>NC_134837.1:31166911-31530457 GCF_004210375.1 Tachypleus tridentatus | reverse complement strand
TGAACCAGATCTCAGCCTAAATGTTTGTGTAGCACTGTCTTCTTTACTGACCAGAACTCAAATGAATGTTTGTGTAACGCTCTCTCTTACTGACCAGAACTCAAACTGAATGTTTGTGTAAAATTTTTTTCTTACTGAACTGAACTCAACTGAATGTTTGTGTAACATTCTTCTCTTACTGACCAGAACACAACTGGAATGTTTGCAAACAATTATTTTCTCTGCACTGACCAGATCTCAACTGAATGTTTGTGTAGCACTCTTCTCTTACTGACCAGAACTCAACTGAATGTTTGTGTAACACTCTTTTCTTACTGACTAGATCTCAACATGAATGTTTGTGTAACGCTATTCTCTTACTGACCAGAACTCAAACTGAATGTTTGTGTAACGCCTTTCTCTTACTGACCAGAACTCAATGACTGAATGTTTGTGTAGCACTCTCTTTTCTGACCAGAATATAACAGAATGTTTGTGTAACATTCTTCTCTCTACTGACCAGAACTCAACTGAATGTTTGTGTAACTGTTTTCTTTACTGACCAGAACTCAACTGAATGTTTGTGTAACACTCTTCTTTTTTACTGACCAGAACTAAACTGAATGTTTGTGTGTCTTTTCTCTACTGACCAGAACTCAACTGAATGTTTGTGTAACACTCTTCTTTACTGACCAGAACTCAACTGAATGTTTGTGTAACACTCTTTTCTTCTTACTGACCAGAACTCAACTGAATGTTTGTGTAACACTCTTTTCTTACTGAACAGAACTCAGAATGTTTGTAAAATATTCTCTTCTTACTGACCAGAACTCAACAGAATGTTTGTGTAACACTCTCTCTTACAACCAGAACTCAACAGAGATGTTTGTGTAATATTCTTCTCTTTACTGACCAGAACTCAAATGAATGTTTGTGTAACTCGCTTCTCTTACTGACCAGAACTCAACTGAATGTTTGTGTAACATTCTTCTCTTACTGACCAAGAACTCAACTGAATGTTTGTGTAACTCTTTTTCTCTACTGACCAGAACTCAACTGAATGTTTGTGTAACACTCTTCTCTTACTGACCAGAACTCAACTGAATGTTTGTGTAGCCATCTTCTCTTACTGACCAGAACTCAACTCAATGTTGTGTGTAGCACTCTTCTCTTACTGACAGAACCAAACTGAATGTTTGTGTATCGCTTTTCTCTACTGACTAGAACTCAACTGAATGTTTGTGTAACACTCTTTCTTCTTACTGACCAGAACTCAACTGAATGTTTGTGTAACTCTCTTTTCTTACTGACTAGAACTCAACTGAATGTTTGTGAACACTTTCTCTTACTGAACAGAACTCAGACAGAATGTTTGTGTAATATTCTTTTCTTACTGACCAGAACTCAACAGAATGTTTGTGTAACTTCTTTTCTTACTGACCAGAACTCAACTGAATGTTTGTGTAACATTCTTTCTCTTACTGACCAGAACTCAACTGAATGTTTGTGTAACACTCTTCTTCTTACTGACCAGAACTCAACTGAATGTTTGTGTAACACTTTTTTTACTTACTGGCAAAACTCAACTGAATGTTTGTGTAAAATTCTTCTCTTACTGACAGAACTCAACTGAATGTTTGTGTAACACTCTTCTCTTACTTGACCAGAACTCAACTGAATGTTTGTGTAACATTCTTCTCTTACTGACCAGAACTCAACTGAATGTTTGTGTAACACTTTTCTCTACTGACAGAACTCAACTGAATGTTTGTGTAACACTTCTCTTATTGACTAAACTCAACTGAATGTTTGTGTATCACTTTTTTTTACTGACCAGAACTCAACTGAATGTTTGTGTAACACTCTTCTCTTACTGACCAGAACTCAACTGAATGTTTGTGTAACACTCTTCTTTACTGACCAGAACTCAACTGAATGTTTGTGTAACATTCTTCTCTTACTGACCAGAACTCAACTGAATGTTTGTGTAACATTCTTCTCTTACTGACCAGAACTCAACTGAATGTTTGTGTAACATTCTTCTCTTACTGACCAGAACTCAACTGAATGTTTGTTGTAGCACTCTTCTCTTACTGAACCAGAACTCAACTGAATGTTTGTGTAACGCTTTTCTCTTACTGACCAGAACTCAACTGAATGTTTGTGTAACACTCTTTTTTCTTACTGCACAGAACTCAACTGAATGTTTGTGTAACATTCTTCTCTCACTGACCAGAACTCAACTGAATGTTTGTGTAACTCTGATTCATTCTTACTGACCAAAACTCAACTGAATGTTTGTGTAACACTCTTTTCTTACTGACCAAAACTCAACTGAATGTTTGTGTAACATTCTTCTCTTACTGACCAGAACTCAACTGAATGTTTGTGTAGCACTCTTCTCTTACTGACCAGAACTCAACTGAATGTTTGTGTAACACTCTTCTCTTACTGACCAGAACTCAACTGAATGTTTGTGTAACACTTTTTTTCTTACTGACCAGAACTCAACTGAATGTTTGTGTGTATTCTTTCTCTTACTGACCAGAACTCAACTGAATATTTGTGTAGCACTTTCCTTTTACCGACCAAACTCAACTGAATGTTTTTGTAACACTTTTCTCTTACTGACCAGAATTCAACTGAATGTTTGTGTAACATTCTTCTCTTACTGACCAGAACTCAACTGAATGTTTGTAGAACTCCTCTCTTACTGACCAGAACTCAACTGAATGTTTGTGTAACATTCTTCTCTTACTGACCAGAACTCAACTGAATGCTTGTGTAGCAATTTTCTCTTACTGACCAGAACTCAACAGAATGTTTGTGTAACACTCTTTCTCTTACTGACCAGAACTCAACTGAATGTTTGTGTAACACTCTTCTCTTACTGACCAGAACTCAACTGAATGTTTGTGTAGCACTCTTTTCTACTACTGAACTCAACTGAATGTTTGTGTAACACTCTTCTTCTTACTGACCAGAACTCAACTGAATTTTGTGTAACATTCTTCTCTTACTGACCAGAACTCAACTGAATGTTTTGTAACTTCTTTCTCTTACTGACCAGAACTCAACTGAATGTTTGTGTAACACTCTTCTCTTACTGACCAGAACTGAACTGAATGTTTGTAACATTCTTCTCTTACTGACCAGAACTCAACTGAATGTTTGTGTAACCTTTCTTTTACTGACCAGAACTCAACTGAATGTTTGTGTAACACTCTTTCTCTTACTGACCAGAACTCAACTGAATGTTTGTGTAGCACTCTTTTCTTACTGAATAGAACTGAATTTTTGTGTAACATTCTTCTCTACACCAGAACTCAACTGAATGTTTTGTAACTTCTTCTCTTACTGACCAGAACTCAACTGAATGTTTGTGTAACACTCTTCTCTTACTGACCAGAACTCAACTGAATGTTTGTGTAACACTCTTCTTTACTGACCAGAACTCAACTGAATGTTTGTGTAGCATTCTTCTCTTACTGACCAGAACTCAACTGAATGTTTGTGTAACATTCTTTCTTACTGACCAGAACTCAACTGAATGTTTTGTAACATTCTTCTCTTACTGACCAGAACTCAACTGAATGTTTGTGTAACACTCTCTCTTTACTGACCAGAACTCAACTGAATGTTTGTGTAACTACTCTTCTCTTACTGACCAGAACTCAACTGAATGTTTGTGTAACCTTTTTTCTTACTGACCAGAACTCAACTGAATGTTTGTGTAACACTCTTCTCTTACTGACCAGAACTCAACTGAATGTTTGTGTAGCCATCTTCTCTTACTGACCAGAACTCAACTGAATGTTTGTGTAGCACTCTTCTCTTACTGACCAGAACTCAACTGAATGTTTGTGTAACGCTTTTCTCTTACTGACCAGAACTCAACTGAATGTTTGTGTAACACTCTTTTTTTCTTACTGAAAGAACTCAACTGAATGTTTGTGTAACATTCTTCTCTCACTGACCAGAACTCAACTGAATGTTTGTCTAACTCTGATTCTCTTACTGACCAGAACTCAACTGAATGTTTGTGAAGCACTTTACTCTTTACTGACCAGAACTCAACTGAATGTTTGTGTAACATTCTTCTCTTACTGACCAGAACTCAACAGAATGTTTGTGTAACTTTCTTTTCTTACTGACCAGAACTCAACTGAATGTTTGTGTAACACTCTTTTCTTACTGACCAGAACTCAACTGAATGTTTGTGTAGCACTCTTCTCTTACTGACCAGAACTCAACTGAATGTTTGTGTAACACTCTTTCTTACTGACCAGAACTCAACTGAATGTTTGTGTAACACTCTTTTTTCTTACTGACCAGAACTCAACTGAATGTTTGTGTAACATTCTTCTCTTACTGACCAGAACTCAACTGAATGTTTGTGTAGCACTTTCTTCTTACTGACCAGAACTCAACTGAATGTTTGTGTAACGCTTTTCTCTTACTGACCAGAACTCAACTGAATGTTTGTGTAACATTCTTCTCTTACTGACCAGAACTCAACTGAATGTTTGTGTAGAACTCCTCTTACTGACCAGAACTCAACTGAATGTTTGTGTAACACTCTTTCTTTTACTGACCAGAACTCAACTGAATGTTTGTGTAACATTCTTTCTCTTACTGACCAGAACTCAACTGAATGTTTGTGTAACACTTTTCTCTTACTGACCAGAACTCAACTGAATGTTTGTGTAGCACTCTTCTCTTACTGACCAGAACTCAACTGAATGTTTGTGTAACACTCTTCTCTTACTGACCAGAACTCAACAGAATGTTTTGTAACGCTCTTCTCTTACTGACCAGAACTCAACTGAATGTTTGTGTAACACTCTTCTCTTACTGACCAGAACTCAACTGAATGTTTGTGTAACATCTCTTCTCTCACTGACCAGAACTCAACTGAATGTTTGTGTAAACTCTTCTCTTACTGACTAGAACTCAACTGAATGTTTGTGTAAGCACTTTCTCTTACTGACCAGAACTCAACTGAATGTTTGTGTAACATTCTTCTCTTACTGACCAGAACTCAACAGAATGTTTGTGTAACTTTCTTTCTTACTGACCAGAACTCAACTGAATGTTTGTGTAACACTTTTCTCTTACTGACCAGATCTCAACTGAATGTTTGTGTAACACTCTTCTCTTACTGACCAGAACTCAACTGAATGTTTTGTAACACTCTTCTCTTACTGACCAGAACTCAACTGAATGTTTGTGTAACATTCTTTTTTCTTACTGACCAGAACTCAACTGAATGTTTGTGTAACATTCTTCTTCTTACTGACAGAACTCAACTGAATGTTTGTGTAGCTTTTTTTCTTTACTGACCAAACTCAACTGAATGTTTTTGTAACGCTTTCTCTTACTGACCAGAACTCAACTGAATGTTTGTGTAACATTCTTCTTACTGACCAGAACTCAACTGAATGTTTGTGTAGAACTCTTCTCTTACTGACCAGAACTCAACTGAATGTTTGTGTAACACTCTTTCTCTTACTGACCAGAACTCAACTGAATGTTTGTGTAACATTCTTCTCTTACTGACCAGAACTCAACTGAATGTTTGTGTAGTAAGCAACTTTCTCTTACTGACCAGATCTCAACTAAATATTTGTGTAGCACTCTTCTGTTACTGACCAGAACTCAACTGAATGTTTGTGTAGCACTCTTCTCTTACTGACCAGAACTCAACTGAATGTTTGTGTAACGCTTTCTCTTACTGACCAGAACTCAACTGAATGTTTGTGTAACGCTCTTCTCTTACTGACCAGAACTCAACTGAATGCTTGTGTAACACTCTTTTCTTACTGAACTCAACTGAATGTTTGTGTAACACTCTTCTTTTACTGACCAGAACTCAACTGAATGTTTGTGTAACATTCTTCTCTTACTGACCAGAACTCAACTGAATGTTTTGTAACTTTTCTCTTACTGACCAGAACTCAACTGAATGTTTGTGTAACACTCTTCTTTTACTGACCAGAACTCAACTGAATGTTTGTGTAACATTCTTCTCTTACTGACCAGAACTCAACTGAATGTTTGTGTAACTCTTTTCTTACTGACCAGAACTCAACTGAATGTTTGTGTAACATTCTCTTGTTCTTACTGACCAGAACTCAACTGAATGTTTTTGTAACACTCTTTTTTACTGACCAGAACTCAACAGAATGTTTGTGTAACACTTCTTTCTTTACTGACCAGAACTCAACTGAATGTTTGTGTAACATTCTTCTCTTACTGACCAGAACTCAACAGAATGTTTATGTAATATTCTTCTCTTACTGACCAGAACTCAAATGAATGTTTGGGTAACTCGCTTCTCTTACTGACTAGAACTCAACTGAATGTTTGTGTGGTACTCTTCTCTTACTGACCAGAACTCAACTGAATGTTTGTGTAACTCTTTTTCTTACTGACCAGAACTCAACTGAATGTTTGTGTAACACTCTTCTCTTACTGACCAGAACTCAACTGAATGTTTGTGTAGCCATCTTCTCTTACTGACCAGAACTCAACTGAATGTTTGTGTAACGCTTTTCTCTTACTGACCAGAACTCAACTGAATGTTTGTGTAACACTCTTTTTTTCTTACTGAACAGAACTCAACTGAATGTTTGTGTAACATTCTTCTCTCACTGACCAGAACTCAACTGAATGTTTGTGTAACTCGATTCTCTTACTGACTAAAACTCAACTGAATGTTTGTGAAGCACTTTCTTTACTGACCAGAACTCAACTGAATGTTTGTGTAACATTCTTCTCTTACTGACCAGAACTCAACTGAATGTTTGTGTAACGCATTTCTCTTACTGACCAGAACTCAACTGAATGTTTGTGTAACATTCTTCTCTTACTGACCAGAACTCAACTGAATGTTTGTGAACTCCTCTTACTGACCAGAACTCAACTGAATGTTGTGTAACATTCTTCTCTTACTGACCAGAACTCAACTGAATGTTTGTGTAGCAATTTTCTTACTGACCAGAACTCAACTGAATGTTTGTGTAGCACTCTTCTCTTACTGACCAGAACTCAACTGAATGTTTGTGTAGCACACTCTTCTCTTACTGACTAGAACTCAACAGAATGTTTGTGTAACGCTCTTCTCTTACTGACCAGAACTCAACTGAATGTTTGTGTAACGCTCTTCTCTTACTGACCAGAACTCAACTGAATGCTTGTGTAGCACTCTCTTTCTTACTGAACAGAACAGAATGTTTGTGTAACACTCTTTTCTTTTACTGACCAGAACTCAACTGAATTTTTGTGTAACATTCTTCTCTTACTGACCAGAACTCAACTGAATGTTTTGTAACTCTTTCTCTTACTGACCAGAACTCAACAAAATGTTTGTGTAACACTCTTCTTTTACTGACCAGAACTCAACTGAATGTTTGTGTAACATTCTTCTCTTACTGACCAGAACTCAACTGAATGTTTGTGTAACTCTTTCTTTTTTACTGACCAGAACTCAACTGAATGTTTGTGTAACACTTTTTTCTTACTGAACAGAACTCAACTGAATGTTTGTGTAACATTTCTCTCTTACTGACCAGAACTCAACTGAATGTTGTTTGTTTTACTCTTCTCTTACTGACCAGAACTCAACTGAATGTTTTTGTAACACTTTTTTTTTACTGACCAGAACTCAACTGAATGTTTGTGTAACACTCTTCTCTTACTGACCAGAACTCAACTGAATGTTTGTGTAACACTCTTCTTTACTGACCAGAACTCAACTGAATGTTTGTGTAACATTCTTCTCTTACTGACCAGAACTCAACAGAATGTTTGTGTAACATTCTTCTCTTACTGACCAGAACTCAACTGAATGTTTGTGTAATATTCTTCTTACTGACCAGAACTCAACTGAATGTTTGTGTAACTCTTCTTCTTTTACTGACTAGAACTCAACTGAATGTTTGTGTAACACTCTTCTCTTACTGACCAGAACTCAACTGAATGTTTGTGTAACTCTTTTTTCTTACTGACCAGAACTCAACTGAATGTTTGTGTAACACTCTTCTCTTACTGACCAGAACTCAACTGAATGTTTGTGTAACATCTTCTCTTACTGACCAGAACTCAACTGAATGTTTGTGTATCGCTTTTCTCTTACTGACCAGAACTCAACTGAATGTTTGTGTAACATTCTTCTCTTACTGACCAGAACTCAACTGAATGTTTGTGTAACATTCTTCTCTTACTGACCAGAACTCAACTGAATGTTTGTGTAACTCGATTCTCTTACTGACCAGAACTCAACTGAATGTTTGTGTAACACTCTTTTTTCTTACTGAACAGAACTCAACTGAATGTTTGTGTAACTCTTCTCTTACTGACCAGAACTCAACTGAATATTTGTGAAGCACTTTTCTTTTACTGACCAGAACTCAACTGAATGTTTGTGTAACATTCTTCTCTTACTGACCAGAACTCAACTGAATGTTTGTGTAACTTTCTTTTCTTACTGACCAGAACTCAACTGAATGTTTGTGTAACATTCTTCTCTTACTGACCAGAACTCAACTGAATGTTTTTGTAACATTTTTCTCTTACTGACCAGAACTCAACTGAATGTTTGTGTAACAGCTTTTCTTACTGACCAGAACTCAACTGAATGTTTGTGTAGCACTCTTCTCTTACTGACCAGAACTCAACTGAATGTTTGTGTAACACTCTTCTCTTACTGACCAGAACTCAACTGAATGTTTGTGTAACACTCTTCTTTACTGACCAGAACTCAACTGAATGTTTGTGTAACATTCTTCTCTTACTGACCAGAACTCAACTGAATGTTTGTGTAACATTCTTCTCTTACTGACCAGAACTCAACTGAATGTTTGTGTAGCACTCTTTTCTTACTGAACAGAACTCAACAGAATGTTTGTGTAACACTCTCTCTTTTACTGACCAGAACTCAACTGAATTTTTGTGTAACATTCTTCTCTTACTGACCAGAACTCAACTGAATGTTTTGTAACTCTTTCTCTTACTGACCAGAACTCAACTGAATGTTTGTGTAACACTCTTCTTTTACTGACCAGAACTCAACTGAATGTTTGTGTAACACTCTTTTTTTCTTACTGACCAGAACTCAACTGAATGTTTGTGTAACATTCTTCTCTTACTGACCAGAACTCAACTGAATGTTTGTGTAACTCGATTTTCTTACTGACTAAAACTCAACTGAATATTTTTGTAACACTTTTTTTTTACTGACCAGAACTCAACTGAATGTTTGTGTAACATTCTTCTCTTACTGACCAGAACTCAACAGAATGTTTGTGTAACACTCTTCTTTTACTGACCAGAACTCAACTGAATGTTTGTGTAACATTCTTCTCTTACTGACCAGAACTCAACTGAATGTTTGTGTAACTCTCTTCTCTTACTGACCAGAACTCAACTGAATGTTTGTGTAACACTCTTCTCTTACTGACCAGAACTCAACTGAATGTTTGTGTAGCCATCTTCTCTTACTGACCAGAACTCAACTGAATGTTTGTGTAACACTCTTCTCTTACTGACCAGAACTCAACTGAATGTTTGTGTAACACTCTTCTCTTACTGACCAGAACTAAACTGAATGTTTGTGTAACACTCTTTTCTTACTGACCAGAACTCAACTGAATGTTTGTGTAGCACTCTTTTCTTACTGACCAGAACTCAACTGAATGTTTGTGTAACATTCTTCTTTTACTGACCAGAACTCAACTGAATGTTTGTGTAGCACTCTCTTTTCTTACTGACCAGAACTCAACTGAATGTTTGTGTAACACTCTTCTCTTACTGACCAGAACTCAACTGAATGTTTGTGTAACACTTTTCTCTTACTGACCAGAACTCAACTGAATGTTTGTGTAACAATTTTCTCTTACTGACCAGAATTCAACTGAATGTTTGTGTAACATTTTTCTCTTACTGAGCAGAACTCAACTGGATGTTTGTGTAACTCGTTTCTCTTATTGACCAGAACTCAACTGAATGTTTGTGTAGCACTCTTCTCTTACTGACCAGAACTCAACTGAATGTTTTGTAATCTTTTTTTTACTGACCAGAACTCAACTGAATGTTTGTGTAACACTCTTCTCTTACTGACCAGAACTCAACTGAATGTTTGTGTGTACACTTCTCTTACTGACCAGAACTCAACTGAATGTTTGTGTAACTCTTTTTTCTTACTGACCAGAACTCAACTGAATGTTTGTGTAACACTCTTCTCTTACTGACCAGAACTCAACTGAATGTTTGTGTAACATCTTTTTCTTACTGACCAGAACTCAACTGAATGTTTGTGTAGCACTCTTCTCTTACTGACCAGAACTCAACTGAATGTTTGTGTAACACTTTTCTCTTACTGACCAGAACTCAACTGAATGTTTGTGTAACACTTTTTTTTCTTACTGACCAGAACTCAACTGAATGTTTGTGTAACATTCTTCTCTTACTGACCAGAACTCAACTGAATGTTTGTGTAACTCGATTCTCTTACTGACCAGAACTCAACTGAATGTTTGTGAAGCACTTTCTTTTACTGACCAAACTCAACTGAATGTTTGTGTAACATTCTTCTCTTACTGACCAGAACTCAACTGAATGTTTGTGTAACTTTCTTTTCTTACTGACCAGAACTCAACTGAATGTTTGTGTAACACTTTTTTCTTACTGACCAGAACTCAACTGAATGTTTGTGTAGCACTCTTCTCTTACTGACCAGAACTCAACTGAATGTTTGTGTAACACTCTTCTCTTACTGACCAGAACTCAACTGAATGTGTGTAACACTCTTTTTTCTTACTGACCAGAACTCAACTGAATGTTTGTGTAACATTCTTCTCTTACTGACCAGAACTCAACTGAATGTTTGTAAACAATTTTCTCTTACTGACCAGAACTCAACTGAATGTTTGTGTAGCACTCTTCTCTTACTGACCAGAACTCAACTGAATGTTTGTGTAACACTCTTCTCTTACTGACCAGAACTCAACTGAATGTTTGTGTAACGCTCTTCTCTTACTGACCAGAACTCAACTGAATGTTTGTGTAACACTCTTCTCTTACTGACCAGAACTCAACTGAATGTTTGTGTAGCACTCTTTTCTTACTGAACAGAACAGAATGTTTGTGTAACATTCTTCTCTTACTGACCAGAACTCAACTGAATGTTTTGTAACTCTTTCTCTTACTGACCAGAACTCAACTGAATGTTTGTGTAACACTCTTCTTTTACTGACCAGAACTCAACTGAATGTTTGTGTAATATTCTTCTCTTACTGACCAGAACTCAACTGAATGTTTGTGTAACTCTTTCTTTTACTGACCAGAACTCAACTGAATGTTTGTGTAACACTCTTTTCTTACTGACCAGAACTCAACTGAATGTTTGTGTAGCACTCTTTTCTTACTGAACAGAACTGAAATGTTTGTGTAACATTCTTCTCTTACTGACCAGAACTCAACTGAATGTTTGTGTAACACTCTTCTTTTACTGACCAGAACTCAACTGAATGTTTGTGTAACATTCTTCTCTTACTGACCAGAACTCAACTGAATGTTTGTGTAACATTCTTCTCTTACTGACCAGAACTCAACTGAATGTTTGTGTAACATTCTTCTCTTACTGACCAGAACTCAACTGAATGTTTGTGTAACTCTCTTCTCTTACTGACCAGAACTCAACTGAATGTTTGTGTAACACTCTTCTCTTACTGACCAGAACTCAACTGAATGTTTGTGTAACTCTTTTCTTTTACTGACCAGAACTCAACTGAATGTTTGTGTAACATTCTTCTCTTACTGACCAGAACTCAACTGAATGTTTGTGTAACTCTGATTCTCTTACTGACCAGAACTCAACTGAATGTTTGTGTAGCACTTTCTTTTACTGACCAAAACTCAACTGAATGTTTGTGTAACATTCTTCTCTTACTGACCAGAACTCAACAGAATGTTTGTGTAACTTTCTTTTCTTACTGACCAGAACTCAACTGAATGTTTGTGTAACACTTTTCTCTTACTGACCAGAACTCAACTGAATGTTTGTGTAGCACTCTTCTCTTACTGACCAGAACTCAACTGAATGTTTTGTAACACTCTTCTCTTACTGACCAGAACTCAACTGAATGTTTGTGTAACACTCTTTTTTCTTACTGAACAGAACTCAACTGAATGTTTGTGTAACATTCTTCTCTCACTGATTAAAACTCAACTGAATATTTGTGTAGCACTTTCTTTTACTGACCAAATCTCAACTGAATGTTTTTGTAACACTTTTCTCTTACTGACCAGAACTAAACTGAATGTTTGTGTAACATTCTTCTCTTACTGAATATTTGTGTAGAACTCCTCTCTTACTGACCAGAACTCAACTGAATGTTTGTGTAACACTCTTCTCTTACTGACCAGAACTCAACTGAATGTTTGTGTAACACTCTTCGCTTACTGACCAGAACTCAACTGAATCCTTGTGAAACAATTTTCTCTTACTGACCAGATCTCATTTAAATGTTTGTGTAGCACTCTTCTCTTACTGACCAGAACTCAACTGAATGTTTGTGTAGCACTCTTCTCTTACTGACCAGAACTCAACAGAATGTTTGTGTAACGCTCTTCTCTTACTGACCAGAACTCAACTGAATGTATGTGTAACGCTCTTCTCTTACTGACCAGAACTCAACTGAATGTTTGTGTAGCACTCTTTTCTTACTGAACAGAACAGAATGTTTGTGTAACACTCTTCTTTTACTGACCAGAACTCAACTGAATGTTTGTGTAACATTCTTCTCTTACTGACCAGAACTCAACTGAATGTTTTGTAACTCTTTCTTTTACTGACCAGAACTCAACTGAATGTTTGTGTAGCACTCTTTTTCTTACTGACCAGAACTCAACTGAATGTTTGTGTAACATTTTCTCTTACTGACCAGAACTCAACTGAATGTTTGTGTAACTCGATTCTCTTACTGACCAGAACTCAACTGAATGTTTTTGTATCACTTTTTTTTTACTGACCAGAACTCAACTGAATGTTTGTGTAACACTCTTCTCTTACTGACCAGAATTCAACTGAATGTTTGTGTAACACTCTTCTTTTACTGACCAGAACTCAACTGAATGTTTGTGTAACATTCTTCTCTTACTGACCAGAACTCAACAGAATGTTTGTGTAACATTCTTCTCTTACTGACCAGAACTCAACTGAATGTTTGTGTAACATTCTTTTCTTACTGACCAGAACTCAACTGAATGTTTGTGTAACACTCTTCTCTTACTGACTAGAACTCAACTGAATGTTTGTGTGGTACTCTTCTCTTACTGATTAGAACTCAACTTAATGTTTGTGTATTTCGTTCTCTTACTGACCAGAACTCAACTGAATGTTTGTGTAACACTCTTCTCTTACTGACCAGAACTCAACTGAATGTTTGTGTAGCCATCTTCTCTTACTGACCAGAACTCAACTGAATGTTTGTGTAGCACTCTTTTCTTACTGACCAGAACTCATCTGAATGTTTGTGTAATACTCTTCTGTTACTGACAAGAACTCAACTGAATGTTTGTGTAACACTCTTTTTTTCTTACTGAACAGAACTCAACTGAATGTTTGTGTAACTCTTCTCTTACTGACTGAAACTCAACTGAATATTTGTGAAGCACTTTTCTTTTACTGACCAAAACTCAACTGAATGTTTGTGTAACATTCTTCTCTTACTGACCAGAACTCAACTGAATGTTTGTGTAACTTTCTTTTCTTTCTGACCAGAACTCAACTGAATGTTTGTGTAACACTTTTCTCTTACTGACCAGAACTCAACTGAATGTTTGTGTAGCACTCTTCTCTTACTGACCAGAACTCAACTGAATGTTTTTGTATCACTTTTTTTTTACTGACCAGAACTCAACTGAATGTTTGTGTAACACTCTTCTCTTACTGACCAGAACTCAACTGAATGTTTGTGTAACACTCTTCTTTACTGACCAGAACTCAACTGAATGTTTGTGTAACATTCTTTTCTTACTGACCAGAACTCAACTGAATGTTTGTGTAACACTCTTCTCTTACTGACCAGAACTCAACTGAATGTTTGTGTAACTCGATTCTCTTACTGACTAAAACTCAACTGAATATTTTTGTATCACTTTTTTTTACTTACCAAAACTCAACAGAATGCTTGTGTAACACTCTTCTCTTACTGACCAGAACTCAACTGAATGTTTGTGTAACACTCTTCTTTTACTGACCACAACTTAACTGAATGTTTGTGTAACATTCTTCTCTTACTGACCAGAACTCAACAGAATGTTTGTGTAACATTCTTGTCTTACTGACCAGAACTCAACAGAATGTTTGTGTAATATTCTTCTCTTACTGACCAGAACTCAACTGAATGTTTGTGTAGCACTCTTCTGTTACTGAAGGGAACTAAACTGAATGTTTCTGTATCGCTTTTCTCTTACTGACCAGAACTCAACTGAATGTATGTGTAACACTCTTTTTTTCTTACTGCACAGAACTCAACTGAATGTTTGTGTAACATTCTTCTCTCACTGACCAGAACTCAACTGAATGTTTGTGTAACTCGATTCTCTTACTGACCAAAACTCAACTGAATATTTGTGAAGTACTTTACTTTTACTGACCAAAACTAAACTGAATGTTTATGTAACATTCTTCTCTTACTGACCAGATCTCAACTAAATGTTTGTGTAGCACTGTTCTGTTACTGACCAGAACTCAACAGAATGTTTTGTAACGCTCTTCTCTTACTGACCAGAACTCAACTGAATGTATGTGTAACACTCTTTTTTTCTTACTGACCAGAACTCAACTGAATGTTTGTGTAACATTCTTCTCTTACTGACCAGAACTCAACTGAATGTTTGTGTAGCACTTTCCTTTTACTGACCAAACTCAACTGAATGTTTGTGTAACACTTTTCTCTTACTGACCAGAACTCAACTGAATGTTTGTGTAGAACTCCTCTCTTACTGACCAGAACTCAGCTGAATGTTTGTGTAACATTCTTCTCTTACTGACCAGAACTCAACTGAATCCTTGTGTAGCAATTTTCTCTTACTGACTAGATCTCAACAGAATGTTTGTGTAACGCTAATCTCTTACTGACCAGAACTCAACTGAATGTTTGTGTAACGCTCTTCTCTTACTGACCAGAACTCAACTGAATGTTTGTGTAGCACTCTTTTCTTACTGAACAGAACAGAATGTTTGTGTAACACTCTTCTTTTACTGACCAGAACTCAACTGAATGTTTGTGTAACATTCTTCTCTTACTGACCAGAACTCAACTGAATGTTTTTGTAACTCTTTCTCTTACTGACCAGAACTCAACAAAATGTTTGTGTAACACTCTTCTTTTACTGACCAGAACTAAACTGAATGTTTGTGTAATATTCTTCTCTTACTGACCAGAACTCAACTGAATGTTTGTGTAACACTTTCTTTTACTGACCAGAACTCAACTGAATGTTTGTGTAACACTCTTTTTTCTTACTGACCAGAACTCAACTGAATGTTTGTGTAGCACTCTTTTCTTACTGAACAGAACTGAATTTTTGTGTAACATTCTTCTCTTACTGACCAGAACTCAACTGAATGTTTTGTAACTCTTTCTCTTACTGACCAGAACTCAACAAAATGTTTGTGTAACACTCTTCTCTTACTGACCAGAACTCAACTGAATGTTTGTGTAACACTCTTCTTTTACTGACCAGAACTTAACTGAATGTTTGTGTAACATTCTTCTCTTACTGACCAGAACTCAACTGAATGTTTGTGTAACATTCTTCTCTTACTGACCAGAACTCAACAGAATGTTTGTGTAACATTCTTCTCTTACTGACCAGAACTCAACTGAATGTTTGTGTAACACTCTTCTTTTACTGACCAGAACTCAACTGAATGTTTGTGTGGTACTCTTCTCTTACTGACCAGAACTCAACTGAATGTTTGTGTAACTCCTTTTCTTACTGACCAGAACTCAACTGAATGTTTGTGTAACACTCTTCTCTTACTGACCAGAACTCAACTGAATGTTTGTGTAGCATCTTCTCTTACTGACCAGAACTCAACTGAATGTTTGTGTAGCACTCTTCTCTTACTGACCAGAACTCAACTGAATGTTTGTGTAACGCTTTTCTCTTACTGACCAGAACTCAACTGAATGTTTGTGTAACACTCTTTTTTTCTTACTGAAAAGAACTCAACTGAATGTTTGTGTAACATTCTTCTCTTACTGACCAGAACTCAACTGAATGTTTGTGTAACTCGATTCTCTTACTGACCAAAACTCAACTGAATATTTGTGAAGCACTTTTCTTTTACTGACCAAAACTCAACTGAATGTTTGTGTAACATTCTTCTCTTACTGACCAGAACTCAACAGAATGTTTGTGTAACTTTCTTTTCTTACTGACCAGAACTCAACTGAATGTTTGTGTAACACTTTTCTCTTACTGACCAGAACTCAACTAAATGTTTGTGTAGCACTCTTCTCTTACTGACCAGAACTCAACAGAATGTTTTGTAACACTCTTCTCTTACTGACCAGAACTCAACTGAATGTTTGTGTAACACTCTTTTTTTCTTACTGAACAGAACTCAACTGAATGTTTGTGTAACATTCTTCTCTTACTGACCAGAACTCAACTGAATGTTTGTGTAGCACTTTCCTTTTACTGACCAAGAACTCAACTGAATGTTTTTGTAACACTTTTCTCTTACTGACCAGAACTCAACTGAATGTTTGTGTAACATTCTTCTCTTACTGACCAGAACTCAACTGAATGTTTGTGTAGAACTCTTCTCTTACTGACCAGAACTCAACTGAATGTTTGTGTAACACTCTTCTTTACTGACCAGAACTCAACTGAATGTTTGTGTAACATTCTTCTCTTACTGACCAGAACTCAACTGAATGTTTGTGTAGCAATTTTCTCTTACTGACCAGAACTCAACTGAATGTTTGTGTAGCACTCTTCTGTTACTGACCGGAACTCAACTGAATGTTTGTGTAGCACTCTTCTCTTTCTGACCAGAACTCAACAGAATGCTTGTATAACGCTCTTCTCTTACTGACCAGAACTCAACTGAATGTTTGTGTAACTCTTTCTTTTACTGACCAGAACTCAACTGAATGTTTGTGTAACATTCTTCTCTTACTGACCAGAACTCAACTGAATGTTTGTGTAACTCGATTCTCTTACTGACCAAAACTCAACTGAATATTTGTGAAGCACTTTCTTTTACTGACCAGAACTCAACTGAATGTTTGTGTAACATTCTTCTCTTACTGACCAGAACTCAACAGAATGTTTGTGTAACTTTCTTTTCTTACTGACCAGAACTCAACTAAATGTTTGTGTAACACTTTTCTTTTACTGACCAGAACTCAACTGAATGTTTGTGTAGCACTCTTCTCTTACTGACCAGAACTCAACAGAATGTTTTGTAACGCTCTTCTCTTACTGACCAGAACTCAACTGAATGTATGTGTAACATTCTTTTTTTTCTTACTGAACAGAACTCAACTGAATGTTTGTGTAACATTCTTCTCTCACTGACTGAAACTCAACTGAATGTTTGTGTAGCTTTTTCCTTTTACTGACCAAACTCAACTGAATGTTTTTGTAACGCTTTTCTCTTACTGACCAGAATTCAACTGAATGTTTGTGTAACATTCTTCTCTTACTGACCAGAACTCAACTGAATATTTGTGTAGAACTCCTCTCTTACTGACCAGAACTCAACTGAATGTTTGTGTAACACTCTTCTCTTACTGACCAGAACTCAACTGAATGTTTGTGTAACATTCTTCTCTTACTGACAAGAACTCAACTGAATCCTTGTGTAGCAATTTTCTCTTACTGACCAGATCTCAACTAAATGTTTGTGTAGCACTCTTCTCTTACTGACCAGAACTCAACTGAATGTTTGTGTAGCACTCTTCTCTTACTGACTAGAACTCAACAGAATGTTTGTGTAACGCTATTCTCTTACTGACCAGAACTCAACTGAATGTTTGTGTAACGCTCTTCTCTTACTGACCAGAACTCAACTGAATGCTTGTGTAGCACTCTTTTCTTACTGAACAGAACAGAATGTTTGTGTAACACTCTTCTCTTACTGACCAGAACTCAACTGAATTTTTGTGTAACATTCTTCTCTTACTGACCAGAACTCAACTGAATGCTTTTGTAACTCGTTTCTCTTACTGACCAGAACTCAACAAAATGTTTGTGTAACACTCTTCTTTTACTGACCAGAAGTAAACTGAATGTTTGTGTAATATTCTTCTCTTACTGACCAGAACTCAACTGAATGTTTGTGTAACTCTTTCTTTTACTGACCAGAACTCAACTGAATGTTTGTGTAACATTCTTTTGTTCTTACTGAACAGAACTCAACTGAATGTTTTTGTATCACTTTTTTTACTTTCCAAAACTCAACAGAATGTTTGTGTAACACTCTTCTTTTACTGACCAGAACTCAACTGAATGTTTGTGTAACATTCTTGTCTTACTGACCAGAACTCAACAGAATGTTTGTGTAATATTCTTCTCTTACTGACCAGAACTCAAATGAATGTTTGTGTAACTCTCTTCTCTTACTGACTAGAACTCAACTGAATGTTTGTGTGGTACTCTTCTCTTACTGATCAGAACTCAACTGAATGTTTGTGTAACTCGTTTTTTCTTACTGACCAGAACTCAACTGAATGTTTGTGTAACACTCTTCTCTTACTGACCAGAACTCAACTGAATGTTTGTGTAGCCATCTTCTCTTACTGACCAGAACTCAACTGAATGTTTGTGTATCGCTTTTCTCTTACTGACCAGAACTCAACTGAATGTTTGTGTAACACTCTTTTTTTCTTACTGACCAGAACTCAACTGAATGTTTGTGTAACATTCTTCTCTCACTGACCAGAACTCAACTGAATGTTTGTCTAACTCGATTCTCTTACTGACTAAAACTCAACTGAATATTTGTGAAGCACTTTTTTTTACTGACCAAAACTCAACTGAATGTTTGTGTAACATTCTTCTCTTACTGACCAGAACTCAACAGAATGTTTTTGTAACGCATTTCTCTTACTGACCAGAACTCAACTGAATGTTTGTGTAACATTCTTCTCTTACTGACCAGAACTCAACTGAATATTTGTGTAGAACTCTTCTCTTACTGACCAGAACTCAACTGAATGTTTGTGTAACATTCTTCTCTTACTGACCAGAACTCAACTGAATCCTTTTGTGTAGCAATTTTCTCTTACTGACCAGAACTCAACTAAATGTTTGTGTAGCACTCTTCTCTTACTGACCAGAACTCAACTGAATGTTTGTGTAGCACTCTTCTCTTACTGACCAGAACTCAACAGAATGTTTGTGTAACGCTCTTCTCTTACTGACCAGAACTCAACTGAATGTTTGTGTAACATCTTCTCTTACTGACCAGAACTCAACTGAATGCTTGTGTAGCACTCTTTTCTTACTGAACAGAACAGAATGTTTGTGTAACACTCTTCTTTTACTGACCAGAACTCAACTGAATTTTTGTGTAACATTCTTCTCTTACTGACCAGAACTCAACTGAATGCTTTTGTAACTCGTTTCTTTTACTGACCAGAACTCAACAAAATGTTTGTGTAACACTCTTCTTTTACTGACCAGAACTCAACTGAATGTTTGTGTAATATTCTTCTCTTACTGACCAGAACTCAACTGAATGTTTGTGTAACTCTTTCTTTTACTGACCAGAACTCAACTGAATGTTTGTGTAGCACTCTTTTGTTCTTACTGAACAGAACTCAACTGAATGTTTGTGTAACATTTTTCTCTCACTGACCAGAACTCAACTGAATGTTTGTTTAACTCGATTCTCTTACTGACTAAAACTCAACTGAATATTTTTGTATCACTTTTTTTTACTTACCAAAACTCAACAGAATGTTTGTGTAACACTCTTCTCTTACTGACCAGAACTCAACTGAATGTTTGTGTAACACTCTTCTTTTACTGACCACAACTTAACTGAATGTTTGTGTAACATTCTTCTCTTACTGACCAGAACTCAACAGAATGTTTGTGTAACATTCTTGTCTTACTGACCAGAACTCAACAGAATGTTTGTGTAATATTCTTCTCTTACTGACCAGAACTCAAATGAATGTTTGTGTAACTCGCTTCTTTTACTGACTAGAACTCAACTGAATGTTTGTGTGGTACTCTTCTCTTACTGATCAGAACTCAACTGAATGTTTGTGTAACTCGTTTTTCTTACTGACCAGAACTCAACTGAATGTTTGTGTAACACTCTTCTCTTACTGACCAGAACTCAACTGAATGTTTGTGTAGCCATCATCTCTTACTGACCAGAACTAAACTGAATGTTTGTGCATCGCTTTTCTCTTACTGACCAGAACTCAACTGAATGTTTGTGTAACATTCTTCTCTCACTGACCAGAACTCAACTGAATGTTTGTCTAACTCGATTCTCTTACTGACCAGAACTCAACAAAATATTTGTGTAACACTCTTTTGTTCTTACTGAACAGAACTCAACTGAATGTTTGTCTAACTCGATTCTCTTACTGACTAAAACTCAACTGAATATTTGTGAAGCACTTTACTTTTACTGACCAAAACTAAACTGAATGTTTATGTAACATTCTTCTCTTACTGACCAGAACTCAACAGAATGTTTGTGTAACTTTCTTTTCTTACTGAACAGAACTCAACTGATTGTTTGTGTAACATTCTTCTCTTACTGACCAGAACTAAACTGAATGCTTTTGTAACATTTTTCTCTTACTGAGGTGAACTCAACTGGATGTTTGTGTAACTAGCTTTTCTTATTGACCAGAACTCAACTGAATGTTTGTGTAGCACTCTTCTCTTACTGATCAGAACTCATCAGAATATTTGTGTAACACTCTTCTCTTACTGACCAGAACTCATCACAATGTTTGTGTAACACTCTTCTTTTACTGACCAGAACTTAACTGAATGTTTGTGTAACATTCTTCTCTTACTGACCAGATCTCAACTCAATGTTTGTGTAATATTCTTCTCTTACTGACCAGAACAAAACTGAATGCTTGTGTAGCACTCTTTTCTTACTGAACAGAACAGAATGTTTGTGTAACACTCTTCTTTTACTGACCAGAACTCAACTGAATTTTTGTGTAACATTCTTCTCTTACTGACCAGAACTCAACTGAATGCTTTTGTAACTCGTTTCTCTTACTGACCAGAACTCAACAAAATGTTTGTGTAACACTCTTCTTTTACTGACCAGAAGTAAACTGAATGTTTGTGTAACACTCTTTTTTTGTTACTGAACAGAACTCAACTGAATGTTTGTGTAACATTCTTCTCTCACTGACCAGAACTCAACTGAATGTTTGTCTAACTCGATTTTCTAACTGACTAAAACTCAATTGAATATTTTTGTATCACTTTTTTTTTACTGACCAAAACTCAACTGAATGTTTCTGTAACAATCTTCTCTTATTGACCAGAACTCAACAGAATGTTTGTGTAACACTCTTCTTTTACTGACCAGAACTTAATTGAATGTTTGTGTAACATTCTTCTCTTACTGACCAGAACTCAACTGAATGTTTGTGTAACTCGCTTCTCTTACTGACTAGAACTCAACTGAATGTTTGTGTAACACTCTTCTCTTACTGACCAGAACTCAACTGAATGTTTGAGTAGCCATCTTCTGTTACTGACCAGAACTCAACTGAATGTTTGTGTAACACTCTTCTATTACTGAGCAGAACTCAACTGAATGTTTGTGTAATACTCTTCTCTTACTGACCAGAATTAAACTGAATGTTTGTGTAACACTCTTTTCTTACTGACCAGAACTCAACTGAATGTTTAAGTAGCACTCTTTTCTTACTGACCAGAACTCAAGTCACTGTTTGTGTAACATTCTTCTTTTACTGACCAGAACTCAACTGAATGCTTGTGTAGCACTCTTTTCTTACTCACCAAAACTCAACTGAATGTTTGTGTAACACTCTTCTCTTACTGACCAGAACTCAACTGAATTCTTGTGTAACAATTTTCTCTTACTGACCAGAACTCAACTGAATCCTTGTGTAACAATTTTCTCTTACTGACCAGAATTCAACTGAATGTTTGTGTAACATTTTTCTCTTACTGAGCAGAACTCAACTGGATGTTTGTGTAACTCGTTTCTCTTATTGACCAGAACTCAACTAAATGTTTGTGTAGCACTCTTCTGTTACTGACCAGAATTCAATTGAATATTTTTGAATCACTTTTTTTTACTTACCAAAACTCAACAGAATGTTTGTGTAACGCTCTTCTTTTACTGACCAGAACACAACTGAATGTTTGTGTGTACACTTCTCTTACTGACCAGAACTCAACTGAATGTTTGTGTAACTCTTTTCTTACTGACCAGAACTCAACTGAATGTTTGTGTAACATTCTTCTCTCACTGACCAGAACTCAACTGAATGTTTGTCTAACTCGATTCTCTTACTGACTAAAACTCAAATGAATGTTTGTGAAGCACTTTTCTTTTACTGACCAGAACTCAACTGAATGTTTGTGTAACATTCTTCTCTTACTGACCAGAACTCAACAGAATGTTTGTGTAACTTTCTTTTCTTACTGACCACAACTCAACTGAATGTTTGTATAACACTTTTCTCTTACTGACCAGATCTCAACTAAATGTTTGTGTAGCACTGTTCTGTTACTGACCAGAACTCAACAGAATGTTTTGTAACGCTCTTCTCTTACTGACCAGAACTCAACTGAATGTATGTGTAACACTCTTTTTTCTTACTGACCAGAACTCAACTGAATTTTTGTGTAACATTCTTCTCTTACTGACCAGAACTCAACTGAATGTTTGTAAACAATTTTCTCTTACTGACCAGAACTCAACTAAATGTTTGTGTAGCACTCTTCTCTTACTGACCAGAACTCAACTGAATGTTTGTGTAGCACTCTTCTCTTACTGACCAGAACTCAACATAATGTTTGTGTAACGCTATTCTCTTACTGACCAGAACTCAACTGAATGTATGTGTAACGCTCTTCTCTTACTGACCAGAACTCAACTGAATGCTTGTGTAGCACTCTTTTCTTACTGAACAGAACAGAATGTTTGTGTAACATTCTTCTCTTACTGACCAGAACTCAACTGAATGCTTTTGTAACTCGTTTCTCTTACTGACGAGAACTCAACAAAATGTTTGTGTAACACTCTTCTTTTACTGACCAGAACTCAACTGAATGTTTGTGTAACATTCTTCTCTTACTGATCAGAACTCAACTGAATGTTTGTGTAACCCGTTTCTTTCACTGACCAGAACTCAACTGAATGTTTGTGTAACACTCTTTTGTTCTTACTGACCAGAACTCAACTGAATGCTTGTGTAGCACTCTTTTCTTAATGAACAGAACTGAAATTTTGTGTAACATTCTTCTCTTACTGACCAGAACTCAACTGAATGTTTGTGTAACACTCTTCTTTTACTGACCACAACTTAACTGAATGTTTGTGTAACATTCTTCTCTTACTGACCAGAACTCAACAGAATGTTTGTGTAACATTCTTGTCTTACTGACCAGAACTCAACTGAATGTTTGTGTAATATTCTTCTCTTACTGACCAGAACTCAAATGAATGTTTGTGTAACTCTCTTCTCTTACTGACTAGAACTCAACTGAATGTTTGTGTGGTACTCTTCTCTTACTGATCAGAACTCAACTGAATGTTTGTGTAACTCGTTTCTTTTACTGACCAGAACTCAACTGAATGTTTGTGTAACATTCTTCTCTCACTGACCAGAACTCAACTGAATGTTTGTCTAATTCGATTCTCTTACTGACTAAAACTCAACTGAATATTTGTGAAGCACTTTCTTTTACTGACCAAAACTCAACTGAATGTTTGTGTAACATTCTTCTCTTACTGACCAGAACTCAACAGAATGTTTGTGTAACTTTCTTTTCTTACTGACCAGAACTCAACTGAATGTTTGTGTAGCACTTTTCTCTTACTGACCAGAACTCAACTGAATGTTTGTGTAGCACTGTTCTAATACTGACCAGAACTCAACAGAATGTTTTGTAACGCTCTTCTCTTACTGACCAGAACTCAACTGAATGTATGTGTAACACTCTTTTTTCTTACTGAACAGAACTCAACTAAATGTTTGTGTAACATTCTTCTCTCACTGACTAAAACTCAACTGAATATTTGTGTAGTACTTTCTTTTACTGACCAAATCTCAACTCAATGTTTTTGTAACGCTTTTCTCTTACTGACTAGAATTAAACTGAATGTTTGTGTAACATTCTTCTCTTACTGAATATTTGTGTAGAACTCCTCTCTTACTGACCAGAACTCAGCTGAATGTTTGTGTAACACTCTTCTCTTACTGACCAGAACTCAACTGAATTTTTGTGTAACATTCTTCTCTTACTGACCAGAACGCAACTGAATCCTTGTGTAGCAATTTTCTCTTACTGACCAGATCTCAACTAAATATTTGTGTAGCACTCTTCTGTTACTGACCAGAACTCAACTGAATGTTTGTGTAGCACTCTTCTCTTACTGACTAGATCTCAACAGAATGTTTGTGTAACGCTATTCTCTTACTGACCAGAACTCAACTGAATGTATGTGTAACGCTCTTCTCTTACTGACCAGAACTCAACTGAAAGCTTGTGTAGCACTCTTTTCTTACTGAACAGAACAGAATGTTTGTGTAACACTCTTCTTTTACTGACCAGAACTCAACTGAATTTTTGTGTAACATTCTTCTCTTACTGACCAGAACTCAACTGAATGCTTTTGTAACTCGTTTCTTTTACTGACCAGAACTCAACTGAATGTTTGTGTAGCACTCTTTTGTTCTTACTGAACAGAACTCAACTGAATGTTTGTGTAACATTTTTCTCTCACTGACCAGAGCTCAACTGAATGTTTGTTTAACTCGATTCTCTTACTGACTAAAACTCAACTGAATATTTTTTAATCACTTTTTTTTACTTAACAAAACTCAACAGAATGTTTGTGTAACACTCTTCTCTTACTGACCAGAACTCAACTGAATGTTTGTGTAACACTCTTCTTTTACTGACCACAACTTAACTGAATGTTTGTGTAACATTCTTCTCTTACTGACCAGAACTCAACAGAATGTTTGTGTAACATTCTTCTCTTACTGACCAGAACTCAACAGAATGTTTGTGTAATATTCTTCTCTTACTGACCAGAACTCAAATGAATGTTTGTGTAACTCGCTTCTCTTACTGACTAGAACTCAACTGAATGTTTGTGTGGTACTCTTCTCTTACTGATCAGAACTCAACTGAATGTTTGTGTAACTCGTTTTTCTTACTGACCAGAACTCAACTGAATGTTTGTGTAACACTCTTCTCTTACTGACCAGAACTCAACTGAATGTTTGTGTAGCCATCTTCTCTTACTGACCAGAACTCAACTGAATGTTTGTGTAGCACTCTTCTGTTACTGACCAGAACTCAACTGAATGTTTGTGTAACGCTTTTCTCTTACTGACTAGAACTCAACTGAATGTATGTGTAACACTCTTTATTTCTTACTGAACAGAACTCAACTGAATGTTTGTCTAACTCGATTCTCTTACTGACTGAAACTCAACTGAATATTTGTGAAGCACTTTCTTTTACTGACCAGAACTCAACTGAATGTTTGTGTAACATTCTTCTCTTACTGACCAGAACTCAACAGAATGTTTGTGTAACTTTCTTTTCTTTCTGACCAGAACTCAACTGAATGTTTGTGTAACACTTTTCTCTTACTGACCAGATCTCAACTAAATGTTTGTGTAGCACTCTTCTGTTACTGACCAGAATTCAATTGAATATTTTTGTATCACTTTTTTTTACTTACCAAAACTCAACAGAATGTTTGTGTAACGCTCTTCTCTTACTGACTAGAACTCAACTGAATGTTTGTGTAACACTCTTCTTTTACTGACCAGAACTCAACTGAATGTTTGTGTAACATTCTTCTCTTACTGACCAGAACTCAACAGAATGTTTGTGTAACATTCTTCTCTTACTGACCAGAACTCAACAGAATGTTTGTGTAATATTCTTCTCTCACTGACCAGAACTCAACTGAATGTTTGTTTAACTCAATTCTCTTACTGACTAAAACTCAACTGAATATTTTTGTATCACTTTTTTTTTACTTACCAAAACTCAACAGAATGCTTGTGTAACACTCTTCCCTTACTGACCAGAACTCAACTGAATGTTTGTGTAACACTCTTCTTTACTGACCAGAACTCAACTGAATGTTTGTGTAACATTCTTCTCTTACTGACCAGAACTCAACTGAATGTTTGTGTAACATTCTTCTCTTACTGACCAGAACTCAACAGAATGTTTGTGTAATATTCTTCTCTTACTGACCAGAACTCAACTGAATGTTTGTGTAGCACTCTTCTGTTACTGAAGGGAACTAAACTGAATGTTTCTGTATCGCTTTTCTCTTACTGACCAGAACTCAACTGAATGTTTGTGTAACACTCTTTTTTTCTTACTGACAGAACTCAACTGAATGTTTGTGTAACATTCTTCTCTTACTGACCAGAACTCAACAGAATGTTTGTGTAACATTCTTCTCTTACTGACCAGAACTCAACTGAATGTTTGTGTAATATTCTTCTCTTACTGACCAGAACTCAACTGAATGTTTGTGTAACTCAATTCTCTTACTGACCAGAACTCAACTGAATGTTTGTGAAGCACTTTTCTTTTACTGACCAGAACTCAACTGAATGTTTGTGTAACATTCTTCTCTTACTGACCAGAACTCAACTGAATGTTTGTGTAACACTCTTCTCTTACTGACCAGAACTCAACTGAATGTTTGTGAAACTACTTTCTTTTACTGACCAGAACTCAACTGAATGTTTGTGTAACATTCTTCTCTTACTGACCAGAACTCAACTAAATGTTTGTGTAGCACTGTTCTCTTACTGACCAGAACTCAACAGAATGTTTTGTAACACTCTTCTCTTACTGACCAGAACTCAACTGAATGTTTGTGTAACACTCTTTTTTCTTACTGAACAGAACTCAACTAAATGTTTGTGTAACATTCTTCTCTTACTGACTAAAACTCAACTGAATATTTGTGTAGCACTTTCCTTTTACTGACCAAATCTCAACTGAATGTTTTTGTAACGCTTTTCTCTTACTGACTAGAATTAAACTGAATGTTTGTGTAGAACTCCTCTCTTACTGACCAGAACTCAGCTGAATGTTTGTGTAACATTCTTCTCTTACTGACCAGAACTCAACTGAATCCTTGTGTAGCAATTTTCTCTTACTGACTAGATCTCAACAGAATGTTTGTGTAACGCTATTCTCTTACTGACCAGAACTCAACTGAATGTATGTGTAACGCTCTTCTCTTACTGACCAGAACTCAACTGAATGCTTGTGTAGCACTCTTTTCTTACTGAACAGAACAGAATGTTTGTGTAACACTCTTCTTTTACTGACCAGAACTCAACTGAATTTTTGTGTAACATTCTTCTCTTACTGACCAGAACTCAACTGAATGCTTTTGTAACTCGTTTCTCTTTCTGACCAGAACTCAACAAAATGTTTGTGTAACACTCTTCTTTTACTGACCAGAAGTAAACTGAATGTTTGTGTAATATTCTTCTCTTACTGATCAGAACTCAACGGAATGTTTGTGTAACCCGTTTCTTTTACTGACCAGAACTCAACTGAATGTTTGTGTAACACTCTTTTGTTCTTACTGACCAGAACTCAACTGAATGCTTGTGTAGCACTCTTTTCTTACTGAACAGAACTGAATTTTTGTGTAACATTCTTCTCTTACTGACCAGAACTCTACTGAATGCATTTGTAACTCGTTTCTCTTACTGACCAGAACTCAACAAAATGTTTGTGTAACACTCTTCTCTTACTGACCAGAACTCAACTGAATGTTTGTGTAACACTCTTCTTTTACTGACCACAACTTAACTGAATGTTTGTGTAACATTCTTCTCTTTCTGACCAGAACTCAACAGAATGTTTGTGTAACATTCTTGTCTTACT
The DNA here is from genome assembly GCF_004210375.1 of Tachypleus tridentatus. NCBI lineage: Eukaryota > Metazoa > Arthropoda > Merostomata > Xiphosura > Limulidae > Tachypleus > Tachypleus tridentatus. The sequence continues at coordinate 31,502,314 of NC_134837.1, read as the reverse complement.
GACCAGAACTCAACAGAATGTTTGTGTAATATTCTTCTCTTACTGGCCAGAACTCAACTGAATGTTTGTGTAACACTCTTCTTTTACTGACCAGAACTCAACTGAATGTTTGTGTGGTACTCTTCTCTTACTGATCAGAACTCAACTGAATGTTTGTGTAACTCCTTTTTCTTACTGACCAGAACTCAACTGAATGTTTGTGTAACACTCTTCTCTTACTGACCAGAACTCAACTGAATGTTTGTGTAGCCATCTTCTCTTACTGACCAGAACTCAACTGAATGTTTGTGTAGCACTCTTCTGTTACTGACGAGAACTAAACTGAATGTTTGTGTATCGCTTTTCTCTTACTGACCAGAACTCAACTGAATGTATGTGTAACACTCTTTTTTTCTTACTGAAAAGAACTCAACTGAATGTTTGTGTAACATTCTTCTCTCACTGACCAGAACTCAACTGAATGTTTGTCTAACTCGATTCTCTTACTGACTAAAACTCAACTGAATATTTGTGAAGCACTTTCTTTTACTGACCAAAACTAAACTGAATGTTTGTGTAACATTCTTCTCTTACTGACCAGAACTCAACAGAATGTTTGTGTAACTTTCTTTTCTTACTGACCAGAACTCAACTGAATGTTTGTGTAACACTTTTCTCTTACTGACCAGATCTCAACTAAATGTTTGTGTAGCACTGTTCTGTTACTGACCAGAACTCAACAGAATGTTTTGTAACGCTCTTCTCTTACTGACCAGAACTCAACTGAATGTATGTGTAACACTCTTTTTTTCTTACTGAACAGAACTCAACTAAATGTTTGTGTAACATTCTTCTCTCACTGACTAAAACTCAACTGAATATTTGTGTAGCACTTTCCTTTTACTGACCAACTCTCAACTGAATGTTTTGGTAACGCTTTTCTCTTACTGACTAGAATTAAACTGAATGTTTGTGTAACATTCTTCTCTTACTGACCAGAACTCAACTGAATATTTGTGTAGAACTCCTCTCTTACTGACCAGAACTCAGCTGAATGTTTGTGTAACATTCTTCTTTTACTGACCAGAACTCAACTGAATTTTTGTGTAACATTCTTCTCTCACTGACGAGAACTCAACTGAATCCTTGTGTAGCAATTTTCTCTTACTGACCAGATCTCAACTAAATGTTTGTGTAGCACTCTTCTCTTACTGACCAGAACTCAACTGAATGTTTGTGTAGCACTCTTCTCTTACTGACCAGAACTCAACAGAATGTTTGTGTAACGCTATTCTCTTACTGACCAGAACTCAACTGAATATATGTGTAACTCGTTTCTTTTACTGACCAGAACTCAACTGAATGTTTGTGTAACATTCTTCTCTCACTGACCAGAACTCAACTGAATGTTTGTCTAACTCGATTCTCTTACTGACTAAAACTCAACTGAATATTTGTGAAGCACTTTTCTTTTACTGACCAAAACTAAACTGAATGTTTATGTAACATTCTTCTCTTACTGACCAGAACTCAACAGAATGTTTGTGTAACTTTCTTTTCTTACTGACCAGAACTCAACTAAATCTTTGTGTAACACTTTTCTCTAACTGACCAGATCTCAACTAAATGTTTGTGTAGCACTGTTCTAATACTGACCAGAACTCAACAGAATGTTTTGTAACGCTCTTCTCTTACTGACCAGAACTCAACTGAATATTTGTGTAACATTCTTTTTTTCTTACTGAACAGAACTCAACTAAATGTTTGTGTAACATTCTTCTCTCACTGACTGAAACTCAACTGAATATTTGTGTAGCTTTTTCCTTTACTGACCAAATCTCAACTGAATGTTTTGTAACGCTTTTCTCTTACTGACTAGAATTAAACTGAATGTTTGTGTAACATTCTTCTCTTACTGACCAGAACTCAACTGAATATTTGTGTAGAACTCCTCTCTTACTGACCAGAACTCAACTGAATGTTTGTGTAACACTCTTCTCTTACTGACCAGAACTCAACTGAATTTTTGTGTAACATTCTTCTCTTACTGACAAGAACGCAACTGAATGCTTGTGTAGCAATTTTCTCTTACTGACCAGATCTCAACTAAATATTTGTGTAGCACTCTTCTGTTACTGACCAGAACTCAACTGAATGTTTGTGTAGCACTCTTCTCTTACTGACTAGAACTCAACAGAATGTTTGTGTAACGCTATTCTCTTACTGACCAGAACTCAACTGAATGTATGTGTAACGCTCTTCTCTTACTGACCAGAACTCAACTGAATGCTTGTGTAGCACTCTTTTCTTACTGAACAGAACAGAATGTTTGTGTAACACTCTTCTTTTACTGACCAGAACTCAACTGAATTTTTGTGTAACATTCTTCTCTTACTGACCAAAACTCAACTGAATGCTTTTGTAACTCGTTTCTCTTACTGACCAGAACTCAACAAAATGTTTGTGTAACACTCTTCTTTTACTGACCAGAAGTAAACTGAATGTTTGTGTAATATTCTTCTCTTACTGATCAGAACTCAACTGAATGTTTGTGTAACTCGTTTCTTTTACTGACCAGAACTCAACTGAATGTTTGTGTAACATTCTTTTGTTCTTACTGAACAGAACTCAACTGAATATTTTTGTATCACTTTTTTTTACTTACCAAAACTCAACAGAATGTTTGTGTAACACTCTTCTTTTACTGACCACAACTTAACTGAATGTTTGTGTAACATTCTTGTCTTACTGACCAGAACTCAACAGAATGTTTGTGTAATATTCTTCTCTTACTGACCAGAACTCAAATGAATGTTTGTGTAACTCGCTTCTCTTACTGACTAGAACTCAACTGAATGTTTGTGTGGTACTCTTCTCTTACTGATCAGAACTCAACTGAATGTTTGTGTAACTCGTTTTTCTTACTGACCAGAACTCAACTGAATGTTTGTGTAACACTCTTCTCTTACTGACCAGAACTCAACTGAATGTTTGTGTAGCCATCTTCTCTTACTGACCAGAACTAAACTGAATGTTTGTGTATCGCTTTTCTCTTCCTGACCAGAACTCAACTGAATGTATGTGTAACACTCTTTTTTTCTTACTGAACAGAACTCAACTGAATGTTTGTGTAACATTCTTCTCTCACTGACCAGAACTCAACTGAATGTTTGTCTAACTCGATTCTCTTACTGACTAAAACTCAACTGAATATTTGTGAAGCACTTTACTTTTACTGACCAAAACTAAACTGAATGTTTATGTAACATTCTTCTCTTACTGACCAGAACTCAACAGAATGTTTGTGTAACTTTCTTTTCTTACTGACCAGAACTCAACTGAATGTTTGTGTAACACTTTTCTCTTACTGACCAGATCTCAACTAAATGTTTGTGTAGCACTGTTCTAATACTGACCAGAACTCAACAGAATGTTTTGTAACGCTCTTCTCTTACTGACCAGAACTCAACTGAATGTATGTGTAACATTCTTTTTTCTTACTGAACAGAACTCAACTAAATGTTTGTGTAACATTCTTCTCTCACTGACTGAAACTCAACTGAATATTTGTGTAGCTTTTCCTTTTACTGACCAAATCTCAACTGAATGTTTTTGTAACGCTTTTCTCTTACTGACTAGAACTCAACTGAATGTTTGTGTAACATTCTTCTCTTACTGACCAGAACTCAACTGAATGTTTGTGTAGAACTCCTCTCTTACTGACCAGAACTCAACTGAATGTTTGTGTAACACTCTTCTCTTACTGACCAGAACTCAACTGAATTTTTGTGTAACATTCTTCTCTTACTGACAAGAACGCAACTGAATCCTTGTGTAGCAATTTTCTCTTACTGACCAGAACTCAACTAAATGTTTGTGTAGCACTCTTCTCTTACTGACCAGAACTCAACTGAATGTTTGTGTAGCACTCTTCTCTTACTGACCAGAACTCAACAGAATGTTTGTGTAACGCTATTCTCTTACTGACCAGAACTCAACTGAATGTTTGTGTAACGCTCTTCTCTTACTGACCAGAACTCAACTGAATGTTTGTGTAGCACTCTTTTCTTACTGAACAGAACAGAATGTTTGTGTAACACTCTTCTTTTACTGACCAGAACTCAACTGAATTTTTGTGTAACATTCTTCTCTTACTGACCAGAACTCAACTGAATGTTTGTGTAACTCGTTTCTCTTACTGACCAGAACTCAACAAAATGTTTGTGTAACACTCTTCTGTTACTGACCAGAACTCAACTGAATGCTTGTGTAATATTCTTCTCTTACTGACCAGAACTCAACTGAATGTTTGTGTAACTCGTTTCTTTTACTGACCAGAACTCAACTGAATGTTTGTGTAACATTCTTTTGTTCTTACTGAACAGAACTCAACTGAATATTTTTGTATCACTTTTTTTTACTTTCCAAAACTCAACAGAATGTTTGTGTAACACTCTTCTTTTACTGACCAGAACTCAACTGAATGTTTGTGTAACATTCTTGTCTTACTGACCAGAACTCAACAGAATGTTTGTGTAATATTCTTCTCTTACTGACCAGAACTCAAATGAATGTTTGTGTAACTCGCTTCTCTTACTGACTAGAACTCAACTGAATGTTTGTGTGGTACTCTTCTCTTACTGATCAGAACTCAAATGAATGTTTGTGTAACTCGTTTTTCTTACTGACCAGAACTCAACTGAATGTTTGTGTAACACTCTTCTCTTACTGACCAGAACTCAACTGAATGTTTGTGTAGCCATCTTCTCTTACTGACCAGAACTAAACTGAATGTTTGTGTATCGCTTTTCTCTTACTGACCAGAACTCAACTGAATGTTTGTGTAACACTCTTTTCTCTTACTGACCAGAACTCAACTGAATGTTTGTGTAACATTCTTCTCTCACTGACCAGAACTCAACTGAATGTTTGTCTAACTCGATTCTCTTACTGACTAAAACTCAACTGAATATTTGTGAAGCACTTTACTTTTACTGACCAAAACTAAACTGAATGTTTATGTAACATTCTTCTCTTACTGACCAGAACTCAACAGAATGTTTGTGTAATTTTCTTTTCTTACTGACCAGAACTCAACTAAATCTTTGTGTAACACTTTTCTCTAACTGACCAGATCTCAACTAAATGTTTGTGTAGCACTGTTCTAATACTGACCAGAACTCAACAGAATGTTTTGTAACGCTCTTCTCTTACTGACCAGAACTCAACTGAATGTATGTGTAACACTCTTTTTTTCTTACTGAACAGAACTCAACTGAATGTTTGTGTAACATTCTTCTCTCACTGACCAGAACTCAACTGAATGTTTGTCTAACTCGATTCTCTTACTGACTAAAACTCAACTGAATATTTGTGAAGCACTTTACTTTTACTGACCAAAACTAAACTGAATGTTTATGTAACATTCTTCTCTTACTGACCAGAACTCAACAGAATGTTTTTGTAACGCATTTCTCTTACTGACTAGAATTAAACTGAATGTTTGTGTAACATTCTTCTCTTACTGACCAGAACTCAACTGAATATTTGTGTAGAACTCCTCTCTTACTGACCAGAACTCAGCTGAATGTTTGTGTAACATTCTTCTCTTACTGACCAGAACGCAACTGAATCCTTGTGTAGCAATTTTCTCTTACTGACCAGATCTCAACTAAATATTTGTGTAGCACTCTTCTGTTACTGACCAGAACTCAACTGAATGTTTGTGTAGCACTCTTCTCTTACTGACTAGATCTCAACAGAATGTTTGTGTAACGCTATTCTCTTACTGACCAGAACTCAACTGAATGTATGTGTAACGCTCTTCTCTTACTGACCAGAACTCAACTGAATGCTTGTGTAGCACTCTTTTCTTACTGAACAGAACAGAATGTTTGTGTAACACTCTTCTTTTACTGACCAGAACTCAACTGAATTTTTGTGTAACATTCTTCTCTTACTGACCAGAACTCAACTGAATGCTTTTGTAACTCGTTTCTTTTACTGACCAGAACTCAACAAAATGTTTGTGTAACACTCTTCTTTTACTGACCAGAAGTAAACTGAATGTTTGTGTAATATTCTTCTCTTACTGATCAGAACTCAACTGAATGTTTGTGTAACTCGTTTCTTTTACTGACCAGAACTCAACTGAATGTTTGTGTAACATTCTTTTGTTCTTACTGAACAGAACTCAACTGAATATTTTTGTATCACTTTTTTTTACTTTCCAAAACTCAACTGAATGTTTGTGTAACACTCTTCTTTTACTGACCACAACTTAACTGAATGTTTGTGTAACATTCTTGTCTTACTGACCAGAACTCAACAGAATGTTTGTGTAATATTCTTCTCTTACTGACCAGAACTCAAATGAATGTTTGTGTAACTCTCTTCTCTTACTGACTAGAACTCAACTGAATGTTTGTGTGGTACTCTTCTCTTACTGATCAGAACTCAAATGAATGTTTGTGTAACTCGTTTTTCTTACTGACCAGAACTCAACTGAATGTTTGTGTAACACTCTTCTCTTACTGACCAGAACTCAACTGAATGTTTGTGTAGCCATCTTCTCTTACTGACCAGAACTAAACTGAATGTTTGTGTATCGCTTTTCTCTTACTGACCAGAACTCAACTGAATGTATGTGTAACACTCTTTTTTTCTTACTGAACAGAACTCAACTGAATGTTTGTGTAACATTCTTCTCTCACTGACCAGAACTCAACTGAATGTTTGTCTAACTCGATTCTCTTACTGACTAAAACTCAACTGAATATTTGTGAAGCACTTTACTTTTACTGACCAAAACTAAACTGAATGTTTATGTAACATTCTTCTCTTACTGACCAGAACTCAACAGAATGTTTTTGTAACGCATTTCTCTTACTGACTAGAATTAAACTGAATGTTTGTGTAACATTCTTCTCTTACTGACCAGAACTCAACTGAATATTTGTGTAGAACTCCTCTCTTACTGACCAGAACTCAGCTGAATGTTTGTGTAACATTCTTCTCTTACTGACCAGAACGCAACTGAATCCTTGTGTAGCAATTTTCTCTTACTGACCAGATCTCAACTAAATATTTGTGTAGCACTCTTCTGTTACTGACCAGAACTCAACTGAATGTTTGTGTAGCACTCTTCTCTTACTGACTAGATCTCAACAGAATGTTTGTGTAACGCTATTCTCTTACTGACCAGAACTCAACTGAATGTATGTGTAACGCTCTTCTCTTACTGACCAGAACTCAACTGAATGCTTGTGTAGCACTCTTTTCTTACTGAACAGAACAGAATGTTTGTGTAACACTCTTCTTTTACTGACCAGAACTCAACTGAATTTTTGTGTAACATTCTTCTCTTACTGACCAGAACTCAACTGAATGCTTTTGTAACTCGTTTCTTTTACTGACCAGAACTCAACAAAATGTTTGTGTAACACTCTTCTTTTACTGACCAGAAGTAAACTGAATGTTTGTGTAATATTCTTCTCTTACTGATCAGAACTCAACTGAATGTTTGTGTAACTCGTTTCTTTTACTGACCAGAACTCAACTGAATGTTTGTGTAGCACTCTTTTGTTCTTACTGAACAGAACTCAACTGAATGTTTGTGTAACATTTTTCTCTCACTGACCAGAGCTCAACTGAATGTTTGTTTTACTCGATTCTCTTACTGACTAAAACTCAACTGAATATTTTTGTATCACTTTTTTTTACTTACCAAAACTCAACAGAATGTTTGTGTAACACTCTTCTCTTACTGACCAGAACTCAACTGAATGTTTGTGTAACACTCTTCTTTTACTGACCACAACTTAACTGAATGTTTGTGTAACATTCTTCTCTTACTGACCAGAACTCAACAGAATGTTTGTGTAACATTCTTGTCTTACTGACCAGAACTCAACAGAATGTTTGTGTAATATTCTTCTCTTACTGACCAGAACTCAAATGAATGTTTGTGTAACTCGCTTCTCTTACTGACTAGAACTCAACTGAATGTTTTTGTGTACTCTTCTCTTACTGATCAGAACTCAACTGAATGTTTGTGTAACTCGTTTTTCTTACTGACCAGAACTCAACTGAATGTTTGTGTAACACTCTTCTCTTACTGACCAGAACTCAACTGAATGTTTGTGTAGCCATCTTCTCTTACTGACCAGAACTCAACTGAATGTTTGTGTAGCACTCTTCTGTTACTGACGGGAACTAAACTGAATGTTTGTGTATCGCTTTTCTCTTACTGACCAGAACTCAACTGAATGTATGTGTAACACTCTTTTTTTCTTACTGAACAGAACTCAACTGAATGTTTGTGTAACATTCTTCTCTCACTGACCAGAACTCAACTGAATGTTTGTCTAACTCGATTCTCTTACTGACTAAAACTCAACTGAATATTTGTGAAGCACTTTCCTTTTACTGACCAAAACTAAACTGAATGTTTATGTAACATTCTTCTCTTACTGACCAGAACTCAACAGAATGTTTGTGTAACTTTCTTTTCTTTCTGACCAGAACTCAACTGAATGTTTGTGTAACACTTTTCTCTTACTGACCAGATCTCAACTAAATGTTTGTGTAGCACTGTTCTGTTACTGACCAGAACTCAACAGAATGTTTTGTAACGCTCTTCTCTTACTGACCAGAACTCAACTGAATGTATGTGTAACACTCTTTTTTTTTTACTGAACAGAACTCAACTAAATGTTTGTGTAACATTCTTCTCTCACTGACTAAAACTCAACTGAATATTTGTGTAGCACTTTCCTTTTACTGACCAAATCTCAACTGAATGTTTTTGTAACGCTTTTCTCTTACTGACTAGATTTAAACTGAATGTTTGTGTAACATTCTTCTCTTACTGACCAGAACTCAACTGAATTTTTGTGTAACATTCTTCTCTTACTGACCAGAACTCGACTGAATGTTTGTGTAACACTCTTCTCTTACTGACCAGAACTCAACTGAATTTTTGTGTAACATTCTTCTCTTACTGACCAGAACTCAACTGAATGCTTGTGTAGCAATTTTCTCTTACTGACCAGATCTCAACTAAATGTTTGTGTAGCACTCTTCTGTTACTGACCAGAACTCAACTGAATGTTTGTGTAGCACTCTTCTCTTACTGACTAGATCTCAACAGAATGTTTGTGTAACGCTCTTCTCTTACTGACCAAAACTCAACTGAATGTTTGTGTAACACTCTTTTTTCTTACTGAGCAGAACTCAACTGGATGTTTGTGTAACTCGCTTTTCTTACTGACCAGAACTCAACAGAATGTTTGTGTAACATTCTTCTCTTACTGACCAGAACTCAACTGAATTTTTGTGTAACATTCTTCTCTTACTGACCAGAACTCGACTGAATGTTTGTGTAGCACTTTTCTCTTACTGACCAGATATCAACTAAATGTTTGTGTAGCACTCTTCTGTTACTGACCAGAATTCAATTTAATGTTTGTGTAGCACTCTCTTCTCTTACTGACCAGAACTCAAGAGAATGTTTTGTAACGCTCTTCTCTTACTGAACAGAACTCAACTGAATGTATGTGTAACATTCTTTTTTTCTTACTGAACAGAACTCAACTGAATGTTTGTGTAACATTTTTCCACCACTGACCAGAACTCAACTGAATGTTTGTCTAACTCGATTCTTTTACTGACTAAAACTCAACTGAAAATTTGTGTAGCACTTTTTTTACTGACCAAAACTCAACTAAATGTTTGTGTAACACTCTTCTCTTACTGACCAGAACTCAACAGAATGTTTGTGTAACACTCTTCTGTTACTGACCAGAACTCAACTGAATGTTTGTGTAATTCGATTCTCTTACTGACCAGAACTCAACTGAATGTTTGTGTAAGACTCTTCTCTTACTGTCCAGAACTCAACTGAATGTTTGTGTAACACTCTTCTCTTACTGAACAGAACTCAACTGAATGTTTGTGTAACTCTCTTCTTTTTCCTGACCAGAACTCAACAGAATGTTTGTGTAACGCTTTTCTCTTACTGACCGGAATTCAATTGAATGTTTGTGTAGCACTCTTCTCTTACTGAACAGAATTCAAGAGAATGTTTGTGTAACACTCTTCTTTTACTGACCAGAATTAAACTGAATATTTGTGTAGCACTTTCCTTTTACTGACCAAAACTCAACTGAATGTTTGTGTAACGCTCTTATTGACCAGAACTCAACTGAACGTTTTCTACTTGCATATTTTGATAACGAAGATCTTCAGTATTTCACTCTATCTTTTTATGCTGAACTAAAATGGAACTATATGTATTTGACGCAATTTAGTGTAATCATTGTTCCTGTAGATTAAGATATTATTTCTCTCAAAACGTGTTGTATAAGTAATCCTTTCCGATATATGCACATAGATACGTGTTTTTCTAAAAACGATCGATAGATGTCGTTCTTCTTTCATATTGCACAGAAGTCATCCAAGCGTTTATTTAACACTTAAAATATCAATTTGGATATGAACGTTTTTTGTTTGGTCAAAGAGGCTAATAGATGACACAGATTTTATATACCAGCTAATTATACACCTTTTTTATGACGTGGCTCCGTGGTTAGCGCCTCCTTACAGAAAAAAAATGTGCTCAACACTTTGTACCAGTGGATAGTTACAAAACTGACAGCGAAATCCAACTATTCAGTCTAACAAAAGTCGGTGGTGTGTGTTGTTAACTAATTGATTTCCGTCTTGAAAATGAGAGACGGCTAATACTGATATACTACACGTAGCTCTGCTCAAAGTGTAATAGAACAACCAAACTGGTTTATTAAATGTATTGTTAACTCCCAGTGACTTAGTGTTACATACGAGGGCTCATACAACACTCGTAGTTGGCACAACACAGATATACTCCATTGTGTAAGTTTGCGCTTAATAACAGACAAACAAAACGTGAATTTGATAGTTGCATTCACACGTATCCGTAATTTTGTTCTACTCTCTTAGATAATTTGGTGTGGTATGATTTTGAGGCTTTATTCTAGCATTAGAGTGAAGATGTAGTTAATGAGGTTAAAGGGTCTTTGCTGTGTTGTTCGTAAGTCACTGGTACACGTTTCAGCTGATGCTCAACTACCAAGGGATATTACAAGGAATATCACCTTTTGAAATGTTTAGGTTATTTCTTATTCTTACTGAGGAAAAGAGAAAACATCGAAGGCCATTAAACGTCTTTATTGTCATTCGTTTACGATCTTAATTGCTGAAAACAGCTCTTACAAAATGGTATAATTACAAATTAGGATAGTAAAACATCATCAAACATCCATATTCCCGTTCATACAGCCTACCCGTATTAAATGATGCTATAAGACTATAGTCAGTGATAATTAAATATCGTTTACGTAACACAAAACAAAACCAAAACCCATAAAAACAACAGTTTCGAATAACGTCAGCTTAATTTTTATCACCTACTCTCACCCCCCTTAAAACAAGAAGGAGCTTTGTAAGTTATCATCTGTGGAAGTCGACTTAGCGCGATTTTCTTACATACGTGCTTTTAGGCTCCGTCAGTCTTAAAAAACATTTTTAGATGTCCATCCGAGTTTACTCTTCAAATCTTTAGTTTTGCATAAATCTTGAAAGGATAATACCGACTGGATTGCATATAAGGCAAATATAGAAGATTTTATTTTGCGAATAGTATAGGCCGTAATATCTAGAATACAAATAATCTGAAAGACATGAACGTTTTCAAAAATTATTTTTCAGCTCGTTTCTATGAAATAAAAACATATTTACCGATTTTTTTTAAGACTGTAAGGTTTCTTTAGTTGTACTTTATACATTGTCCTACCGCTGTCGCAACAAAACTACAATATATACAAATAACAACTTTACGAAGTGCTTGGTGATTCATAAACATTGGAATCCATATTTGTAGCATTCTCGTAAGCTGTTGTTGTTGTTGTTTTGAATTAAGCACAAAGCTACACAATGGGCTATCTGTGCTCTGCCCACCACGGGTATCGAAACTCGGATTTTAGCGTGTAAGTCCGCAGACATACCGCTGAGCCACTGGGGGGCTTCTCGTAAGCAATGTCACTTCATATACTAGCACAAAAATTTCCTTATTTGGTTGCAGCTAAGCATAAAAAGTACAAAAAGAATCAGTAGTTCTCTGCTCACCACGGGTATCGAAACCCAGTGTCTAGCGTTGGAAGTCCGCTGACGTACAGCTGTGCCTCAGGGGCAGATCAAATATATTTCATACTTGATACTTTAGTCTAAAGGAATCTTTTCTGACCCTGAAGACATATTTTGACAATGAAACAAGTTTAAAATTAGCAAAAAAAAAAATCCTATAATTGTGATTTTATTCTATCATAACGGCCTGATAACTATAATATGACGACAGTAACCTTCCATTCCTGAAGCTAGCTCTTTATAAGGTATTTTGTGACATGCTTTGATTTATATTATATTACACAGCAACATTTTGAACACTACCTGGACTGCGCAGTAACAAACGTGCTGCAAAAGGTCTCAACCAGAAGGGAGGAAAATTGTACTTTGGTTGGCGGTAAATTTCTCTAGCGTATTTACTTATTAATATTTTCAATCACTCACAGTTATATGTGTCATTTCTAAAACTTTTTATATTAACTCCTAAGTGATTTGAATTGAATATCGTGACAAAATCATCTTATTGTTTTCAGAACTCTTACTTATAAACAACCCTAAAAGCGACTGAATCCATCATACAAATATCTAATTTCAGGAAACGAGTTTGTTTCCAGCCACTTCAAAGACAAATTTAATTACATAAACACAATTACATTTCCTTTTCTTCGAAATCGCGAATTCTTTAAATTAATTTGTCTGTCCGGAGACTTACGACATAATAATTTCCAAGGTAGAGATTTAACAGTCTTATGTTTGAGAGCAGCTTTATGCTAATCACGAGACAGAGAAAGATTAGCATACATATATATAAATATTTCCGTAAGAAATATTACCTTATTATTATATTTAACTAAGCAATCTCCTTTGTAATAATTACCCGGCATGGCCAGGAAGTTAAAGGCGGTTCAACTCCCCGTCACACCAAAAATACTCGCTCTTTCAGCTGTGAGGGCGTTATAATGTGACGATGAATCCCACTATTCGTTAATTAAAGAGCAGTCAAAGAATTGGCGGTAGGTGGTGATGACTAGTTTCCTTCCCTCTAGTCTAACACTGCTAAATTAGGGACGACTTACGCAGATAGCCCTCGTGTAGCTTTGCGCGAAATTCAAAAACAATTAAGAAACAAACTCTGTGATATTATTGATACTTGAAATATGAAGCCAAATTTATCATTCGATTCACCTTTTGTCACTGAGTCATACCAGTTTTGGGGAGTTCTACTCTTCGTCCGCAATCCTGGAAAAGGGAAAATCGAGAAAACAAAACTAGTTTCACTATATGGTGACTAAAACGGAAACTGAAGTCACCTTACATATAGCTATTGGTATGTATAAGACTAACCAATAGATGGTGATATTTTTCTCATACACTCTTATTTTGTTTGTTTTTTTAATCTCAAAGCTACAAATGGCCTATCTGAGTTCTGTTTACCAAGGGTGTCGAATCCCGATTCCTAGCGTTATAAATCTTCAAGAGTAGCGTTATCATCATCACCATAAAAACCAAGAATAGATCGGTCACTCTGTCGGTTACATTCGATTTCGCCAAATTTAGAGAGTTACATGAGTCCAATTGCACTTTTCTCTCCTATAATACTTGTTTATTTGTTTTGGAATTTCGCGCAAAGTTACACTAGGGCTATCAGCGCTAGCTGTCCATAATTTAGCAGTGTTATACTAGAGGGAAGACAGCTAGTCATCACCACCCACCGTCGACTCTTGGGTTACTCTTTTACCAACAAATAGTGGGATTGATCGTAACATTATAACCTCCTACGGCTGAAAGGATGAGAATGTTTAGTGCGAAGGGGATTCGAACCCACGACCCTCTGATTACATGTCGAACGTATTAACCCACCTGGCCATGTCGGGCTGCCTATAATACTTCTAGTTCCAATTTTAATTGAACTCAATCCCTAAAATAAGAGTAAATAACTCCTAGGTTTCAACACTGTTTTTCTGCTATATAAAAACCTGTCAAGGGAGAAGAATTTTTTATATCAAGAATTTATTTAACACCGAATGAAATTAATTTGTCGTTTGTTACGAAGAGAAGTTTTTCAATGAGGATCGAACATTTACAAGAAATATGGTTTTAAGAGGACTATTGTAATGATGCATTTGATGTGATAAGAAAATATCTGTGATCAATTAATGCTGGTACAAGGATCAATACTGGCAAGAGACATTCTTTAGGATATGTTTCTACTGGTACAAGGATCAATACTGGCAAGAGACATTCTTTAGGATATGTTTCTACTGGTACAAGGATCAATACTGGCAAGAGACATTCTTTAGGATATGTTTCTACTGGTACAAGGATCAATACTGGCAAGAGACATTCTTTAGGATATGTTTCTACTGGTACAAGGATCAATACTGGCAAGAGACATTTTTTAGGATATGTTTCTACTGGTACAAGGATCAATACTGGCAAGAGACATTCTTTAGGATATGTTTCTACTGTTACAAGGATCAATACTGGCAAGAGACATTCTTTAGGATATGTTTCTACTGGTACAAGGATCAATACTGGCAAGAGACATTCTTTAGGATATGTTTCTACTGTTACAAGGATCAATACTGGCAAGAGACATTCTTTAGGATATGTTTCTACTGGTACAAGGATCAATACTGGCAAGAGACATTCTTTAGGATATGTTTCTACTGGTACAAGGATCAATACTGGCAAGAGACATTCTTTAGGATATGTTTCTACTGGTACAAGGATCAATACTGGCAAGAGACATTCTTTAGGATATGTTTCTACTGTTACAAGGATCAATACTGGCAAGAGACATTCTTTAGGATATGTTTCTACTGGTACAAGGATCAATACTGGCAAGAGACATTCTTTAGGATATGTTTCTACTGGTACAAGGATCAATACTGGCAAGAGACATTCTTTAGGATATGTTTCTACTGTTACAAGGATCAATACTGGCAAGAGACATTCTTTAGGATATGTTTCTACTGTTACAAGGATCAATACTGGCAAGAGACATTCTTTAGGATATGTTTCTACTGGTACAAGGATCAATACTGGCAAGATACATTCTTTAGGATATGTTTCTACTGTTACAAGGATCAATACTGGCAAGAGACATTCTTTAGGATATGTTTCTACTGGTACAAGGATCAATACTGGCAAGAGACATTCTTTAGGATATGTTTCTACTGTTACAAGGATCAATACTGGCAAGATACATTCTTTAGGATATGTTTCTACTGTTACAAGGATCAATACTGGCAAGAGACATTCTTTAGGATATGTTTCTACTGGTACAAGGATCAATACTGGCAAGAGACATTCTTTAGGATATGTTTCTACTGTTACAAGGATCAATACTGGCAAGAGACATTCTTTAGGATATGTTTCTACTGGTACAAGGATCAATACTGGCAAGAGACATTCTTTAGGATATGTTTCTACTGTTACAAGGATCAATACTGGCAAGATACATTCTTTAGGATATGTTTCTACTGTTACAAGGATCAATACTGGCAAGAGACATTCTTTAGGATATGTTTCTACTGGTACAAGGATCAATACTGGCAAGAGACATTCTTTAGGATATGTTTCTACTGGTACAAAGATCAATACTGGCAAGAGACATTCTTTAGGATATGTTTCTACTGGTACAAGGATCAATACTGGCAAGAGACATTCTTTAGGATATGTTTCTCATGATAGGTTTTGATTTTTCAGAAGTTGAAAACCCCTTCATTTTTCTTATGATCTATTTATGGGAAGCAAAGTTCTAAATGCATATTGGACGCTTCAAATCTGGCAAACTTTGGTTTCCCTGTCGTTTTTGACGGGCTCTTATACAACTATTACATAATAGTGTACGTTCTGACTGCATTATAATTCTATAGCGATAAATAAAATAAACTTAAATGATAAATGACAACAGCATAAGCTAATGTTTTATAATTTGTTTTATTATGATGTAGAAGATAATCCTTAATATATGTAAAAATGTATTAATGCTGATTGTATTTCTTCCACTTACCAGCAATAAGTAACTAATATTTACGAACTCATAAAAAAATATGAATCATCTGGGATATAAATTAAATTAAAATGTAAAGAGGTTTAACATTTACAAAATATACGATTTGTTTTAAAACGCAATATTATACAAATTGTCGTACCGTATGTGTTTCCTCCAGCATGGGTATCAAACCCTGATTTTTAGCAATAAGTCCACAAGATTATCACCAAACCACGAGCAAACAAAAACAAGATGTAGAGAAATACAGCTTAAATTCTTCCAACCTACGTAAAACACTACCTAAAGCTACGTAAATGTTAAGTTATCATACATTTTTTATGAATTTTGAATTACACAATACGTAAAGAAATGTACGTATTACTTTCGCAATTTTGGTTTCAAACTTTAATTTATATGTTATTATAGTTTAAATACAATCAAGTCCTATTTTTCTACTTCAAAAATAAATATTTTTTTTTACAAGTAAAGCAATCCGAAACGTGGGTAGAAAGATAGAAAAGAATATAATAAGCAGTAATGAAAAACAACATCAAGATGTATTGGATACAAATATTACGAACATCTGTTACATACTGGTACTCAAACCGTTTCTGGTATGTGTTAACCCTGTTATTTTCCTTCACATATCAGTCTACCTGGTTGGCCTCTTCTGATAAACTCCAGATTGCTATCAACGCAAGAAACGTTGACGTAAATTATAATAAAGTTTCCTACCTCGTTACTGACTTGATTGTTCGCTCCTTTACAGCTACATTAATTGAAACTGAGCTCATAGTTTCATATGTTATTTTCCCTAGTAAAACTTCTTTTTATTTTCTCGGAATGAATAAAAAATGCCTGACGCACGATAATTTCAAAAGTCCACTATACCCACGGTAGATACTTTCCAATTTTTTGAAATGCTTGTATATTTTTTTCATAAAACACATTTGGACAAAGAATTATCTGTACAAATAATAAAATTATTTGATTTTTAACATAATTTTCTTATATATGATGCTTTTTTACTTAGCCATAATGAAACGTAGACGCCTAGGATACCTACTCCCTGTGTCACTGAGACAATATAAAAACATATGCGATAAATATTGGTAGTTCACAATTGTCAAACTTTGTTTTGTATGCCCTGCATCTTCTGTCTTTGTAGGCTTGTTCAAATTACATGTAAAAAAACCCTGGTATCCAAAATTAGATTTCCTTAAAATGATGGTTCTAGTTTCTTTCATGTGATTGTCTTCTGGAGTTTATATCAAATAATCCTATAATGTTACAAAATATGTTGAATTAAATACATGTAAGGCTTGTTATTCCTAATGCTACATAAGGGTTACATCATAGATCATAAAAATAGATCTACGAACTCAAATATATTTAAACTTTTTTTAATCAGTTAAACGTTCGGTCCTAAAGAAAATGATGTGAACCATAACTGATGATCTCAGTTATTGACCTCAACAATTCTTTTTAAGGCACGTTTTGCTGATATAGTAAAAACAACAATTACTAAAAATGTTGATTTTTATAACTGTTACTCTTAATACCACACCATGTAAAGCTACATTACTAAGGAATTTATACTAAACATTTGCGATGATGCAATTTTTACCATTTATTTCTGTAGTTCATTACATTTATTGCTTCTCGAAGAAGCTAGCACAAAAAAGGGTGTTACTTTTTAATCACTTTATTGTCAGTCAGTTCCACAACTAATACCTATACTGAATGAAATATTTTATTTTGATTATTAGTTATTCTGTAGCTTGATATTTCTTATAGTTTTCAAGTTCCAATACTGGGCACTTTTCATTTGAATGATTCAAATAAACTACACAATGAACACTACAAACTTATTGGAATATTTCAAATTGACAATATTGGAACTTAACAACTATAGGGAACATCAAGATATAGAATAACAATAATAATTAGGAAAATAATTCAATTAATGTATTTATCATTTGATGTACTAATTAGCAATAAACAATTTAGGATATCTGTTAGGGTTTACATTTAAATTCGATTTATTTTTAATTTGCACTTTTGTTACACATTTGATATCATGAGCTGTGGTATGGTTTGTTTGGAATTAAGCACAAAGCTGCACAAGAGATTATCTGTGCTCCTAAGTGGAACAGTTGTCAGTGGTAAGGTGAGAAAACCCTCTTCGGCAATGGCCGATGAAAGCAAAGCATGCAGTCTTAAAAAACAAATGAAAAAATCACTCATTCGAACAAAAGATTACTTCATCTCCTCGTGACAAAACCCAGGAGTAAAAAAGTAAATATTTTTGTCATTTTATTTTACTGTTATTTCCTGTTCTGGCTTTGAATGAAAGTGACATTAATCTTCACTTCATCGGTATTTATAGGAGAGTACATTATATAAAGTACGCACAGGGTTTTTATAGAATCAATTGGTGTATTCTAATACTCGCAGTGACTACAGTTTGTTTGATGAATTTGGCACAAAAGTTCTCGAAGACAATCTGCTCTGACCGCTCGTACTTTATAAGTGATAGACTAGATGTAAGAAAGCTATACACATAGGTTACTCTTTACCAGTGAATGGTGGGACCAGCCGTCACATTATAACGCCCTCACGGATAAAAAGCTGAACATGTTTATGATTGGATTCTAGCCTACGACTCTCATACTGTGAATAGGGACCCCTAACCACCAGGCTATGACAGACCAATCATCACAAAGCCATAATATTTGCAGAAGGAACTATTCAAAAGATATAAAAGCGCCTCTTGTACCAATAACTTTCAACAACAAAAACTGACCATGAACTTTGCATATCAGATACAATACATGCCAAGAGTTTTCACGTGGTCTTTGGAAACACATCTCTGAACTCTCATAAAGCATCAACACAATACTGGTAGTAATGCTGTCGCATCATCAATATCTTAGCGTAATGAAAGCGACGAACGAAGAAGGAAGGTCTTGTATCAAAAAACAGGATCGATCATTGAAGTTATAGCGGAAGTTAGACAAAGGGCGATCGCTACTGAAGAAGGAAGCTCTTACAGAGGAACATCACCAGTCGAATAACTAAACGCACTGGACTTCCACAATCAACAGTCTTAAAATAGTGAGGCTATACCTTCTACAGGCCACAGACCACCCATGAACTGTTACCAGGAAATGCACTCGAACGGCTAGACTTTGCACTCTATTTCCTGCTATAGGGAGAACTAGCGACATCTGACTGGAAAACGCCATATGAACCTTTGATACTATCTTTTTATCTCTATAGTAAGGTCAACATTAGAACCTAACGTGAAAACAATTCACATCGTTTTATATTTCGAGAAATTTACAACAAGGGTTGATCTACAAGCAACCTCTCCGATAAACTTAACATATAACGGATTTCACACAGTGAGAGTGAACGGACAACACTAACGATACAATAAATAAGGTTTTACACAATGACTGTATACTGATAACTCTTATGATTCAGTAAATAACAATTTCACACAGTAACAACGAAGATCCAATAGCACTTGATTCATAAATAATAGATTTTACACGATGATAGTGAACTGATAACTCCAATGAGTTACAAATAACGGATTACACTTAGTGACATCGAACATCGGTTAGCACTTGATTCAACTAATAACGGGTTTCACACAGTGGCAGTGAACGGACAACACTAACAATTTCTAATAAAACATGTATTTATCCTTGCCTTTCATGAAGATAAGTTTTAAATGAAACATGTAAGATACTGTCACTATACACATTGCTTGACTCTCAAGACATTTCAAGGAAATATTTCAGTGTTCGAATAATAAACAAACATTTTCCCCACACACATGACCAACACAATCTCGAAGCCATAATTCTGTTAATTGTTTGTTTTAAAGCCAACTCAAATACCTTGTTCACTTCACGAATCCCCATCTTGTCTTGATAGACCTTACCGATAGCATAAAATGTCAAGTGTAACAAATAGAAGTTAGATAGTATCATTCAGATGGTGTCAAGTTACCTCAGGAATGCAAGCAACAATGGACACGAGTGATGATCGCACTGAATATTGTAATGATGCTGGTGCAAGCAACAATGGACACTAGTGATAATCGCACTGAACATTGTTATGATGCTGGTGCAAACAACAATGGACACGAGTGATGATCGCACTGAACATTGTTATGATGCTGGTGCAAGCAACAATGGACACGAGTGATGATAGCACTGAACATTGTTATAATGCTGGTGCAAGCAACAATGGACGCGAATGTTGATCGCACTGAACATTGTTATTATGCTGGTGCAAGCAACAATGGACACGAGTGATGATAGCACTGAACATTGTTATAATGCTGGTACAAGCAACAATGGACGCGAATGTTGATCGCAATGCTGGCTGTGTAAATGTCACGATTAGTCCCCTCACTGATATGACTTTTTCTACTGTCTTGTTATTTCGTCTATAAAAGCCCCCCAGTGGCGCAGTGGTATGTCTGCGGATATACATACTAAAACCAGGTTTCGATACCCCCGGTGGGCAGAGCACAGATAGCCCATTGTGTAGCTTTGTGCTTAATTCTAAACAAAGAGTCATCTATAAAACGTTATATTTCTCTGATATTTAGTTTTCGAGGTGCAGACATTAATTACACCAGACCTGCAAACTTTATTATAATCTTCATTGTGTATTATAATTAAAATCGGATGAGAGTACTGTTGTTAAACCTAGCCGATGTGCACTATGGAAAACAAGTTTTAATTAATTTATAAAATTTTACAGAAGTTAGTGCATCACTACGAATAGTCTTACACAAGAGCAAAGTGAAATTAAATCGTGAAAATATGAAGAAAAATGTACTTCAGATAAATTAATCTCATTTAGAAATGAATGAAATAAACTGAACCTTTCCATTATATTAAAAAAATGTTTAATCTTTAAGAGAAATTCAATTAGAGGATAACTTTGAAATTAATTAATCCTAAAATATACTTTCAAAACTACTAGTTTAACCTTCTAACACTAGAGTTATAGAATCGAAGCATGCATACATTTTCCAGACTACTTGTCTTCAGTTATTTTTATTCGTTCGTGTGTTGTTGAAATATTGTAGATGCACTTATCTTATTAAATCATATCATGATATTTATTACTATACGTGTTAAAATGATTTTCATTAGGTTTCATACGTAATGAATAGTATATCTAACAGCTTCCAAGCTTCAAATGATAAACACTTTACTTCAATAAGAGAGGTTATTTGAAACATTTGTAACACAATCACATTTTTTATAGGAAAACAGTTTCATGTCAAATTGATTATTTGTTCTCGATTTTTGATATTCAATTAAGACTGTTATTATTGGTTGGTTTGTATTTGAATTTCGGGCAAAACTACTCTAGGGTTATCTGCGCAAGCTGTCCCTAATTTTGCAGTATAAGACTAGAGGGAAGACAATTAGTTATCACCACCCACCACCAACTCTTGGGATACTCTTTTACTAACGAATAGTGAGATTAACCGTCACATTATAACGCCTCCACGGCTGAAAGGGCAAGTATGTTTAGTGTGAGAAGTATTTGAATCCGCGATCCTCAGATTACGAGTCGAGTGCCTCAATCACTTGGCCGTGTCGGGTCATTATTATTGCTTAATATATTATACTTGAAGAAACTCTAATTTTGTATAAGGCAGATTAAGAAAAATGCAATTATTTTTAACTATTAAAAAGGACGATTGACCCGCAATCTGGGGGTCGCGGACTCAAATATCCATTCCCACCAAACACGATCGCCATTTCAGCTGAGGAAATTATAAAGTGACGATCAACCCGACTATTGGTTGATAAAAGAGTTGTCTGCTGCGTTTAATGCGAGGAATCGAACACCGGATTTTAGCTTTACAAATCCGTAAACTTGGCACTGTCACACTGTGAACTGCAAAATCGATGTTGTTGTTTGTTGTTGTGTACTTTAGAAGAAAACTATATCGAGCTATTTGCTATGTCCATCGCAGTGAATCGTATCCCGGATGTTAGCGTTATAAGTTCGTTCAGTACAGCGGTAGGTCTACGGATTTACGACGCTAAAATCAGAGGTTCGATTCCCCTCAGTAGGCTCAGCAGATTACCCATATGACCTTTCTATAAGAAAGGTGGACATATAAGGAACATTGTTCCTAGCTCCTTTTAGAAAAATTATAAATGAATTGATCATTAACGGGTCAGTTTTATTTGCAGTTTAAATCCTTGATTGTTAGTTCTATTCTAATGATGTGAATATTGTAATATCTGACCTACCTACAACGAAACGATTTCTGTTATGTTGACTCTTAACATTCGTATTCGATTAGTTGGAAGTTTTTACCTTTCATTATTAAAATTTTAAACAGTAAACACATCTAAAGTTTGTAAAGTCTTTGCAAAGTTTAATTAATTAATTCTCGTATTCGAGCAAGAACTTAATTTTGAACAAGATGTCATTTCAAACTTGTATGTAATTTTTTGTTAAATGTTATCTTTTTTACAGTGTAAGAAACACGTGAAATTGTGTTTCAAACATTATGAACCTCGTATTTATTTTGATTATGAATAACAAAATATATGTACGTATACTTTATAAGTTAACGCAATTAGAGAATAAACATACCTTCTTAACATGGAGTACATCTTGCTGACGAGAAATCCACTCGAAATGTCCTAGGAAGATCGAAACGTTGTTCTCTCCTTATCAGTAAAAGTGTTTATACCCGTACCAGCCGTTCTGAGATACATGAAGTACATCTATTGCTTTACGTCAACCTAATATTGATTGTATAAACATAAGACTAACACTAAACGACTGAATTTCTCGTTTCATCAGTTTAATCACGCCTGCTTTTGCATATTCCAAGATAAACACACGAGGTAACTAAAGGCTGATCTATCCGTTTGTCTCATGTAAGCATTTTTATACGATGACAAAATACTTTGAACTTTTATGGATAAATCGAATGTTATGTTCTTGTATTCCAGATTGAGGGAATCTAATCCTTAAAAAAACTGTTGGTCCTATCATTATTATGAACATATTTCACCTCAGTACACGAAATGGTTAAACTAGGCTGTAATGAATCGAAGCCTTTACAAATGAAAGTAGGCCGGGCATGGCCAGGTGGTTAAGGCGCTCGACTCGTAATCCGAGGGTCACGGGTTCGAATCCCTGTTACTCCAAACATGTTCGCCCTTTCAGCCGTAGGGGTGTTATAATGTTATTGGGAATCCTACCATTCGTTGGTAAAAGAGTAGCCCAAGAGTTGACGGTGGGTGGTGTTCACTATCTGCCTTTCATCCAGTTTTACACTGCTAAATTAGGGACGGATAACGCAGGTAGCTCTCGTGTAGCTTTGTGCGAAATTCAAAAACAAACAAACAACTGAAAGCACTTTGCTGACAAATGGAAGTAGTGTTCTCTACTTGGAGCATAGCGTTATACATCTCAAAGCCAAATTGCAGTTGGTCTTAAACTGTCATGCTCGTGAGATGCGTTTCTTTATAAGATTGGTTAACACATCATCGGTAAAATGCTTCTTCTCAGTTTCTGAACTAAACTTAAGCATATATAAGAGTGGCGGTTTTAACTGCATTACAGCTTCAATTGAAAATAAAATATGATAACCTTATAACTTGGAAAAGCACTTGATAAAGTTATATCTCACCTTTATTATTCTCTGTTATCATAAAATTATTTAACTACTAAATAGTCTCCTCTAAGTTTTTTATTAATCGCCACAAACATACCACAGTTATAACTCAAATTCTGAAATAGGTTGTTATTTAAAATGATGTCAAAACGAAGCTCAAAGTCCTCGATTTCACAAAATTAAGCCTAATTTCATAGTGTTTTGCTCATTGTTAATGTAAGGCTTGTAACATAACGACACACTTCTTAATTTATCTCTATTCTAATCTTGATAATATTTAAAAGGCCATACAGGCAAGAAATTTTTATTTATTTATTTCATTATGTATAGAAAGAAGTCTTGTTCTACTGAGCATGTTCTAAGGATGTTTTACTTATTTATCATAAATATGTAAATACTTACAGCAAAATGTACCATTCATTGCCATGTTTATAAAGTAATGTTATAAATTCCTGCTTGGGCCGCCCTTTTCACTATTTTGAGTCGTAATGCACGACCCGACCACGTAATGCAAAGGTGCTTTAGTTTAGTGTTCAGCTTCACATACTTTGCTACCGAGCTTATTTGAACCATATTTATGTGTGATCATTTTGTAGGCTAATTGAAATAAGAAGATCTAAGAAAGTACAGCACGTGCACAACACTTTTTATGACAATATGTAACTAAAATTATGAAACATTCAGGTATATACGAAAGTAGGTGTTAAAATTGGGATTTACGATCATATCTGAATAGGCCTCGTTACGTGCGTGCTAAAAACATATATTTTATATATTTTACTGTTATCTAATAAAAGATATAACAAATTAACTTTTTCAGGGGGCACTTTTTTGCCCACTCTCTGTACATAGCAGATATCATCTTATTACTTCGAGGGAATACTGGATTGTTTCATTTCCAACGATTAAAAATAATTTCAGTTAATTATTTTTTTAAATGGTATATTTTTTATTACTATTAGCCAGGGATACCAGTACACTGGTTTGCACATTTTTATTGCAGTTATGCATTTGACACTATTCACTAATAACATTCACAAATCCTGAAAACTCAGACTAAATTAAACAATATTTCTTTATAGTGGAAACACGAGTAGCTTTTACTATTCATGTTCCATTCTTCATCTGTTCTAAACCCTCGATAAACATTACAAAAACAAATATTTGTTCTGAAAATAATCAATCAAAGTCTATCTCTAAGTTGCGATTAATTTTAGCCTCAGACAACGTAGGCTACTTTCGGAATTGAGCGAAGACATCCTTTTCATAATGACGTGCTTCCGGTTAAAATCACGGGAAGACATTACCCACGACAACGACAAATAGCTGAAACAACACCAACAACAACGAGACGAACTCACATCCGTACAGTTCCACATCATTTCCCTGTCAAAGCTTTGCCACCTATTAAAAACGTTTACCTTAGATTTGAATTATAGTGTCACTCAATTTGCCTTTTTTTACCACGTGTAAACCACAGCAATTTAAATAATTAAATACATATTTGTTTCTCAGATAATACAACTGCGATGCCCCTCTGGTGACATTTATTCGAAACAATGTTTTCGAATAATTTAAGTTACGGGTAACCGGATTTTTAAAATAAAAAGATGTATCGCTAACAGTTTTATCTAGCGCCCTCTAGCAATATACTTCCAGTATACGATCTTTAAAATCAAGAGACCTCTTTTGTATAGGATTATTATTTTATTATTTTTATCATGATCAAACTTGCGTTATTTTCAAAAACCTATTATTTTACGTTTACTTTTTTAATGCATCAAAATTCCTTCATAAGAAAATGAAGTCACCAATAATTATATAATTTTATTTTTCAAGTATAACCCAATGAAAAGAAATGTATTCTGTTTCCATTGTGGTGGTATTTTTACGTCACTATTTTCCCATGTACACCGGGCAACAAAAGAATGAATTCATCTGCAATGCCTCTTTCGTTTTCTTACACAATAAATTCGTCTTGTATATTTTTTTTCTAAATTTTATATTATTCACTGACATCAATCAGAATGTGTTACAATACATTTTCAAAGATTATGTTGAAAAACTATCTTCACATGCGTTGCGTAGTCTTGCAGTAGTGTATACTTTGAGGAGCATATGTCTTTTGTTCCGTAAATTGCTATATCATTGACATGCCTTAGTTTAACATAAAAGTAGAAACTGTGAACTGTAACAAAGTATGTTATTGTTTTTCTTTAAACAAGTAGAACAGCATACGAATTTTAGCGTTGGAAGCTAAGTTCCAAATACCTTCATCTTTTCAATGTTGTGAGTCATCAAAACATTCAAGCAGACATCTTTTAACTATTCACATATAAAAATTGAAACAAAAATATTGTTTGAGTATTTCATGAAAGTATTTTGAAAATAAAGTTTAATGTTTTATAAATGATCATATTTCAACAAAGTTTAGTGTTTTATAAATGATCATATTTCAACAAAGTTTAGTGTTTTATAAATGATCATATTTCAACAAAGTTTAGTGTTTTATAAGTGTTCACACACCAATAAAGTTTAGTGTTTTATAAGTGTTCACACATCAATAAAGTTTAGTGTTTTATAAATGATCACACTTCAACAAAGTTTAGTGTTTTATAAATGATCACACTTCAATAAAGTTTAGTGTTTTATAAATGATCACACTTCAATAAAGTTTAGTGTTTTATAAATGATCACACTTCAATAAAGTTTAATATTTTATAAATGATCACACTTCAATAAAGTTTAGTGTTTTATAAATGATCACACTTCAATAAAGTTTAGTGTTTTATAAATGATCACACTTCAATAAAGTTTAATGTTTTATAAATGATCACACTTCAATAAAGTTTAGTGTTTTATAAATGATCACACTTCAATAAAGTTTAATGTTTTATAAATGATCACACTTCAATAAAGTTTAGTGTTTTATAAATGATCACACTTCAATAAAGTATAATATTTTATAAATGATCACACTTCAATAAAGTTTAGTGTTTTATAAATGATCACACTTCTTTAAAGTTTAGTGTTTTATAAATGATCACACTTCAATAAAGTTTAGTGTTTTATAAATGATCACACTTCAATAAAGTTTAGTGTTTTATAAATGATCACACTTCAATAAAGTTTAGTGTTTTATAAATGATCACACTTCAATAAAGTTTAATATTTTATAAATGATCACACTTCAATAAAGTTTAGTGTTTTATAAATGATCACACTTCAATAAAGTTTAGTGTTTTATAAATGATCACACTTCAATAAAGTTTAATATTTTATAAATAATCACACTTCAATAAAGTTTAGTGTTTTATAAATGATCACACTTCAATAAAGTTTAGTGTTTTATAAATGATCACACTTCAATAAAGTTTAGTGTTTTATAAATGATCACACTTCAATAAAGTTTAATATTTTATAAATGATCACACTTCAATAAGGTTTAGTGTTTTATAAATGATCACACTTCAATAAAGTTTAGTGTTTTATAAATGATCACACTTCAATAAAGTTTAATATTTTATAAATGATCACACTTCAATAAAGTTTAGTGTTTTATAAATGATCACACTTCAATAAAGTTTAGTGTTTTATAAATGATCACACTTCAATAAAGTTTAATGTTTTATAAATGATCACACTTCAATAAAGTTTAATGTTTTATAAATGATCACACTTCAATAAAGTTTAATATTTTATAAATGATCACACTTCAATAAAGTTTAATGTTTTATAAATGATCACACTTCAATAAAGTTTAATGTTTTATAAATGATCACACTTCAATAAAGTTTAGTGTTTTATAAATGATCACACTTCAATAAAGTTTAATGTTTTATAAATGATCACACTTCAATAAAGTTTAATATTTTATAAATGATCACACTTCAATAAAGTTTAGTGTTTTATAAATGATCACACTTCAATAAAGTTTAATGTTTTATAAATGATCACACTTCAATAAAGTTTAGTGTTTTATAAATGATCACACTTCAATAAAGTTTAATGTTTTATAAATGATCACACTTCAATAAAGTTTAATATTTTATAAATGATCACACTTCAATAAAGTTTAATATTTTATAAATGATCACACTTCAATAAAGTTTAGTGTTTTATAAATGATCACACTTCAATAAAGTTTAATGTTTTATAAATGATCACACTTCAATAAAGTTTAATATTTTATAAATGATCACACTTCAATAAAGTTTAATATTTTATAAATGATCACACTTCTTTAAAGTTTAGTGTTTTATAAATGATCACACTTCAATATAGTTTAGTTTTTTATAATTCATCACACTTCAATATTTTAATATTTTATAAATGATCACATTTCTTTAAAGTTTAGTGTTTTATAAATGATCACACTTCTTTAAATTTAATGTTTTATGAATGATCACACTTCATTTCAAAAAAAAAAAATTACCTCCAGCCTTATGTAGCTGTAAAAATATTTTCGTTCCTTCTAAGCCAGTCTTGAAATTGTTATTGGTATTTGTAACGATACAGCTTCTTATTCCATTAGTTATGAAATGCTAATTCGTTCTCGTACGTTCCTATTCATTCCAAGTCTTATTAAGTCTCTACTGTCATAGGAAGGAGCTCAGCAGATGATAGCCCGATGTGGCTTTACCATAAGAAAACACGCACACAAATTGAAAGTGAATATGAAAGCATAGTGTAATTATTTTATCCTTTCGTAAGTAATATTTCTTAATTCGCTTATGCTGTAATTAAATGACATCGCAAAAACGAAACTAATATCATATATATCAAAGTCTTTGTCACTATAAGATTTTAAAATATAACATTTCAATGAAGAATAGAATATTCCAAAAACAGAATACAATATGTTAGTTGCATAGAAAGTGAGAAATATAGAACTATTTCAGCATAAAACCGTGAATTATAACTTTACTTATTCAAGACAATGGAATCGTCGTGAATATTTATTCTATTTTTTATACTGTTTGTCTCTTTTAACTTACGTGTAAAATTTCGTATGTGGATACAAATTATTCTCCCCCTCTGTGTGAGAGCGGTAAATTTACCCAATTGCAATGCTAAAATCTTGGGTTCAGTTCCCTACGGTGGGCACAGCAGATTGCTTAATGTCGCCTCCCAAAAACCAATACAAATTACATATAAAATAAATAGTTCTTGACAAACCATTAGATAGCACTCGTATCTATTTACTCGAACTTTGTTTTACGGCTTTCTAACCGAGAAAATAAAATTCGAAGCTCTAATGATATAAAGAAAACTTCTTTGTTTTTAGCTGTGTTAGTGCAAATTCAGTGTGGAAACCATGGTCCACAGGAGAA
The DNA here is from genome assembly GCF_004210375.1 of Tachypleus tridentatus. Taxonomy (NCBI): domain Eukaryota; kingdom Metazoa; phylum Arthropoda; class Merostomata; order Xiphosura; family Limulidae; genus Tachypleus; species Tachypleus tridentatus. Next base: position 31,473,156 of record NC_134837.1, on the reverse strand, counting down.
CTCCTACAGCAAAAAGCATGTTTCTTTATGTCCTGTTAATCGTAACGAAGTCGTTACAGGAATTGCGGGCATAAAATACGTTATCAATGCATTAGTAGAAATTCCTTCTAAAATGTTGTTATTACGTAGTTACTGTCTGTCCTCAGGTAATTAGTTTATCGATAAGCTCTACTGACTAGCCTATTAATCTTCACTTGTATATTATATATCTTTCTTTTATTATATCTTTAGATAATTCATCTCGGTAGAGAAGATTTGGTAATAATTTTCTTTTAGTCGCAATTGGTGAATACGTATGTGGTTGTTAACAATAGATAATTATTATATAGCACAAAATATTAAATTTATAAAACTACTTTTCATGAGAAGCAATCGTTCGGTTTTGAAATATTGTACTATGATGGTGTAATGCCAGTATTCGGTCAAAAAGAATAGATAGAGAGTTGGTGATGAATGCTGTTGACCCTGTGATTATCCTTTAACATACCAGGTCAAAACTAGGTATGCTTATTTCCGTACAGCTTCAAGTGAAACTTCAAAGCAAATAACCCATAAGCAGTTTGTGTGAAATAAGTTAATTTGATGGTTTGTTTGTTTGTTTTGGAATTTCGCACAAAGCTACACGAGGGCTATCTGCGCTAGCTATCCCTAATTTAGCAGTGTAAGACTAGAGGGAAGGCAGCTAATCATCACCACCCACCGCCAACTCTTGGGCTACTCTTTTATCAACGAATAGTGGGATTGACTGTCACATTATAACGTTCTGACGGCTGAAAGGGTGAGCATGTTTGGTGCGACGGGAATTCGAACCCGCGACCCTCGGATTACGAGTCGAACGCCTTAACTCACTTGGTCATGCCTGGCTAAAATAAGTTAATATACCTAAAGCTATTCAGAATATTACATATCTAAGCGTTCTGTTCATTTCAAAGTGTAAAAGAACACTTAATACCATAAATAAGGTATGCACTCTTCTGTTGACTTCAGTGTGTCTTTAAACTTCTGTTTGGTAGTTTCGTTCAACTTCTCATCAAGACAAATTAAAAGAGGCATTATAGAAAAGTAAAATATTATTTACTGTAATTATGAAAACCATATATATAATATATATTATCTGGAGTACCAGTCTCCTGGACGGAAGTTATGTAAATTCATGAATAATTAAAGCTTACCTTACGACATGAAAAGTTGCTTTTGTTATACGTAATTTGTTAAAAAAAACTCTATAAAAATGCAAATAACAAATTGTGAAGTCACAAGTTTGTTTATATTTTTGTATGGATCATACAAATCTTCATATCAAATTTGGGGGCGAAGTAGTGGTCAAAATCGCAAAACCGGCCATAAAAACTGCAAAACGAAAAATGAAAAACTGAAAATGTGTACGACTCCTCACTGCAAGGACCTGATGAACCTCAATACCAATTTTGAAAACAATTCATGTATTAGTTAAATAGGCCTACAACAGACAGTATTATCATATCTATGTAGATATGCATACTTTTCTTCGTGCTTCTTACTATTAAGTTTAGGCCTGACATGGCAAGGAGGCGAGGGCGCTCGACTCGCAATCTGCGGGTCGCGAGTTCGAATCCCCTTCACAACAAACATGCTCGCCTTTTCAGCCGTGGGGGCGTTATAATATAGCAGTCAATCCCATTATTCGTTGGCAAAAGAGTAGCCCAAGAGTTGGCGGTGGGTGGTTATAACTAGCTGCCTCCCTCCTAGTCTTACACTGCAAAATTATGGAAGATTAGCCCAGATAACTTCTAGTGTAGCTTTGGACGAAATTCAAAATTAAGTTTGGAGAGATTGTATTAGATAAATGCAATAATAATCCTAATAACATTTATGTAACAACTTTTAAGTAATAAAAATAGTATACAATTCTAGTTAAAATATTAAGTAGAAATACTGTGATAAAATATTGAAATTATATTTAATGTTATCAAAATTATAAAATCTGAGTTTGATAACAAGCACCTTCAACCTTTCATAATCGACAACGTTTTCAGAAGAATTGACCTTCTAGTATCCAGACAAGTTTATTCTCCTAAGAATACCCAATGCACAGATAAATATAATTTTTTTATAAACGAGTTTATCTTTCAAGATTACTTTGTTATTTGTGATTTTTATTCCCGGCAGAGAAAACAATTGTGTCTGTGGTCATCTCTTTGTTGTTACTCGTGTCTTTTGTATGTATTTGATCATTCTGAAAAGTATTACTGTATTTTTTTATATAATTAACAAAATATAGATTTTTAATTTTAATAACATTATTTTGTAGGAAAAGATCCAAGGTTAAAAATACATAATTAGTTTAAAATAGTTCTCATGACTTCACATTTTAATATATATATACCTTAAGGAAACTTTTCATGTATATTTAGCTGAAGCAGATTGTCTCTTTCTAGTACCAGGAAGACAGCCAATCACATTAGAATAGTGACGACTCAGTCCAATCACTTCAATTTATTTTCTTTTTCTTTCCAAGTATAGTAATTGCTTTACTCTCGAAAAATTTGATAACGTAACTCCAGAAAACTCTATAAAGTCCCCGGAGATTTATCAAAATCCCAATTCCTTCTGATTAGATATTTGTTTTGCGAGCCACGAAGAAATTCTGTTTTCCACTCGTTTTCATTTTAAGATAAAAGTATACAAGGCTTCGACAATATTGTAGTTAGTTTCATCACATTATAGATATATTTGTTTTCAGCTTATTTCAGCTTAATAAAGCTTCGGAAATCTTATAGATAATTTGATCACTGGGTAGATATACATGTCCTTTAAAGTTCTACGAGCTTATTAAGGCTTTGGATATCTTAGGGGTAATTTGATCACTTGGTGGGCTATCCGAGCTTACTTACTAGTGACATAAGAAGCTGTTTATGGCAACCTAAAATAAGTTGAACTCAAGGCTACGTTCCTTTAAAGTGATTGTTCATCGATTGCAGTACGATACATAATTCAAGTGCAATACCTCACGTCGTCTCTAGAACTTTGCTAATCACATTTCTCTACCTTAATATTTTTAAATACTCCTTTTAAAATTTAATTTTTTTTATTAGTTATAGACTTACTTCAAAGCAAAAATCAAAATTCCCCTAATAATTAAACGACTCAGTCCTTATGGTATGTACTTCAGGCAAACATATTGTCTAAAACATTGCTCATACATTAAACAAAATTGGTCGATTTAGTCTGTGAAGAAAAAAAAAGTGTTTTAAAAAAACACTATCGTAATGTCGAATAACAATGTATTTACTTAATGTATTCACTAGTACTGAATATTTTATAATGAACCGTAGACGGATAGTTTTGTCTTCTTTTTTTTCTAGTTTTACCAACGGAAAAAGTATACGATATTGATTTATTATATCTCGAAAAATTCCAATCAGAACAGTGAATCTTTACTTTGCTCGTGTAGAATTGTCACGTGATTTCCCGGTTACAAATATGTCATAATTGATTCAGCGAAATTCGTTTTAAAATAGGAAATCCTTTTATAATAGAAAACATAAATATCTGTTTTCGCACAGCTATATGAAAATCAAATTTAATAAGCTTGCCATGTTGTAGACTTAACCATATAAGGTTAATGATCCTTTGATTCATTAAGACTCATTGAAATTTTGCGCATATATGCTCCACATTAATGTAATATAGTACGTGCGTTGAAGTTGAAGAAATCGCAATTATGAACGTGGAATAGCAATGAATCGATGAATAGATCTATCCATAAACTTTGTTATTGGTTCGAGCAGAAGTTTGTGCAAATTTCCATAAAGAATGAACCAGAATTAAAGAGGTTCGTGTATTATTAAGAATAGTTTGTTTGTTTTTTAAATTTCAGACATTCCAGAGATGTTTTATATTCATAGTGTTAACAGCTTTCATGCAAAGTAAGCCTCGTTGAATAAAATAATTAACCATGAATTAACTTACTATAACGCTTTAAATAGTATATAATAATGATAAAAGTACAAGTTAAGTCTTATTTCGACAGATCTACTAAATATACTGAAACTATTATTATTAATAGATTGTATGTTTTCCAATTGTTATATGAAGAAACATTTTTTATACTAAAACTAATTAATTCAATATCTATATTATAAATTCAGCTGCTCCAGTATATTAATACATTGTATAATGTATTAGTATTCATAAACATTCATGGCCAGATGGCTAGGGCAATCTGAGGATCACTGGTTCGAATCTCCGTTCCAACAAACATGCTTGCTCTTCCACATGTAGAGAAGTTATAATGTGACGGTTAATTCCATTCTAAATTAGGCTCGGCTATCGCAGAAAACCATTGTGAAACTTTGCGCAAAATTCAGGAAAACAAACGTCATCATCATAGTTTAACAAAACCACTGCGACTGAGCTAAAACATACATCGAACATTGTCTAGAGTTATGCCATTACATTTTTAAGGAGTTTTTACTTCTTATTACTAAGTTATGTAATAAGTATAAACATTTTGTATACTTTGCTTAAAATACCTTAAGAGTTATTTAATCCACTTGTAATATTTATTCATTGAGTCAATTTCCAGAATCAAATATTTTTAAGCAACGGAAACCATAAAAATGAAATAATCAGCTATAACTATCTTGAATTCAGATTTGTTTTGAATTTCGCGCAAAGCTACACGAGAGCTATCTGCGCTAACCGTCCCTAATTTAGCAGTGTAAGACTAGAGAAAGGCAGTTTGTCATCACCATTCACCGCCAACTCTTGGGCTACTCTTTTACCAACGAATGGTGGGACTGATAGGGCGAGCATGTTTCGTGCAACGGGGATTCGAACCCGCGACTCCCAGATTACGAGTTGAGTGTCTTAACTACCTTGCTATGCCAGGCGCCGGATTTGTATATATGATGTTAATTCCATAAAAATTGTTTTTTCTTGCTAAGTTATTATTTAATTAGAAAATCTAAACTTGTAATTTATAACGTATAATTAGCAAAACAATAAATATGCAGTGTCTTTAAAAGTTAGGCTCAAGGTCCCAGGAAGAGGTAAGGCCAGTCAGGCCATGGTCTGATAACCTTCTCATGGTATGTTTAGCTACAACTTATATTTTAAAACTTGCTTTTTTTTAATTCGCTACATTACTCTGTGTGTGTGCAGTATTTGTTGTTAAAATGGCTCAAGATTCAATCTCAGACCCTTTGCACACATCGTGTGCCAAGTTTTTTCAGCTCTGGCAGTGGCCTGACCACTCGAAAATTGCTTAAACATTTCTGAATTAATGATGTAGTTGTTACCAAATTTTGGAATGGTAGAATTGTCGTTACAAGATTTGCAATATCTTTTTTGTAACATTTCTGATCTCCATAGTTGGCGAAACGATGACGCTAACATTTCCTTAAAATAAAAAACGGTAAAACTCGAGATTACCTTTTGAAGCGCTCGGGTTATAACATATCTTACCTTTCTCTTTAAATATATTTTAAATAATACAACTTGCAATTGCTCTGCAACTTATAGACATTTTTATCTCATGAAAAGTACATAACTTAATAAATAGTGGGCTGGCATGGTCAGGTGGTTAAGGCACTCGACTCGTAATCTGAGGGTCGTGGAATCAAATCTCTGTCACACCAAACATGTTTGCCTTCTCAACCGTGTGGGCATTGCAATGTGACATTGAATCCCACTATTCGTTGGTAAAAGAGTAGCCCAAAAGTTGTCAGTGGGTGGTGATGACTGGCTGCCTTCCCTCTAGTCTTACGCTTCTAAATTAGGGACGGCTAGAGCAGATAGTTTTCGTGTAGCTTTGCGTGAAATTCAAACCAAATCACTTTCATATTGTGTCACCAGAAGTAGCCTTTCGCGAAGATTTTTAACTCTCAACCTACCGACTTTATACATCGTTCATTACCAGTTAGGTCTACATGTAGCATCAAACTGAGTAAGTTTATTTTTTCCCTGTTACAGAACCTATTGTAAAACCTAGATTAAAAAAACACTGGAAGAAACTAGCAATTTATAATACATTAAAAAAATAGGTGTTTTCACAAAGCGTATTAATTACAATATTGTTTAATTTTCGTATGGGAATCATATAATATTAAAGACATTATAACCAATAAAGCCACAGGTCAAGCCCTTCAGCGTGTAAGTTATTTAGTTGGATTGGGTTTGAATCCCCGCCGCACCAAACATGTTCACCTTTTCAAACGTGGGAGGTTATAATGTGACGACCACTCCCACTATTCGTTAGTAAAAGAGTAGCCCAAGAGTTGGCGGTGGGTGATGATGACTAACTGTCTTCCCTTTAGTCTTACACTGCTAAATTAGGGACGGCTAGTGCAGATTTCCCTCGTGTAGCTTTCCGCGAAATTCAGAAACAAACAAACTTTAATAAATTGCTATGGGATTTGTATAATTCTTGAGCTGAGACTTATTTTATGGTGTTCACGAGAACGAACACCATACAAAATTCTGCTTAAGTATCATAGCAGTTTTAAAACGTTGTAAAAACGGCTGGTTTGGGCTGATAATTTTTTTTTTTTTTTGTATGTAGAGGAGCGAACAACGTTTCGACCCTCTTCGGTCATCATCAGGTTTACAAAGAAAGAAAGAGGTGACTGACCGATAGCTGATCACATGTTTGAAGAGGGTTGTGTAACTTTAACATTACATACACTATTAGTAAATGTAATCGTTTCTACCCGTACAGAGTCGGTCGTGGCCTGTAGCTAGCGTACTCTTAACTTCGAATCGAAAAGATCGGTGGACCGAAAGCTTTTTGCCCTCAAACTGCTTCTTTGTTTTCGTCCTTTGTAATATTTTTTTTTTTAGATTGATAAGAAATATATCAAAAGCAACACAATCGGTAAACTATAATATTGGTTGACGATAACATCAGAAAATACATTCACAATAATTGTTTTAAAGACTACAAAAAGAAATTTGTTACCTGTCCTATTTGACTTTACATTAAAACACGTTTAATGTGAAAACTTAATACCCGAGATATAAGAATTTCTTTTTTCCAACTGCTGTCCAATACCTGTTTTAATTTGTTTATGTCGCCAAAACAAAGCAGAGAAAGAAATAACTTATTTTTTAAATAAACCACTTATTACGTGCAGTAGAAATATAAAATGTCAAAAATATTTGTTGGAGTGTAGATTATGCTTCTAAAGATATAAAAGGCAACTGTTAGCATGCTGTATACAAACTATTACATCATTGTTTTACGTTACCATTAGAATAAGTTTAAAATAAACAAAACTATTAAAGAACAACAACTACACAACGAGCACGTGTAACTACATTAATATTACATACAGTTATTCGATTTTTGCATTGACAAAATTCAGATTAAGTTCTGACACGTGATTTTATATCGCACGAGTGATTCATGAAACCACTATATTTAGTTCCTTCATGTGTTATTCTTATTTTTTCTTATTATGATCATGATTTGAAGCATGCTAAACACGAGTGAAAATGTCAGCTTTAACAAAATTTATTATGTATATGCAATTCCATAAGGATTCCAAAACGGAAGTGAAACTAGCACGTCTTTAAGGACGATCAAACTTCTTCCTGTCTTGTATAGGCAAGAACTTGCTGATTTCAGTCTTATTCAAATCCTTTGTATACGAGAAACCTTAGTTTTATAAGAACACGTCTTAGCAACCAATAATTCACCAATATACAGTAACTCAAAGTGCTCTACTTTTCAGAAACTATTTTCCCTCCCTAAAGATGTGGTTCTTTATGTTTTTTTAAGAGAGAGAGCAGGAAATGCAAAGCTTCGTGAGTTATAGCTATATATTTTATTTAAGAATTGATCTGTGAGGACTTTCAGAATAGAATTCTATGAAATATTCATACTTCCAGTGAATCTCATTTGACTTTTGTACGTTTTTCACTTGAAACAGCTCTGTGTTTGTACTGACAGCTACTTAAGTTAGAACATAAAAATATGTTTGTTAACAGTAACTTCTGGTGTATTGATTTCTAAAACTTCAAACTAATCTCATAAAATTTGTGAAATATCGATATTAATTTGTTTTTAAGGTTAGTAAAAATACACTAAATACATTTTGTGGGCACGAATAGATTGTTGTATAAAACCATAATTGAAATACAAGTCATTAATATTAATACGCCTTAACTGAATGTGATTTTTGTAGTTCACGTGACAACGAACTATTCGAATGGCGTGTCGGAACTAATTAGTATGCATTAGTATCAACAATGCACATTTGATTTATGATTATATCCAAATAGCTTTATGAGCTCTAAAAGCTGATTTTTTTGTACTTTTCAATCAAATTCAAAAATTTCTACAATATATAGGACAATATGAAGAGGTCGTTTCTGCTGCTACCATTTACAATGTCTTTCTTTAGAAATAAACCAAACCACAAAGTATTTTATACTGGAAGTTGACTACGAAACAAACGTAAGGATACTGAATAGACTCTCACGTAAACACTTTCATTTAACTACGAAAAGAAATCTTTCCTTTCAGAATAAGACATATACATTACGTTCCTCGCTAGGACAGCGATAAATCTACGGATTTACAACGCTAAAATCAGGGATTCGATTCCCTTCAATGGACACAGCATATATCCCGATGTTGATTTGCTATAAGAAAAACACACACAAACACTTATCACTCACGTGTTTTTGTTTGTCTGTTTAACGATGCTTTTTGTACTGAGACCTCTGAACAAAGTAAAATTTATTACCTCTATTAAACACATTTCCTTAGACACTCGAGAATTATCCGATCTATCTGTTCTTCAATTCGAAGTGAGAATACAAAGAAGGGCACCTACTCAACACTTTTCATCGCTAAATCTTGGGCTACTTAATAAAATAGTTGGATTTACGATCACATTACTGCACCATCATGATTATAAAGATGACCATGTTTGTGAACGGGATTCTATCCCACGACCCGCAAATTGAGGATTGAACAGCCTAATCACCAGGTCGTGCCAAACATGTGTAGTTCCTTATTTCTCTACATTCGGTCTGGGATTAATGGTATAACAATTCACATATGTTATTTCCAACATCTAATTGGTTAAAACGTTGATACTACACGTTACTTGTATATGTAATTCAAAATGTGTATTAATGAGACTTTCACCTTATTTTGTTTTATTTTTCATAGTAGAATATTAATACTTTTGTGCCTTCAATTTCTTTCTACTTCTGTAGTTTAACTCCTAGGCCCTGTATGATCAGGTGGGTTAAGGCGTTCGACTCGTAATCTGAAAGTCACGGGTTCAAATCCCCATCACACCAAACATGATCGTACTTTCAGCCGTGGGGGAATTATAATTTTATGGTCAATCACACTATTCGTTGGTAAAAGAGTAGCCCAAGAGTTGGCGATGGGTAGTGATGACTGGCTGCCTTCCCTCTAGTCTTACACTGCTAAATTATGGACGGCTAGCGCACATAGCCCTCGAGTAGCTTTGTGGGAAATTCAAAACAATAAATCAATCTGTAGTTTAACTCAAGTTAAATATTTTATTTCATAAATATCCTAAACCTTCTATACTTGGAATACTGTTGTTACCAATTTTTAATCATGGAGAAAACTGCAAAAGAAAAATTACGATACGAAAAATGAAATGAAAGACTGATTTAATACTTGGTAAGAGTCTTTCATTTTTTGGTTTATATTATACAAAAATATAATTTTTAAGTAATTTACTAAAAACAGAATAAGATCAGGAAATAAAAGAATTATTTTCAAAACCTCGTTTGTTATTAAGCATAAAGCTAAGCCATTGGCTACAAGTGTCATAATAAATTGTATTATTGTTTGTATATTAAAATATATTTGTATTAAGAAAGAAAACTGCGTGTAATAAGACTGTTGGCAAACATCGTAAATTTGATAGGTCTCTACATTTAATTAGCATCTAAATTTAACTCAGTTTAAGGCTATTTGAAATCGTAATACGTAACATAACAAATTGGAGGCTCATCCCAGGTAAATTATTAATACGTAACAACTTCTGTGTGCCCAACTTACTACATTAACTCTTGAAATATTTTTAAGTATCTCCAATAATTAAATAATTATTTTTAGGCCCGGCATGGCCTGGTGGATTAAGGCTTTCGTGGGTTTGAATCCCCGTCTCACCAAACATGTTCGCTATTTCACCCGTGAAAGTGTAATAATGTGACGATCAATCCCACTATTCGTGGCTAAAAGAGTAGCCCAAGCGATAGGTGGTGACGACTAACTGCCTTCCCTCTTGTCTTACATTGCTAAATTAATGACGGCTAGCGTAGATAGCCCTCGAGTAGCTTTGCGCGAAATTAAAAAAACAAACACAATTATTTTTAATTTATATCAGGTTCAAATTAACATACAATTAAATAAATTAATTCTATTACTTATGAGTATGATCTTTTATAACATAACGTATTGATGTTCCCCTTATGGCACAGTGGTATGTCTGCGGACTTGTATGGATAGAAACCTGGTTTCAATACTCGTGGTAGGCAGAGCAGAGACAGCCTTTTGTGTAACGTTGTGCTTAATAACAAACAAACCGACCAATAATATATATTTCTCACGGTATGCGAGATGACTAATTTATTCTGAAGGTAATACCATGAGTTTCATCTTCAGTTCTTTAAAATTCCGAGATTCCTATCAGCTTCTTTCTTAAACCCCTAAAAGATTTAAAACGTTCTTCCAGTGTCTCTGATTTTTACTAAGCGAGTGTAATGCGATCTGAAAATTTAATTTATTTAGACATAGAATATTTTATTCTAAGCACTGGTATTAGCGTTGAATCTTTAAAAAGGTTTTATTAACATTTTTGATGTTATTCATTTTACTGGCAATACGTTCACCCCCTTTCTTTATGTTTCCTTATATGTTTTATCTTTATTAGTCCATTATTAAAAGGGAAAAACGAATCTACGATGCTGTAAGAATACCACTTTATCAAACAATAATTAAATTATATATTTTAGTAATCCAAACGTGTTTTACAAAACTTATTTTAAGGCAATATGGATAGGAGCCTCAGTACATTTTGAACATTAGGAAATACCATGGTTGGCTTGCTGAGTTATGAAGTCTCTTCAAAACGACAAAATTAAACAGTTACGAAAGTGTTTGTTAAATACTAACAAAGCTCACTGTTATTATCATAGACTCATTGAATATTAACAACGTTTTATTCGTTTATTTTTATTTCTACTTGCGTCTTAAAAAAAAAACAGTAGGTATTTAGTTCATCCGTTATGAACTCGAACCATGAACATGCAACACATTATAGCAGTCTGTTATTTGTCATAGCTTAGTAACGGCGAGTAATTTTTCCCAAATAAGAAAATAGAAAATTATTAACGCTTTTGTGTATCTCATTAGGACTTGCAGTACAATGGAGTTTATGACGCGCTATCTTCAAGATTAAATAATGTTCAAGAAACGTTTGTATCTGAAATATTTTATTAAAGCAAAAATGTTTTCGTAACTGAATGTTTATATTTTTACAATGCTTATCTACACGGTTGGTTTATTTTCCAAGTTTGAGCTTCGATTTAACACAAATAGTAATATACGGTTTTTAAGCGCACTGAATCTTGTCAAATGCTGGTTAGTTCAAGACATGTTTTTGTCAAATACAAGGTATTTACTTATTAGACAAGAACAAAAGTCTAACACTAGTTAGGCTAAGCAAGAGAAATCATTGTTTCATTCTATTTTTCCTTGGTATTAGCTGATCACTCAATTTTTCATATTCCTCTCATATAATAGTTCTTTATTATAACACCAATATTTCTTCTCTCTCTTTGAAATGAAGTGAGTTCAACAAAACAAAAATAAAATTCATGTTTGGTTAGTGCCAGCTGAAATCTATATTGTTTTATGGGTTTTTTTCTTACTTGAGCAACTATAATATAAGCCCATGTTTCAGTAGAAGAAATAATAATAAATTGAATTACAATTATCTAAGAACTATTTAGAACCATCTTAAATGAAACTGAATAAAGTACAAGTTCCAGTGAAATATTTATTAACTAAAGATGATAAAAATTGTTGCTTTCCACAGATGTTTTATTTTCGTTACTGTAGCTATTGTTCCACTAACCAGTAAGTTTTAAATTTCCTTTATACCACGTATGTTACTGAGTTGGGTCAAGCTATTAGTAGGAGAATAGATTATTGCATTGATCGGGTTAAGTTATTAGTAGGATATTGTGTTGTTTGTTGTGAAAAGACGTTTTCCATCTGATATTAGCCATTTTAGAAAGACAAGTATAATATTTGTTCTCACTATTCAGTTTCATTAACATTTAAATACCTGTGATATATTTTACACTGATAGGAAGCATACGTTGAGGTAAAACTATTATTTGACATTTCTCCTATTAACGTCTTGAATTTAACCAATAAAGCATTATCCCAATAAAAGATTCATCTGAATAAATAACATAGTCTCCTACTAATGGTTTGACCCAAACCAATAACCCTTTCTCCTATTAATAGCTTGACCCAACTCAGTAACATACACGGTATAATAGAAATTTAAAACTTACTGGTTAGTGGAACAATAGCTACAATAATGAAGATGAAACATCTGTGGAAAGCAACAATTTTTATCATCTGTAATTAATAAATATTTCACTGGGTCAGTTTTAAAATCGCAACGATAAATATAAAGAGCACTAAATAAAAACAATAGCCAATAAAATAAATTAGTAAAACCTGCTCTAAAAATGAAATTGACAAGAAACTAGTTCATAGCATAAACTAGAACATTAAAACCTATAATGATATAAACTCTTATACTAGAACATTAAAACCTATAATGACATAAACTCTTATACTAGAACATTAAAACCTATAATGACATAAACTCTTATACTAGAACATTAAAACCTATAATGACATAAACTCTTATACTAGAACATTAAAACCTATAATGATATAAACTCTTATACTGGAACATTAAAACCTATAATGACATAAACTCTTATACTAGAACATTAAAACCTATAATGACATAAACTCTTATACTAGAACATTAAAACCTATAATGACATAAACTCTTATACTAGAACATTAAAACCTATAATGACATAAACTCTTATACTAGAACATTAAAACCTATAATGACATAAACTCTTATACTAGAACATTAAAACCTATAATGACATAAACTCTTATACTAGAACATTAAAACCTATAATGACATAAACTCTTATACTAGAACATTAAAACCTATAATGACATAAACTCTTATACTAGAACATTAAAACCTATAATGATATAAACTCTTATACTGGAACATTAAAACCTATAATGACATAAACTCTTATACTAGAACATTAAAACTTATAATGACATAAACTCTTATACTAGAACATTAAAACCTATAATGATTTAAACTCTTATACTAGAACATTAAAACCTATAATGATTTTAACGCATCGTTTGGACACTCGTTAACCATTTCCCTTTACAGCATCCCGACATTGCCTGGTGGTTAGAGCGCTGGACTCGTAATCTGTGGGTCGCGGGTTCGACCAAACATGCTCGCCCTTTCAGCCGTGTGAGCTTTGTAATATGACGGTCAATCCCACTATTCGTTGGTAAAAGAGTAGCCCAAGAGTTGGTGGTGGGTGATGATGATTAGGAACGGCTAGCGCAGATAGCTCTCGTGTATTTTTGCAAACCAAACCACATCCATTTTAGCTGTGATCCAAATAATGAATGTTCCACGCCACCTCACAAATGTAGACTAGTCTTAAATCCACACTCAAGACTAATGGTGAAAATAATCATCATAAGTGATGAAAAATGCACATTAATAATATGATTTTGGACAATATAACAAGTAATGTTTAATGAAAGGAACTCAAAAAGAAATAATTAGTTACGAAATTATTAAAAATATTCGTTTCCTCCACATAATTTATAGATACACGACATGTGAATGAATGTATTGCACAGCCAACATCAAGAACTGATGGAGTTATAGTAAGATTGTTGTTGTTGTTTAAATTAAGCACAATCCACACAATGGGCTATCTGTGCTCTGCCAACCACGGGTATCGAAACCCGATTTTTAGTGTTGTAAGTCCGCAGACATACCGCTGAGTCACTGGGGGCGGACCACAAACCAACCAGAAGTAAAAACTGAGCTACTTTGAGTCTTATTACATGGTATCTTTTCTTGAGGTTCACTTTTGGATATAAAATTTTTAGTACAATATTCAACAACAGTTGTTCATTCGCGTTGTACATATTTTAGTCTCAACTGTATTACACTTAGTAAACATCAAAGATAATTTTACGTGCCAACCTAACTGAAAGGTTAAAGTAAGTTGATGAACCAGTTGAGTACCTAACTACCCATGATATTTTCGCCCATGTTCCAAATATCTCAAATGGTACGTGTAGCCTAGGAGATTTTGGCTAACTGCAAAGTCATTCACTAAGAACGCAAAAAAATTTCATATGTGTAAAAATAATAATAAAATAAAGTTATAACAGTGTATATCCTAATGAAGCTACCTTTAAAAAAAAATGAAAACAGTTTTACTTACAGAATAAACAAAACTCGTTTGCTTCAAGCATCTATGGTATTTGACTGACATATTAGTTACTATATATGGTATTTCTTATGATCCTTACACCCTTTGCCTTACTTGATGTGGTTATAACATAAATGTACTATGGTTATTGTCAGTAGAATATCTGACGTAGCTATGACGTAAACATACCGTGATTGCAGTCAAGATATTAGTTGAAATGTAGTTTCGCTGAAACTTGTTCATTTGTTTTGTTTGTTTTTTTTTAATTTCGCGCAAAGCTACTCCAGAGCTATCTACGCTAGCTGTCCCTAATTTAGTAGTGTAAGACTAGAGGGAAGGCAGCTAGTCATCACCACCCACCATCAACTCTTGGACAACTCTTTTACCAATGAATAGTGGGATTGATTATAACATTATAACGCCCCCACGGCTGAAAGGGCGAGCATGTTTGGTGCAACCGACATTCAAACCCGCGACCCTCGGATTACGAGTCTAGTGCCTTAACCACCTGGCAATGCCGGCCCAAACTTGTTCGTATCCCGATATTTATTTCATGTTGACGATCCATAAAAACTTGATGGCATACTGACTGTTGACAGGCACAAACAGTCTGTTATCCGTAAACCTACTCCCTTATGATGGTGAGGAATTCATCTTCCAGCAAGACATGATTCTCGAAAGTCCAACTAAGAAGAACAAGAAGTAGAGGCAACACGAGTGGGCCCCGGCATGACCAGGTGGATTAAGGCGTTCGGGGAAGTTATAATGTGACGGTTAATCCCATTATTCATTGGTAACAGAGTAGTCCAAGAGTCGGCGGTGGGTGATGACGACAAGCTGCCTTCCCTCTAGTCTTACACTGCTAAATTAGGGACGGCTAGCACACATAGCCCTCGTGTAGCTTTGCGCGAAAATGGGTTGCAGCTTATTGTTTCGTCCGATTCTATATTTGTTAATGTTTATTGTGTTGTTTGAGTATCGTGTAAGTCTATGTATGTTACTGTTTATTCTGTTGTTTGAGTCTCGCCTAAATCTATATTTATTATTGTTTATTATGTTTTTTGAATCTATTAGCATTATGTTAATGCAGGAAAAGTCCTTATAGTGTGATATACGAAGTACTTCATGATACCTTTGATACATCCGGCTATCACATTTCATACAGAAAGAACTCAACTTAACTTATGTGTTTATATAACATTTGATTGCTTCTGGTATGTTTACTATTCGTATTGTTAACATCCTCATCAATCTGAACTTTTAAGTACTGAATTTAATATTAAACACTGGTGCTCATGTTATTTCCATTTCGGCAGTTCTAAACCGTGACACAGACACACAAACAGTTACCAGGTTGAATGAGAGATTGTTTCTCTGTATAAAACTGCAAAGTTATCTTAAAATAAAGCCCGGCATAACCAGGTGTGTTAAGGCGTTCAACTTGTAATCTGAGGGTCGCGGATTCGAATCCCCGTCACACCAAACATGCTCGCCCTTTTAGCCGTGATGGTGTTATAATGTGACGGTCAATCCCACTATTCGTTGCTAAAAGAGTAGCCCAAGAGTTGGCGGTGGGTGGTGATGACTAGCTGTTTTCCCTCTAGTCTTACACTGCTAAATTATGGATGTCTGGAGCAGATAGCCCTCGTGTAACTTTGCGCGATAATCAAAAACAAACAAACAAGCAATATCTTAAAATACTAAGAGTTTCAGAAACCGATTTAGAACATTACTCGAATATGATGTTTCTCGCATTTCGGTTTCGTAAATATTCGCAAGAGAACCAACTACAGACTATCCAATAGTAAAATTCCCAGTCACAGCATATAAAATCTGTGATCTATTTAATGATTTTCAAACAAGACCCAAAGTCGAGCATTTTCGAATAGTTCACTCTTCTTTTTCAGATGAATAATTTATTTAATTTACTTTCTCTTTCTTGTTAAGTTAGGTGTTTATTTTGTAAGTTTTCCATTTGTATATATATTATAATTTTAATGCCTGTTTTGTACGATTGTATTTTAACACAATTTATAAATTGAAAATAGTTGATGTAGCTTATATACAGAAATATGCTCCTCTATTTAAATTCCTTTCGTGAAAATAAAAATATTTGTTTATACAAATTTTGCATTATAGAGTATTTATTAGCAAAGCACATACAGCCCTCGTCTAGCTTTACGCGAAATTCAAAACAAACCAATCTATTTCCGGTATAAGCGAGTTCTATTTGGTACATTATACTTGGTTGAATATCAAACTGATGTTTTGATGAAATTGAGTTGCTGTTTTTGTTCAGTTATTTAAACGAGATAATCTTTGCGTGTTTTTTCCGGAAAACACTTTTTATTTAGTGACAAAGAAATGTACACAACGTACAAATTCGGTTATACAGAGGAAATACTTTTCTGTTCCAAACTGTAACAATATTTCCACTACGTCACTGAAGCTTTATACCAGCTACTTCAATAATATAGTCCTTTTAAATCCTACATCACCACTATATCGCGAGTGTAATAGCTAAATAAATACCACTAACACAACTAATAAAGCTAAGCCACTGAAGAGCTATAACTGTCAAAGTAAGGTCTCCTTATCTGATGATCTGTGCGTGATTCTATTATCTGAATGACTACATGCTTTTTGATAAACAAAATAAAACTAATAGACTTAATATAGTACATGTCTAAATAATACTTATGCACTAAATATATAATATATTTCGGAAGTAAGTTATAAATTAAATTAAAGAATACTTATGCACTGAATATATAATATATTTCGGAAGTAAGATATAAATTAAATTAAAGAATACTTATGCACTGAATATATAATATATTTCGGAAGTAAGTTATGAATTAAATTAAAGAATACTTATGCACTGAATATATAATATATTTCGGAAGTAAGTTATAAATTAAATTAAAGAATACTTATGCACTGAATATATAATATATTTCGGAAGTAAGTTATGAATTAAATTAAAGAATACTTATGCACTGAATATATAATATATTTCGGAAGTAAGTTATAAATTAAATTAAAGAATACTTATGCACTGAATATGTAAAATATTTCGGAAGTAAGTTTTAAATTAAATTAAAAAATACTTATGCACTGAATATATAATATATTTCGGAAGTAAGATATAAATTAAATTAAAGAATACTTATGCACTGAATATATAATATATTTCGGAAGTAAGTTATAAATTAAATTCCATGCCGTTTTCTTTTTCCCCTTTAAGAAAATAATATCTTCTTTTTTAATATCCGGTTGCATTATTGCCACAAACCTCGAAACTTTAGAGCAGTAAATATTTTATTTCCTAGGAATTATCCTAAACTTATACGTTATTGTGGTAGTTATTTGAGAGCTTTATAGTAGCTTCTATAAGAAGAAAACAAATGGTCCGGCATGGCCAGATGGGTTAAGGTGCTCGACTCGTAATCTGAGGGTCGCGTGTTTGAATCCCCGTCACACCAAACAAGTTCGCCCTTTCAGCCGTGGGAGTGTTATAACGTAACAGTGAATCGCACTATTCGTTGGTAAAAGAGTAGCTCAAGAGTTGGCGGTGAATGGTGATGACTAACTGTCTTCCCTCTCGTCTTACACTGCTAGATTAAGGACGACTAGCGCAGATAGTCCTCGAGTAGCTTTGCGCGAAATTAAGAAAATCAAACTTATTTACGTTAAACTATATATTATTATTATACAGTAGCTGAAGAAACAGGATAATTTTCTTGGATTTATGTTTGTTTCTTTAGAATTAAGCTCAAAGCTTCATAATAGGTTATCCGTGCTCTGCCCACCACGCTTTCTAGCAGTGTGAGTCCGCAGACATACCGCTGTGCTACTGAGGGGGCATTTCCTTGGATTTATGTATGAAAACCGTTATCAATGGGTACATATGAAAGGCAGTTTAGAAAACACGTACGTAAGAATGTCGCTGTAATGCCAATAATCTTTAAATTTTCTTTTTGGTGTATTGAGGTGTTGACTATATTGTAATATAGAGATGCTTGACTTAAATTTTATTATATATATATATATATACATTGTACAGCCACATTGCGTTCACCACGAATAATAGAGCCTCGGATTTTAGCATTGTAAGTCTGTAGATTTAGACTTATCGCAGGTAGTTAGAGCGCTTAACTCGCAATCTGAGGGTCACTGGTTCGAATCCCTGTCTCACCTTACATACTTACTCAATAAGCTGTGGAGGCGTTGTAATCAATCCCACTGTTCGTTGGTAAAAGAGTAGCTCAAGAGTTGGCGGTGGGTGGTGATAACTAGCTGCCTTCACTCTAGTCTTACAATACTAAATTAGGGACGGCTGGTGCACATACTTCTCATGTAGTTTTGCACGGAATTCAAAACAACTATACAAGCAAACCGATCGAGGAAGGTATACAATGTACATATTATACATTATTCTTACATTTTGGTATAGACTTGGTTTAGACTCTATTGTATATTGTAAATGTGAATTGTATCAAGTCTACTTTATGTACGGTTTTTAGTAAGTACATAATCTAAGGTGTTCCTTGGATTTCGCCTGATGTCAATCAACATTTCCATTGTTCGTAACGTCTTGTGTTTTAGCGCTGAAATATTGTTTTCTAGAGCTATTCGGACTCTCGTAGCTTTCAGTTCCGATACATTACCACGCATGAGGCCCACTTCCACAAAGAAACTGTATTATGGAATATAAAAATTAAAACACAATGGCTGACTTATAATAATGTGTTATACGAAAAATATTCCAAAATAGGTATCAGTCTTAAAGTAGTATTACTTGTAATAAAACGTAACTCCTTGCAAAACTAAACGATTAAGCTACTGAGCGCTTGAAATTACAGTTCTGTAAAACAACTTCATGTTTTTACAGGCATGAGAACTGCAGCATTTTACTATTATATTTATCGGTAAAAACAAATGCTTTTACATTCTTCATGGGTGAAAATCAAACAATGTAATAAAATAACTGAATTATTAGTTTAAAAAGATATATATATATATATACAAACACAGTCTGTACGTGTGAGAATACGCCACGAGTGGCGATGCAAGGACTTATCTCATGCAGCACTCGATAAACGAACAAAGCTTGAAATTTAAATAATTAAATTAAACAATGTCAAACCAAAATAGCTTTATTTCAATTCCTTGTTTTGAAAGAGTGCCTTCTTGAACGCAAAATATAATTACTATATAAAGTTATAATGGTGACTAAGCTTTATAATTACGTAAAACTTGTTCTTCGCGAGGGAAATTTTTTTTTACTTGTGATATTTAAATGTTGCACACTGAAAGTAGGTTAGGTACGTAAAGCTCTGAATGAATCATACATACGTTGTATGGAGTGTGTGTGTGTTTTTCGTATAGCAAAGCCACAAAGGACTATCTGCTCAGCTCACCGAGGGGAATCGAACCCCTGATTTTAGCGTTGTATGTATGGATTAAACCTGTTTCACAATACGTGATTGCCCGGCATGGTCAGGTGGCTAAGGCACTCGACTCATCATACGAGAATCGTGGGTTCGAATCCCTGTCTCACCTAACATACTCACTCAATAAGCTGTGGAGGCGTTGTAATCAATCCCACTGTTCGTTGGTAAAAGAGAAGCTCAAAAGTTGGCGGTGGGTGGTGATGACTTGCTGCCTTCCCTCTAGTCTTACACTGCTAAATTAGAGACGGCTAGAGCAAATAGCCCTCGAGTAGCTTTGCGCGAAATTCAAAACAAACCAAACCAATACGTGATATTTCCGAATCATTTAATGTACAGAAGATACTTGGTGCCGATTGGTATGAACAGAAACGACAAATCGATCGACTCATCTAGTAAGAGAACCCAGATTTAGAAACGCTTTTAAAACCCGGATAGCGGGGACATGCATTAAAGAGCAAAGTGACAGAATAATGCACTCTAAGTGACTACAAACAAATGAAGAAAATCATATAGAACCCATGCTAGCTCTTTCAGGTGTGGGGCCTTAATACATGATGATCAATTACACTATTCGTTGATAAAAGAGTAGCCCAAGAGTTGGCGGTGGGTGGTGATTATTAGCTGTCTTCCCTCTAGTCTTACACTGCTAAATTAGGGACGATTAGCGTAGATAGCCCTTATGTAGCTTTGAGCAAATTTTGAAAACAAAGGATCTACTCTCACCCCTCTCTTACGCACGCCTTCCGTACTTTCCTACTTCTAATTTATTTATGTTTTTATTTTTTTGCATAATTTTAAGAAGTTTAAAAGCATCCCATAGAACGCAATGAACCGTACTCACAGTTAAGAAATTTGTACCAATAGCTGCTTTTTTTCTGTTTGGGTTGATTGTTCTAGTGCAAAGCCACTTTGGGCCATCATGCTGTGTCCACTTCAGATAACTGAACCTTACATTTTAGTGTTAAGCGTGGATCGTAGTCGTGAAATATAAATAAAAAGTAATATTTTCTGGTTTGTAAATAAGTAATAAACGACTTATTTAATTTCTTAACAACAGAAATAAATATTCGATGTTGACCAAGATTATGAACTTTTAGGGTTAATTAACGTTTTAATCATTTGCTTAAAGTTTTCTTCGAAGTACGAACAGACGTAAAATGAAGCCGATTTTACTGAGGTGACGTTTAAACTGTGGGTTAAGTTGAAGAATGGGTGATGAGCTGAGCATTTCTTGTGAAAATACTAAAAATTATTTTATAACGTTGTGAAAGAGAAAGTTCTCGTCTTAATTACAAATTCGATAATGCACCTTTTTTCTCGATACACGTCACTTCTTTAGTAACATGCCTTAAAATTAATTTAACTCTATAGACTTTACTAATCAATAGAAACCCTCGAAAAATCAATAAGTAATGGCGACTTTCTAGACATTCTTCAAACGGTAAAAAGCGTCACCTAAAGTAAGAAATATACAAATACAACTAGTAAATAGAATATTGCCACATAATTTCAACTGTTAATTATTATGTTTTATCTTATAAGTTTGTCTCAATACCTTTACCCCTTCACAAAAATGGACATTTCACGTTATCATTCATCAAAGTAAGTAAATGAAGTTTAACATAATACCTTGTAAGCCATCAATCTTGGGTGCTTGATAAATAACGTAATTAGTATACTGTTCAGTACCAATTATGTTTCACGTGAATTCTCCAACAACGTTTGGCCTGATTGTTAAAGCATTCGATTCGCAAGCTGTGGGTCACGGGTTGGTATCCCCGTCGCATCAAACATAATCTTCCTTTCAGCTGTGGGGGCGTTATAATTTTACACTCAATCCCACTATTCATTGGTAAAAGAGTAGTCTAACTGTTAGCGGTGTGTGGTGATGACCAGCTGCTTTCCCCTCTAGTCTTACACTGCTAAAGTAGGGACAGTCAGTATAGAAAGCTCTCTTATAGCTTTGCGCGAAATTCATAATCAAACAAACAGCATTTTAGAAAATGAGTTATATCTTCGTTCTCAAACACGTTATTCATTACATAATTTTAACTCCCTTACCTAAATGAAACTTTTCTTGAAGTCTCAGTGGTAAATCCAAAGGCTTATAACACTAGTAATTGGGTTTTGATACCCACGACAAAAGATTTTGTTTGTTTGTTTGTTTTGAATTTCGCACAAAGCTACTCGAGGGTTATCTGTGCTAGCCGTCCCTAATTTAGCAGTGTAAGACTAGAGGGAAGGCAGCTAGTCATCACCACCCACCGCCAACTCTTGGGCTACTCTTTTACCAACGAATAGTGGGATTGACCGTCACATTATAACGCCCCCACGGCTGAAAGGGCGAGCATGTTTGGCGCGACGGGATGCGAACCCGCGACCCTCAGATTTCGAGTCGCACGCCTTAACGCGCTTGGCCATGCCGGGCCCACGACGGAAAGAGCACGGATAATCTGTTATATAGCTCTGCGCTGAACAAGAAACAAACACTCACATCTTAAAAAAAGAATTTTAAAATATTTGGAAAGATTTACATTAAAGTATGCATACAGATATATACTATCTGTGTTAGGCATATATATATGTATATATTTATGTTTAATATTCTCGAGGCATTATTAAAATGTATCAGTATATACACGTTTTAATTAATATTTTAAGAAATTATTTTGCTAATTAAGTCATTACATAAGGTTCATTAAATAGGGCACAGTGATACGTTTGTATCTTCCATGAAGATATAAAGACAGGCACTAACTAGCTTCGGAGCTTGTTATTTGTAATCATACGTTCCTCAAAAAAGATTAGTAACTTTTTCTAAAATTGCTTGCATAACTGAGCAATTTGACATCATCCATAATTAACTGGTTGTAGAATGAACATCTGACAGAGCGCTTCGTTTTCATAATCTTCACAATAAACATAGATATCAATTACATTCCGTTTTTTGATATTTCTTTATAATCTTTAGTATTTCGAATTTGTACTCGTAGAATATATCAACGTGTTCATGAAAAAACATCTCTAACTAAGTTCGTTTTGATTACAGTTATATCTCGTGTTTTTCTTTCAATGACTGTTGTGGTGGTATTATTCCTTGATACCTGTACTCACTGTATATCAGTGACTTTGAGTACAGTTAATTGGAATTTGGACTCATTGAATATTCACACTAACTTTGAACATCTAGGAGTGATTGTGATTTTCGTATAGCAAAGCCACAAAGGGCTATCTGCTCAGCCCACCGAGAGGAATCGAACCCCTGATTTTAGCGTTGTAAATCCGGAGACATACCGCTGTACTAGCGGGGGGCGAACACCTAGGAAATAAGTGGATTAATATTTGTAAATATGATGGTACATATAAGCTTTCGACAAGGTGTGTGCTTAAGTGGTACAGATGTTTAATGCAGCCACTAAAAAAAAACATTCCCCGCAGGTTTGTAGTATAAAGATTGATGTTGGTATGGTTACGATTTGAGACTGTTTACGTCACCACCCAAGATTAATATGTTTTGATGGTGATATTAACGATTTTGGATATACGTTTGATGGCATTGTTTATTAAACATGTATACGATATCTAAGTCTTCTGTGATATTAATACGAAACACTGAAAAATATATATATTCAGATTCAGCAGATATGGGACCGGCATGGCCAAGCGCGTTAAGGCGTGTTACTCGTAATTTGAGGGTCGCGGGTTCGCATCCCCGTCGCGCCAAACATGCTCGCCCTTTCAGCCGTGGGGGGCGTTATAATGTGACGGTCAATCCCACTATTCGTTGCTAAAAGAGTAGCCCAAGAGTTGGCGGTGGGTGGTGATGACTAGCTGCCTTCCCTCTAGTCTTACACTGCTAAATTAGGGACGGCTAGCACAGATAGCCCTCGAGTAGCTTTGTGCGAAATTCAAAAACAAACAAACAATTCACTAGATATAAAGCTAATATATGTTCTCGATATCTGCCATATAAAGATTAATATCAAAAATACACATCTTTGTAATTTCTGCTGCCAGTTATCAAAGTCATAACGTAGCAAGATCTGAAATATTTACCATTGACAAGTATTTCAAACAAGTATTCGTTGTTGCCCTTTGTATCTTGGAGCTATTTATTCAATCCGAATGAAAAATACCATGTAAAGCTACCTTCAGTCGTCTTGGTGAGGGTGCATGCTTGACATATACGTTTAAACAACAAACTAGCAAAAAAAAATGGTATGTTAATGTAAACCAGAAAACGAAGAAATAACAATATATCAGCAACTTTTGATTGTGTTCTTTATACAAGTAGATGTGATCATATGAAGACGAAGTAATACTACCCATCATAAAAACACAAAAAAAAAAATATTTTTCTTTCGGAGTTTCATGCAAAGCTACACAAGAGCTAATTCTGCTAGTATTGAACTTGAAAGACCAGAAACAGCAGCAGTCACCGCCAGTCGCAGGACTATCAAAAAGTTTGTCTTGGATTTCATTCATATAATTCACTCGTAATCCCAAAGTGTAAAGCTTTGGTTTGCGGCAATAAACGTAAACTATGGATTCACAGATTCACAGTTTAGCACTGTTGAGTCACCCGGAAAGAGAAAAGACCGCACGAACCACACTGAAACTAATACTAGGGAAAATACATAGAAGGAAAACGAATTTTCTCACTCACACCCTAATTAATTGGGTAAACGGTTATTTATTGTCTTGTCTATATTGGCCCTTCAGTGGCTAGTAATAGAAAGAAATGATTTTTTTGAACAATGAAATCCAGACTGAAATAACGCAGGTAGTCCTCGAGTATCTTTGCGCGAAATTCAAAAAACAAACCAACATCACCACTGATCGCTTCGATTTCAAACCCTTTAAACGAACTCCTATATTTATTTCTAAACACATGTTCTCGAAGTTACCAAGCGTGTAGTCCACAGTCTAAACAATCAAATAGAAACCTCGCTAATCTTGCGTTAATGAGACATAAAATGTTTTATTTTTGCCACGAACAAATAATATAAACACATCGAGCGATTTTTACATATTGAAAATTATACATGCTTAGAAATATATAGATGGATGTATAATGCATGTTTAAGTTATTGGACATGTATACTGCGTTAGTGTGTGATTGCTGCGTCTATGAAGTTGACTTCATGACTTCAGTAATAAACGTGTGAAAGTTGAATTCTCTGTGTATGTCACTCCGGAATCTTTTCATGAATTTCTTTTTTTGTTCGAGCTTTTAATTTATTTCAACGTTATTCTCTGTTATTGTTTAGTTTATCTTTTAAATGCGAAATATTTCATTTGTTTAAAATATCAAATCTTTCTTCGAACCTAGAATGCTGTATTGTTTTATCTCACGTTAATTAAATTTTCCATGTTCGATATAGAATCGTAAGCGCTGGAGACTTTGAAAGACGAAAAAGCGAAAATGTAAATATAGCAAAAAGAAACTTCATTATATTGGCAGTCTTTTCATTCTATTCGTGTGCTCTAAATGAAGGCTTTGTCTTAATGAATACATTTGCATTCTTAAAATATAAATGAATTCCTATGTTTTCATTTAAATATTTCTATGAAATTACCTAATGTCAGAACATAAAAATCAAACTTGTATGTAGTTGGATTTCGTTAAGACGTTTTAATAATCAGCTTTTGGAGATATTTTTTTAGTAATGCAAGTGGAAAAATCAAACAAAGAATAGTAATCATTGCGTCTTACAATGTTTCTGTTCAACATATCTACGTTGCTGATACTGTACACAAATTCCTTTTAATTTAATGGCTTGTATTGTATGGTTTAGTATTCTATTCAATTAATCCTAATCACACACACACAAAATACTGGGCCAAGCATGGCTAGGTGGTAAGGACTCGCAATCTGAGGGTCGCGGGTTGGAATATCCGTCCCATCAAACATGCTTATCATTTCAGTCGTGGGGGCGTTATAATGTAACAGTCAACCCCACTATTCGTTGGTGAAAGAGTAGCCCAAGAGTTGGCGATGGGTAATGATGACTATCTGCCTTCCTTCTAGTCTGACACTGCTAAATTAGGGACGGCTAACGCAGATAGCCCTCTTGTAGCTTTGCGCAAAATTCAAAATAAACAAAAAATACTGCATATTTGTACTTTTTTCAGTTACATGCATAATACTAACCTGATCGCATCACACTTTAGAATAACACTTTCTTATTAACAAACACTGGATTGAATTGTTGGTTGTTTAACACAAAGCTACACAATGACACTTTCAAAACACAATTTTAGCATTATTACCGTTGAGCGTTATTACTTCTGTTAAATAAATTCACATCCGACAAAAATGATTGGTTGCAAAAGTTCGTTATTAAAAGAAATTTCACATTATTCTAAACGCTACCAGTGTTAAATATTTCTATTGTTTCAATAGTTGAACATTTTCTATGATATGTGAACAAGCATGAAACAAACAGACAGTAAATGCGAAACATGACATTCAGACGAGCTCAGCTGTGATGGAGAACAGGTTTAACATATCTATCCAAGATTATTTAGTTGGTTTTGAATTTCGCACAAAGTTATCTGCTAGCCGTTCATGTCGTTCGAAGACAGCTAATCAACACCAATCACTGATCACGGCTTAGAACCCTGATTTTTGGCGTCCAGTCTTGAAAATTTTCACAGCTAGAATTACCGTTGAATCCCTGACCTCTAGGACCGTTGTCCCCAGGACCTTTCAGGCAAAGACGATCATGTTCGGTGAAGAGATTTGAACTCGCTATCTTCAGATTGCGAGTCGAAAGCCCTAACTATCTAACCATTTGTCAAAGACGAACCCCACTTATAAACTTGACCTTGTTACTTTCTAAACATAAAAAAATTACCAATTCAAAAATAATTCGTGTTATTTCTACCATGAGAATTAAGATTATTTCGTTTTAAACAGTTTTGCATAACTGTTACTGCACTTGAAACTAGCGGTGATTGGTGAAACTCCATATATACAGAATTTAGCGAAAACAAAACAATTGAACATTTCCATAGATCAGTTATTCTCCGCCAGTAAAGACGTCATGTGTTAAAACTCAATGAAAATTAATATCGCTAGGTAAAGTAGACAATATTTGTTTTTATCTTAAACGTAGGGCTACACAATAGGTTCTCTGTGCTATGCTTACCGCGGGTATCGAAACACGATTATTTAGCACGATTAGGCTATACAGACTGAGTCCCCAGAGGGAGCAAATAGACAGAAAGTGAAACAGAAATATATTGTTAACTTTTGTATGGAGTATTTCTTTATACTCACACATACATTATTAACTTTTATATAGAGTATTTCCTTACATTCACACATATACTTTTAAATTTTGTATGGACTAATTCCTTAAATTCACACATATATTGTTAAATTTTATGTAGATTATTTCCTTTCATTCACACATATGTTGTCAAATTTTATATAGAGTATTTCCTTACTTTCAAACATACTTCGTAAAGTTTTATATAGAGAATTTCCTTACTTTCACACACATATGTTGTTAAATTTCATGTAGAGTATTTCCTTACTTTCACACACATATGTTGTTAAGTTTTATAGAGAGTATTTCCTTACATTGTGAACGAATTTAAAACTACTAATTCAAATAAAATAACCATTGCAATGTTCTTTATCATCTTAAGTTGACGATGTTTTCCTTGTACTGTTTGTTACAAGTATATTACGGATTTCAAACTGGAAGCATACAATGTTATATTAGTTTTATCTTTTGCATCGTACAAGGACTGAATCAGTTAAAATTAGTACACGTTATTATGAAGTACACGTTTATGTGTGATTGTCGCTATGAAGATCAACTGTTTTAAAATAAAAAAAAAATGTCAAAGAAGAATAGAGTATTCCCGTATAATACATGTTGTTATTATTAGCAACGATACAGTTTCTGTTATGGAATACTAATTGGAATAGAGTATTCCCGTATAATACATGTTGTTATTATTAGCAACGATACAGTTTCTGTTATGGAATACTAATTGGAATAGAGTATTCCCGTATAATACATGTTGTTATTATTAGCAACGATACAGTTTCTGTTATGGAATACTAATTGGAATAGAGCATTCCCGTATAATACATGTTGTTATTATTAGCAACGATACAGTTTCTGTTATGGAATACTAATTGGAATAGAGTATTCCAATATAATACATGTTGTTATTATTAGCAACGATACAGTTTCTGTTATGGAATACTAATTGGAATAGAGTATTCCCGTATAATACATGTTGTTATTATTAGCAACGATACAGTTTCTGTTATGGAATACTAATTGGAATAGAGTATTCCCGTATAATACATGTTGTTATTATTAGCAACGATACAGTTTCTGTTATGGAATACTAATTGGAATAGAGTATTCCAATATAATACATGTTGTTATTATTAGCAACGATACAGTTTCTCTTATGGAATACCAATTGTAATAGAGTATTCCCGTATAATACATGTTGTTATTATTAGCAACGATACAGTTTCTGTTATGGAATACTAATTGGAATAGAGCATTCCCGTATAATACATGTTGTTATTATTAGCAACGATACAGTTTCTGTTATGGAATACTAATTGGAATAGAGTATTCCAATATAATACATGTTGTTATTATTAGCAACGATACAGTTTCTGTTATGGAATACTAATTGGAATAGAGTATTCCCGTATAATACATGTTGTTATTATTAGCAACGATACAGTTTCTGTTATGGAATACTAATTGGAATAGAGTATTCCCGTATAATACATGTTGTTATTATTAGCAACGATACAGTTTCTGTTATGGAATACTAATTGGAATAGAGTATTCCAATATAATACATGTTGTTATTATTAGCAACGATACAGTTTCTCTTATGGAATACCAATTGTAATAGAGTATTTCATTATAATACATGTTGTTATTATTAGCAACGATACAGTTTCTGTTATGGAATACTAATTGGAATAGAGTATTCCCGTATAATACATGTTGTTATTATTAGCAACGATACAGTTTCTGTTATGGAATACTAATTGGAATAGAGTATTCCAATATAATACATGTTGTTATTATTAGCAACGATACAGTTTCTCTTATGGAATACCAATTGTAATAGTGTATTTCATTATAATACATGTTGTTATTATTAGCAACGATACAGTTTCTGTTATGGAATACTAATTGGAATAGAGTATTCCCGTATAATACATGTTGTTATTATTAGCAACAATACAGTTTCTGTTATGGAATACTAATTGAAATAGAGTATTCCAATATAATACATGTTGTTATTATCAGCAACGATATAGTTTCTGTTATGGAATACTAATTGAAATAGAGTATTCCAATATAATACATGTTGTTATTATTAGCAACCCTGCAGTTTCTGTTATGGAATACTAATTGGTTCCCGTACGTTTCTATACATTCAAAGTGTTATGAAGTCTCTATTGACATTAAAAGTGAATATGAAAGTACATAAGCAATATTTTTAAGTCAATTATGCAGTAATGAAATGACACTCCCAGAAAACAATTAATATAATGTATGTTATACATATCTCAAAGTCTTTGTTACTATGGAAATTTTAAAATGTAATATTTCAATAGATAATAGAATCGTTCAGAATTAGTACACATTACTATGAAGCATATATGCATGTACACGTGTTAACTTCTTTGTCACTATGAAGTTAAACTATATTAACATTTAACCTTTCAAAGTAGAATAGATTTGTTAGTTTAGAATTAAGCACAAAGTTATACAATGAGCTAGCTATCTATGCTCTGCCCACCACGGTATCGAAACGCAGTTTCTAACAGTGAGTCCACAGACATTACGAGAAACATACTAGATTGTTAAAAAAAACAATGACATATTTAAAATTTTAACTTTAATAAGAAATAAAAAAATCTAAAGCAACTTTATTAATTAAAATAGGAACCTAGTAAATCTAAATACTTCTGTCAATGACAAACAAGATTATTTATGTTATGATGATAAAACTCTGACGTCCTAGAATTCAGAAATTCTTTAAAGACATTCTCTGCTGCTGCTCTGTTGTTGAATCTTTTGTCCTGTAAAAAAGTTGTCCAAATGCTTGTAAAAGTCTGGGGAGTAAGGGAGATGATGCAATGTTTCATAGTCCAATTTGGGAGTAAGGAAGATGATGCAATGTTTCATAGTCCAATTTATCTGGAGTGTCATTTGAGCAACGTGTGGTTGAGTATTGCATGAAGCAAGACTGGTGCTTTTTGACTGGCTGGGACTGGCATTTTTTCACACAAACTTTTATAGATTTCTTCCAATTCTTGACAGTAAACATCCACAGTGATACTTCGACCCTGATTGAGCAAGCTGTAATGCACAATATCGTCCGCAGAACACCATACAGTGACCATAATCTTCTGTTGGTGCAACTTTGGCTGAGGGAAATATTTTCGAGCTTCATCACGGTTGAACCACTGCACAGATCGTTGTCGTAAAGAATCCACTTTTTATCACAGGTGACAATTCAATCAAGAAGTGGGTCATTTCTGTTGAACAGCTCAAAACGACGATTTTTCTGATTCTCTCTAAGTTCATATGGAACCCTCTTGTCGAGCTGCTTTTTCACTTTTTCAATTTGCTCGAGATGGTCCGAAATTGTGGAACTACCAATCCTTGTATCATTTCTCGAAGAGTTTGGCGCGGGTTTTTTCCCACTAATGTTCTCAGTTGGTCGATTCCAACAGCAGAAGAACGTTCTCTGCCCTCCTTATCTTCAAAACTTACATCTCCATTACGAAAGTTTTGAAACCAACGCAGTACTGTACATTCTTAGGAGGTTCTTTTGCCCCATTCTTAATTAATATTGCGAGCTGTTTGCGATGCATTATGACCAAGTTTGAATTCATGCAAAAAAATGGCGCACACATTTTTTCCATCATTAATTGTAATGGTCAGAAATATTGATAATAAAGTTTTAGAAAATAGTAAAAGCACTAATGAATAGCAGAAAGCTTTAGTTTTTCAATAGTATATATGAAGTCATAAAGACATTTATCTTATCCCTAAAAACGACTAAAATGTTGATATAGAAATCCGCCATTATTTTTCAAACAGTCTAATAGAATATTCCAAGAACTGTATACGTTATTATGAAGTACCTATACACACACGTGTGCTGACAAGTGATTTGTTTGAGCATATTTTACAGACCTAAAGTACTCTTACGTCGTTATTTTAAACGTTTAATAACATAACATTTAGTTCCAGCAATGTATATAAAATGTTTTCCAGATTGGCTTTCGACTGTCACAGGTACACTGCTGGCCAAAATCTTAAGGTTAATGAACATAAATAAAAAATATGCATTTTGCGTTGTTAGACTCAACCACTTATTTGAGTTTATTTTTATTTTCCCTTTTCTTATTTTCATCTTTCGAAGCTCTACGTAAATAAGTGATTGAGTCTAACAACGCAAAATGCATATTTTTTTCTTCATGTTCATTGGCCTTAAGATTTTGGCCAGCAGTGTATATCACAACTATGAGTTCCAGCATCGACTAAAAATCCCTCTTGTTTCTCACAGACGAAACACAATTCTGTAGTGTTATTTTTAAAATATTGTCGGCTGAAAGTTGTACTCGACACATACGTTAGTTGTAAAAATAAATAACTTCCAATTCCATTTCAATTTTTATAACATTTTATATTCTTAAGTTGTTAAAGTTAAAATACACGTACAGTTACATTTTACGAGCAGTGTTTTTTATATTACAATTATGAACTATTTTAAACTAACTAATTCACCAAAGATAATAGTCAAATTAAGGTTAATATGCAAGAAAGTTTGTTTATTTGTTTTTTTTTAATTTCGCGCAAAGCTACACGAGGGCTATCTGCACAAGCCGTCCTTAATTTAGCAGTGTAAGACTAGAGAGAAGGCAGCTAGTCATCACCACCAATCGTCAACTCTTGGGCTACTCTTTTACCAACGAATAGTGGGATTGACCGTCACATATAACGCCCTCATGGCTGAAAGGGCGAGAACGTTTGGTGCAATGGGGAATATGCAACAAACATACCAAAACTTGTCTATTGAGTTAACAAATGAAAACATCGTTTCTAGTGTTATACATCAGGAAAATGTTAGTTTATAAGTAATTTTTTTCAATTAAAAATAAACTTGTTTTCCAAGTTACTATGTGGTTCATGTTAAATAACATTTGGAGGCCCAAAATAAAGAATGAATTATTATACATTTTAGACTAATAACAAGCATAAACTTATTTGGTTGTATTTGTTTTACGCCCCCCGCTAGAACAGCGGTATGTCTCCGGATTTACAACGCTAAAATTAGGGGTTCGATTCCCCTCGGTGGGCTGAGCAGATAGCCCTTTGTGGCTTTGCTATATGAAAAACACACGTATTTGTTTTATAATTATATACAAAACTAACACAGAGAATATGAGTTCTGCAAATTCTTTAATTACAACCATGGTTATT
The DNA here is from genome assembly GCF_004210375.1 of Tachypleus tridentatus. NCBI lineage: Eukaryota > Metazoa > Arthropoda > Merostomata > Xiphosura > Limulidae > Tachypleus > Tachypleus tridentatus. The sequence continues at coordinate 31,440,632 of NC_134837.1, read as the reverse complement.
TTTTAAAATAATATTTCAAGGTACAATTTGATTATGTTCCCAAGTTCCTTATAGCAATAGAGTAGGCTAATCACAGGTATTATCTTTATACGTGTAATTATGTTTCTACCAATAACTGGAGGCGTTGTTAGTACATCGAGACACATTAATAACTATGATATTTAGAATCACAGATATTTCTAGCTGTATTATGAGATCGTGTGTCAGACGAGGCGAGTAATAATGCAATGATCGAATTAACATGAAACTAAAATGAACTTGTAGGAATCAATAACATATACGCGTAATTCAGTGAGTTCGTAATTTCTAATTACGTCAACTAAGAAAGCGTGCATATTTAGAAGAATAGAAAGTAAAATGCGATTTATTTGGTAATTCATAGCATTAAGTTCCAGCTAACGCTACAGCATTTAAATGATAATTCCTGCGTGAAGATGCGCTCCTGATAGGCTCAGAACTGTAAGAACGTGAAACAAAACTGATCGAATTTCTTTTCCGCTTAAACTGTTTGCTCTGACATCTTGTACTGTTTGTAAGCTGTCTCTTTAGTTGATGGAACAGAGTCACGCCTCACCAAGCTTCACGAGAGTCGCATGGTTCAATGTGCGTGTTACTGCATCGCGAAGCGCAAAGCGAAAAACGGACACTGATATGGGTTCGAACTAAATTAATGTTCATATTGAGGTCGTCTGAGAGACGAAATTGCCGTTAAAGAACGTCCGTAAAATAGCAATCTAGGCCATCTGATAAACGTCCCCCACTGTTATTTTTTTTTTTTATGTATATGCCTGTAAATTCGTATCTAAGAATGGTCCAAATATGTTTTTTTTACGAAACTTTCGAACATTTACTAGTTTAACCATGATAATGAAAACAGCAACTCTGGACCAAAGGTTTTGGGGAAAAAGACTACGTACATTATTCTTCGAGAAGCCGAAATATTGACAGAATAACAGGAATTTATTCTGTGAATTTATAAAATATATTGATTGTTTGACTTTGGGCAAGTGTTTTAAAATTAAATTTAAAATGTATGTAGTACGACCTTGGGTAAGTTTGTCTTTAAATTAAATTTAAAATGTTTGTAGTACAACCTTAGGTACGTTTGTCTTGAAATTAAATTTAAAGTGTTTGTAATACGACCTTGGGTAAGTTTGTCTTTAAATTAAATTTAAAATGTTTGTTGTACGACCTTGGGTAAGGTTGTCTTTAAATTAAATTTAAAATGTTTGTAGTACGACCTTGGGTAAGTTTTTTAATTTAATTTAAAATGTAAGTAATATGCATACAAACTCTTGCATACATCGCGAAACTTAATAACTTTTAAATAAAGAAATACGAAAACATAATCTCAAGTACGGGCTAGTGGTGAAATTTCATCTCCCGAAACAGTTCTTGAGGTTGTTATTATCATTAACTTCTAATTAAATCAAGCTCCTTACAGAAACTGCAAATTGACCACTTCAGCAGTCTAACTGGTAGTAAGCAAAATCTTAAAGAGAAAACCTATAGTGATTAGAACCCATTGATTCACCATTTGGTACCCTCGATGGTGGCGACATCTAACGTAAACCCATTAACATCTGATACACAGGTAACACCATATAATAAAATTTTTACCTTTGCTTGTTTTTGGGCAGAAAGTGTTATTTCACGATTGCTTATACCTAAAATAAATGTAAAAACATATTTTTCTCTTCAAACTTTGCTTTTGTGACCAGGGTTATGAAATTTCTCAATTTACTCATTTTCCAGAACGTTCCAGGTAAATTCAGTGCTGAGTAGCAGATAAAGAATTTTCTCAAATTCAGAAGAATTTTTCAGAATGTTGTAGAAATTACAAGAATTTTCTGGAATATTGTAGACCTTACGATAATTTTCAACAACCTTTTAGAATTTCCTAGAACTTTCCATAGTAATATATATACAGAGGCTCACCACTCACCACATCAGCTTAGTTTTAGCTACCTAAGGAACACACAGGCCTATCTGATTTGATCAGAGATGGCATCAAGAAACTGCAAGAATTCTCCAGACGCATTCTGCTATGTATGTGGCCAGTTTATCAAGACAAGAGCGAAAACGTACTCTGTGACAGCATCTGCTGAAACGTGTAAAGCCTACAAGGCATATTTCAGCATGTCTGTCGGGGATCAAGACAAACCCTGGGCACCTAATTTTACCTGCAAGCACTGCAGAAAAAACTATAGAAGGTAAGACAGAAAATATAAAATTTATATTATACAAATTTTAGTCTTTTTAAAATTTAAATATCTTTTAATTTATTTATTTTCTTTTTAATTTCCAAAAATATAACATAAAATATTTTGTATGAACCTCTTACACATTAGTTGTGGATAAAATAAATTTATTCTTCATAATAACAATTTTCTTTTCTTTTCTTTCCAGGATGGTACAGAGGGGAAAAGAGAGCCATGAAGTTTACTATTCCAAGAATTTGGCGTGAACTCACTAACCACTCAAGCAATTGATACTTCTGCAAGGTGGACCCTTTCAAACGTCGGACTGGCAAGAATGCATCTGTTATTATGTACCCGGACCTGTTGACAAGGAGTCTGCAGCCTTCAAGTACCTTCGAGACTTTTTTCCTAAGCTGTCTGAGGCGAAGGTCAGAGCTGGTGTCTTCGTTTGACCACAAATATAGAAGTTCCTACAGTGCACAGAATTCCCCAAGAAGCTCAGTAGGAAGGAAAAAAAAACTTGGGGCAACTTTATCGCAGTGGTTCGGGGCTTCTTGGGCAATCACAAGGCCGAAAATTATGTTGAACTGGTTGAGGTTCTGGAGAAGAACTACGACAAAATGGGCTGCAGGAGGGTCCCGAAAAGTCCATATCCTTGACGCTCAACTTGATAAATTCAAGGAGAACATAGAAACATACTCAGAGGAGTAAGACTTTGAACGCCGCTACAAAGGAACGTATAAAGAAAACATGATGTGAGACTATATTTGGTGCTTATACGTCAAAGTGATTCACATTATAGTTGCAAATCTCGAAAAACTACTCACTTCTAAACATTTTTGTATAACTTTAGTATAAATACATGTAAATCTTGATTCATATGTTGTTTTATTCAGACCTTATGTAAATGAAAACGTGCTAATTTGCCCGTTTTTACATAAAAAATAGGTTAATTTCTAAATGTCATTATCCAGGTCACAAAAGCAAAATTTGAAGGGAATAATGGCCATTTTCTGTACTTTTATAACATAAGCAATTACGAAATGACACATGCTATCCACAAACAAAATTTGTGTTACATAGCGCAATAAATAAATAATAAACCACAAAGGTAAATATTGTTTTGTTTGTTTGTTGGAAAGTACGTAATTATAGTATGGGTTATTCATACAAACAACGAAACTTGAATTTAGGGTTATAAATCCACCGAACCACAAGTGAGTGATGTATATATACATGTATACACATTCTAAAGATTTCAAACAACACATTTAATGAAAGTAACGTTAAAGGAAGATTGAAATTTACTAACAAGACACGTAACACTTGTTTCGTGCAGTAACATTAGTACTGTGTCCCTTGAGAAGCACTTGAGATTTAGGCCCTGTCTTAATTTGTTCCACAGTCTCTGCATTTCGCTGGGTCTTCCATTTCTCTTTTTAGGATACACACATATCTTGTATTCTTTAGCCACAACCTTCGCCAAAATGTTCGCGTATTTTGTAAAGATTAATAACATTATTGTTAAAATGGAACACAAATACATTCAGCGCTGTCAAACTGAAAAATGCACCTTATGTTAAACATCTACGTATGTAATTTGTATAGTGAGGCAGGTTCTATGGAACAGAAAGCAATTTTATCACACACCTACAGAAGCGGTTAGGGGGCTTTATTTGTAATTTGAGGGTCGCGGGTTCTAATTGAGTCCTGCCAAACATGCTCGCCCTTTTAGCCGTGGGGTCATTATAATTCAACGGTCAATCCCACTATTCATTTGTAAAAAAGTAACCGAACAGTAGTCTTCCACTGCTAAATTAGAGATTGTTAGCGCACGTGGTCCTTGTGTAGTTTTGCCGCGAAATTCATAACAATTCAAACCATCTATAGAAAGGTATTTCACCTATCACAACGAAGCCTTACAAAAACATATATAATGACAATATACATCACATTATTATAAATAGCGTTTGTAACCTTATATCAGTTAGTATTACACATTCAGTACTTGGTTAGTCTTCCTCATTTTCTAATAACATTCGCAAGGCGACGTCACATGCTGTCGATGAGTTTATTGACGTAATTCGCTGTTATTTTATCCCAACTTGTCACAAGTAAGTATTACTACTCAGCTACAGTAATTGGTTTACTGTTATTGTTAGCAGTCCTTTCCAACGGTTCTCACATGAATTGCAATATGGAGACTTCTCTGGTCATGACAATCTCGTAACGTTGTTCTGAAACAATACGCGCACTGTGTGCAATGGCATTGTTATTCTGAACCACAAAGTTATTGCCATACCTTGTCCTAACATACAGCAGAAATATAAAATATCCGTGTGATGCCTGTAGAAGGCGCCATTGACGTTTCCCTAAAGAATATGAAGATCAGTTTTTACACCACAATGAACAATTGCCCAAACATCTACTGCATCATCTCCTGAGGGAAATACAATCTTCCCTCAACGAGTAAATGACAAGCACAAATCCTGCCATCAGCCTTAACAAGCTGGAAACAGCGCTTATCTGATAAGATGGAATATTGTCAATATTGTAAACTGTAAATTAAACATGCTGTTTTTCTCAATTAACACGGTAAGGGCAATGAATTCTGGTTAATATCCGTTTGGAGATAGTTCTTCGTGCAAAATAACCTTATTTGGTCACTCTCCTGTTCAAGTGTTCTTCTGAATGTGTTCGTTTCATTCCTGTCAAGTTAATCTGATCAAAATACTGTCATCTTGAGCAGTAGTTTCTCAGCATCTATCAGTAGACTTTACTCAAACAACGTTTTCTGTAGTCTAATGACGTTTCAGAGTTATAGTTACAGTACATTAAAAGTACCCTAATGTTCTAGCAATGTTCATCTGCGTCATGTCATTTCTGTACTATCGAACAATTGGACGCTCTATAACTTCTTGCACGTGACGAGACATGACTCTACACCAAGTACATAGAAATTGTTTGAACAAACGTTGATATGTTTCGAAAAGATTATACCAAAAGCACACCCTTTTATATAAGACGGGTGTGTATGTGTGTGTCTTGACTTACAAATGCTCAAAACAATTGACACAGACCAGAATAATAACTCGAACATGTTTGTCCGATCATACTCTACTACTGTTACTATTTAGGCATTTACTCAAAAAATAATCCATGCATGTAGACAAGAACGTGATATAGAAGAACATGTAAACATTTTGGACAAGGTTGTACACATATCATTGCTTAATAATATTACTTGAAAGCTCCTTTCCATGATATAGTTTCCTTCTGTATATCATTCAGTAGTGCCAGTACCTAATATTAATTGAGACTATACATTATTCGGTAGTACTTGTACATGATATGACTTGAGACTGCACATTATTCGGTAATACTTTTACATGATATAACTTGAGACTGCACATTATTGTACTGAGAACCTGATTTTTTCTAGATAAACTATCTGGTCTTTTAAAGTTTATAGCTTATTATATTGTATTACACACGAATTACTTTCATATTTATAAAGATTAATTTATTTATTGGGTTTGGTATGTGTAAATTTACGGTCACTTTAAGTTTTCTGAACAGGGCACAATCCAAGAAATATTGTTAGTATTATGGCTGAAAATGTTGATGATAGCTTGTTTTGTATGTTTTGGAATTTCGCACAAAGCTACTCGAGGGCTATCTGTGCTAGCCGTCCTTAATTTAGCAGTGTAAGACTAGAGGGAAGGCAGCTAGTCATCACCACCCACCGCCAACTCTTGGGCTACTCTTTTACCAACGAATAGTGGGATTGACCGTCACTTTATAACGCCTCCACGGCTGAAAGGGTGAGCATGTTTGGCGCGACGCGGATGCGAACCCACGATCCTCAGATTACGAGTCGCACGCTTGGCCATGCCAGGCCTTGATGATAGAGAAAGTGCCTAAATGACAATTATAGATGATCTAACCAGTACAAGTAGTGAGTTCTTAAACTTATTTATATTGTGAATAGTAACATGACCATTAATTGTCTTATATTTATATATTCTGATTAGTTTTACAAAATAATTTTGGTAAGTTACTTACATTAAATACATTCAATTAAATAATAACACCTAATTATAGTAAATAATGTATGTTTTATTCTAATAGTTTATTTTAATTATACGAGTTCGAATACTTCAAAGAAAATTATTACAAAGTTCGTACATAGAACTTCAAAATGTTTTTAGTATTAAAAAACTGCTCTTATTGAACTTGAATATGTGGAATAGGAAACTGTTACATGCACTTTTATGAAATCATCTCTGTTTTAGCAGTAATCTGTTGAAAGTAATTATTATTTCTACAAAATGCCGCACATAGAGCCGATATTTTTGTCTCTAGTTTCCTTCTCACATAATGCTACATCTTAAATAAAGTCTCTGACCAATTTTGTCAAATAATGTCAAGTTATACAAGATATAAGGTATTAAGATTGACATTTGTTTTCATGTTTGGCGCTACCACGGTGACAATGGCACGAACAAAAATCAAGTCACAGATTTTTTATCCATAGTTTTTACTTCTGTTCATCATAATAGAAAAAATCTAATAAAATATTTTAGAAGTAACGTCTACACAAGATTTTGATAATTGACAACATGTCACACCTTATCTTAAGGAAATCGTAAAAACAATCTAAATTCAGGCGAGCGGTCGGCCTTATTACAGTGTTAATATATGGATCCCTTTATTAGACTGGACGTTCATGAATCATTCATGATAGAGAAATGTAAAGAGTTAAGAATGTTTTGTAAAAGTGGTGTTTCACAACGAGTAAAGTAGCAGCTGGTGAGACATAAAGTAAATGAAGGAGAGATACTCTCAGGAGTCTGGGTAAAAGGTGGCATGGTTTTGGAAGGAGCTTTGCAATGTATGAAGCCTGTTTCTTTTCTATTATTGAAACTAAAAATGTAGTGACGATTAAGGAAAAGAAATGGCTTTGATACACCCACTTAAGTAACTCACTTCAGTCGAAAATATGAAAAAGCTATGCAGAAACCAGAATAAACTGATCTAATTAAGTAATATGTAGTAAAACATATGCCAGTAAATATTCGTTTACCAACATTCTCTCTCCTTAGGATAAATTCGTTCCAGTAACTATTCCATTTGTCTTCATAAGAACTCATTTCGATATAAAATATGGAGGGTCCGTATTATAAAGTGTTTCACTGGTTACTGTTTCTCGTTACTGTTCACGTGGAATCCTCACGTGCCATGAATCTGGCCAATAGGATTCTTTTAAGAAAAAGAACGTTAAGTAACATACGAAATTCATGAGGTTTTATAACTTTTCATTTTTGTTTACAGGTATCGTACAGTCAGATCGGCAAAAGTACAACAAATTACATTGCATCTAAAAATGTTACCTTATTCAGAGCAACGTCAGATGACCAATTGAATAATTTTTATCGCTATTTTTTATTATTATTACCAGAACAATCGATTCGGTTGTCTTAGTTTGACGTCACAAGCATCTATACTCGTTCTCGATTTTCAAAGAAATTATATAAAGACGACTTCACTTCTCCTATTGGAAGAAATGCCACGTGTATGTTGTTTTTCTTATTTAGATGAGGGTAGAGAAAAACTTATTCAGGCAAGTCACGTCTTTGATTTCGGGAGTGGTGTAAAAGAGGCGGTGCAGCAGAAAAACGTAAGAGATGTCAGACGTATATGGCATTGCGTATGTAGAAGGTTCTGCCGTAGACATCACTATTCTATATGCCTTACAATGAGTCAGAAATAGCGTAATCGACTGTTGGCAACGTCTGGAAGGCAGCTTGTTTAGTGGAATACAGTAACTTTTGTTCAGCTTTTCCGAGTCGGAAACGCTAATGTAATTTTCCAGACGGATTGGTTATCTGCGCTAAAAGTAGATGCAAAAATGGAAGAGAAACACATGTCAAGAAACCTCCATCTCTTTCTCAGCATTATGGCATTTCAAAAAAAATCTTTTATTTTCTGTCAGCTGGGGCGATGAGTCTCAGCTATGCAGGGGAAAAAATAGAATATGTTCTGAAATCAGGAAAATAGTTCAAATGTGTTGTTTTTCATGTAATACACGTATCTGTGGAATTTATAAGTGTGCACATGAATAAAAACCAAGTTACACGAAGATTTCAAATTTCGTATTCGAAGAAAAAATATTTAGAAATCGTTATACATCAATATACGTTTTTTCAACGTCTTTGCCGATATTCATAATTGTAGAATAGAAATTGCAATGTAAACTTACTGGAATCTATCGTATCTATCTATATGTGCTTAAAGGAGTTTTTAACTTAAGTGTCAAGGACACTTGTCCAGATGTGATTGTTCATATCGTGAATTACATAGTGACGAGGACATCGATTTCATGGCTACCCACAACATGTGAGTTAAACAGTGGTGAGAATGTTGGTGGTTCAGAGATTACCAATCCCGTTTAAGTTTAGCAATAGCAAAGACACTGATTTAAAGATTACGAATCACATTTGAGTTACACGGTAGCAAAAACACTGGTCCAAAGGTTACCAATCACACGTGAGTTTAATATCAGCAAGGAGATTAAACTAGTGTTCTCGACAATATTTTAACTCATTTGTGATTAGTAAAGGCTATTTCCTGAACCAGATGTTGCCATTTGTACATGAATTAAACAATGACAATAACAATGGTTCAAACACTGTAAATTACATAATAATAACACTGGTTCAAACAATGTCAACTACACTGTAAGTTACATAATAACACCGGTTCAACACTATTAACTACACCGTAAGTTACATAATAATAACACTGGTTCAAAGACTGTCAACTACACTGTAAGTTACATAATAACACCGGTTCAACACTATTAACTGCACCGTAAGTTACATAATAATAACACTGGTTCAAAGACTGTGAACTACACTGTAAGTTACATAATAATAACACTGGTTCCAAGGTTACTAAACACATAAGAGTTAGATAATTGCAGGAACACTGGTCCGTATATTAGCAAATGAATAATACATGTGAGAAAGGTAATAGTATAGTTTATCTTTAGGCCCAAATAACTTCGAACATAAGCTTTTATTTCTAGGCATTTCAGTTGTATGATTTCTGTACATTTGTCTGTTGCCACAGATGCGAGAAATAATACCATGGGCAGTTTGTTTACTATTTATATTCTTGGTATGCAGCAAATTTTCTACCACTCACGCGAGGTGCAATGCCACCATAAATAAACTTATAATCGGATGAATATATCTCTAGTACTTCTGAAAACACATCTGTAGGGAGAGATCGTTTAGTAATTTAGAACAATGGTACACAACATGTCAAAAGAAATCAGTACATGTGTATATTATATTTATATTTACATACACATAATACTGATTAACGTAGCTTTCTAAAAGTTTGAATAGGATTGATATAAGCTTTGTTTCTGTGTTAGAAAGCTTATACTTTAGAAAATTCACATGGTAGTTAAACAGGACAGACATTTAAAATTGTTTAATGCAATAAGAGGTAAATAAGTCCAAAATACAAACCAGTATTTTTAGTGTTAGTGTATATGGTGTAAATTAAATTTTATCTGCTGTTTTAGTCACAAAAAATAGGTTGATTGACGAACATAAATCTAGTAATTGTTTCTTGTGAAACGGTGACGTTTCTGGGGGATATTATATCAATAGATTATCACAAACATCATCTGGCAGGATCGTAAAACGGTGACGTTTCTGGAGATTATTATATCAATAGCTACATTATAATAAACGTCATCTGGCAGGATCGTGAAACGGTGACGTTTCTGGGGGTTATTATATCAATAGATTATCACAAATGTCACCTGGCAGGATCGCATTTTATGTAACTTGATATTCGTAGCTTTAAGATTCGAGTTAAAAACACAACTGACATGAAAATAAGTCTTTGTTTTGTTTGTTTTGAAATTTCGCACAAAGCTACTCGAGGGCTATCTGTGCTAGCCGTCCCTAATTTAGTAGTGTAAGACTAGAGAGAAGGCAGCTAGTCATCACCACCCACCGCCAACTCTTGGGCTACTCTTTTACCGAGGAATAGTGGGATTGACCATCAAAGTATAACGTCCTCACGGCTGAAAGAGCGAGCAAGCTTGATGTGATTAAGATTCGAACCCGCGACCCTCAGATTACGAGTCGCACGCCTTAACACGCTTGGCCATGCCGGGCCGAAAATAAGTCATTCCTGTATCCTTCTAAGACCCTATCTAATAGAAAATACAACTTTTCCAGGCACAGAAATAAAACGTTTTAAACACAGGCTTTAATTTATGGAATTGCAAGTTTTTATACAAAACGCTATCAAGAGTTTGTAAGTTTAGCTCACTTTTCATACAACTTATGATAGTGTGGTAGAGATTTTAGTAAAAAATATAAAAACGCTAGGATATAATCAATTATCTGGTTTTAAAATATAACTCCATTAAGTCAAGGAAAATTAAAGATATTTCTGCTGCATTAAAAATTTGTTACGAGCTTCTAGAGGCTTGCATTACTTAATGAGTCTATATATATGTGATATCTTTTCCTCCTGATGTAAGGAAACAAACACTTTTCCCGGGGAAGACTTATAATATCCTTCGTATTATATAAACTGAGAACAGACTTACTGCAGCGTTAGTCATTACTAGGATTAAATCGTTGATAGAGGAGAAAAGTTATGGAATAGATCCAGAGAACTGCGTATTATTTCGAAATGAAATTACTCCGCTAAGGATAAGAAATAATATCCAAAATAGCGCAGAATATCTCTTGTTCTTTCTACAGCTTTCATTCCATTAAATATTAAAGTCTGCACTGAAGCTGATTTGTAAGCATTATAAATTAATTATTAAGCGAAGTGCCCCTAGATAATTATGAAACCAACACCGAGTCTCATAGAACAATAAAAAAAATATCTAATTTCCCTTTAGCCGTGTTACAAACAGTTTGGTTTAATAAGATCCGCTAACGTTTATTATAATCATGAGCTATAAACATTTGTAAAGTTTATTATCGTGCCCATAACTATTTATAAACTGTTGTGTGTGTTTTAATGTTGTTATAGCTATTACTCATAATTCAGTGTAAGTAGGGTTACCTTAATTTGTTTTGACGTAGACACTTAATGCCTCATTCTATTAAAAGGAGAATAAAATCCAAATTAAGAATATTCTAGGTCGTAATATCAAGTATGTCCGTTACAAAACTCAGTATGTAAGAAATGTGCTTAACATGACACTAAATAATAAAAAACCTCAAATTTACAATTTCAGGGAGGGTGACTAAGTCGAACTATCTTGAGTTAAAGACTGAAATTAATTTGTTTCTTTTTTTTAGTAAACGTAATCTTACATCATTAGCACACGTATGTGTGTGTATATATATAATATACCTTTAACTACGTTTTCGTTGAAATAGGTATGAATTTTAATGTGGCCAAACTTAAAGAAAATAATTAGCCTAACATTATTCTCATACGAAACTGTTGTAAAAAGGCATATTGAAATCAATAAATGGTACTTCAAGAAGTTACTTAAGACAAGGCAGATAGACACACAGATAAGATAAATTTAAGTATGCAAATACACAATGAAGTTATTCTAATGTAACTTTATCACTAAAATAAACATAAGCACAATGTGCGTGAAATATACATAGTACAGTTACTTTCCTTGTCCTTTTATTTAGAGCAAAACCACATTAGACTATCTGTTATGTGCACTTAAAGGAATCTAATCCCACATTTTAACGTTGTAAGTCCGTAAACTTACTGCTGTCTCACCCACGGACTTTTGTTTGTTTGTTTTGGATATTCGCAGAAAGCTGTAGAGGGTCTTATGTATAACCGTCCACACTTCTGAACTGAAAGACTAGAAAAAAAGAACTCTGTGTCAAAGGTTAAAAATGTAACTTATAATTCTTAATATGACTCTGAATTTGACAGCCTCTTTTAGTAATTTATAAGAAATCAACCTTACGTGTGAGATGCGATTTTTTCATAACAGGGCATTAATTGCAGACTATAGGAGGATTCACAGTCTAGTATATTAATTTGTAGGCCACACCTAACTCCAGTAAACTTTATACATTATAGTAAATCTTCTATATTATATATAAACATAGAATAAAGATCTCTATTTAAATGTTTTTCAGCTTTGAACGAAAATATTGTAAGAGGAAAAGTAGGACATGATGATATAAAGGAAGATGAAAGAGAAAGCCTGAAAACTTTCAATTCCACTTCAGCAGAATCGGAGGGTTTGAAACATCCTACTTTCGGTGAAAATATTCCAAAAAACGTCACAACACAACTTGGAAAAAGAGTTTACCTGCATTGTGTGGTTCACAACATCGGTGACAAAACAGTGAGTTCTAATGTAATGGTAGTAACATTTTGTTTATAAATGTATATATTTTTGGAGAAACGTGCAACATACAGCTTTGCCACTTGACATTTTTTCACACGCAAAAAATATATTTGTTTGGTTGTTTTAGAGCAAAGCCACATTTGGTTGTCTGTTGTGTCCATTGTGTGGAATCGAACCCTGGATTTTAGCGTTGTAAGTCCTGAGACTTGCCTCTGTCTTTCTGGGGGCCCGAAAAAATACATACGGGCCACTTTATGAAATAAAAGAAAACATTGATCTCAGTGCATGTTGACTTCGAATACGATCAATTCGATTAATTTTAAGGATACAGTAGTATTAATGCAAGTCACATCAACTGTTCAAGATGACCTTTGAACATTTCAACAACAACAGACATCAGATGAGGTAGATCCTATAGTCAATTAACTTAGTATTTCGAAAACTCTTTAATATCGAAGTCAAAGTTCCAGTTATATCTACAATTTGATCAACTTTTGTTATTGGGTTATACTTATTACAGAGAATTCCACTCTTCACCATGAACCCTAAACATATGTTAACCAAAGTTTGGTTTGTTATGAATTTCGCGCAAGGACTATTTGTACTAGCCGTCCTAAGTTAGCAGTGAAAGACAAAAGGAATGGTAGCTAGTTATTACCACTCGCCGCTATCTTTTGGGCTATCAACGGCTATTTTATCAACGAATAGTGGGACTGACCGTTACAATATAACGCCCCCACGGCTAAAAGGGAGAGATTATTTGATGGACAAGAATTCGAACCCGCAGATTGCAAGTCGAGCGCCCTAATCACAACGCCATGCCAGACCAGTTAACCAAAGAGAAATAAGCTGGACCTATATCATAATGAATCAAATAAATATTAAGGTAAATCCTAATAGACAGCAACATCTAGTATAACTTCAATGCCGGGCATCGTGTAATGCTGGATGTGTTTTTTGTTTGTTTATTTACTGGGTAAATGCAACAATTTTGACATCGTTGAATAAATGAATATGCTCTGACATCAAAACTTTTACCCATTTAGCTGCATTTGTTAATTACATCACACAATAAACAAATACAATTTTTAGATCTCTTTTAGCGCCAACTGTTATCGAATTTTGTTATAACTCGATTTCGGAAGTGTTCTTAGATACTTATATCAACAACCAATGTTATATGCTGTATGATTCTCTCACCACGTATAAGTTTTTCCCAGCGTTATTTCGTGTCACCTATGTACTATTTTGTGATCATTAAATTCCAAAACTAAGTTTTCAAGATAAATAATTATTAGAAACGCTTTTCTTTAATTGATTTTGAAAACCAAGTGTCAGGTTGTTGTTTACAGTTACTAAATGTTCATGTCGGTCTCAGTATAAACTATTGATTTCATCTGATACTTGCTTAGCATGATTCGTATTGATAGCTGATGAGGTTTTAAATAACTTTAATTAATTGTAAATCAATCATGTGTTATCTTCGCTCGTATAATCTCACGGTCAACGTTGCTTTTGTTTTTTTTTGTTTTTTTTAATTTTGCGCAAAGCTACTCGAGGACTATCTGCGCTAGCCGTCTCTAATTTAGCAGTGTAAGACTAGATGGAAGGCAGCTAGTCATCACCACCCACCGCCAACTCTTGGGCTACTCTTTTACCAACGAATAGTGGGATTGACCGTCACATTATAACGCCCCCACGACTGAAAGGATGAGCATATTTGATGTGACGGGGATTCGAACCCGCGATCCTCCGATTACGAGTCGAATGCCTTAACCACCTGGCCATACCAAGCTCTTTTTTTGAGCCCACCGAGAGGAATCGAGCCCCTGATTTTAGAGTTGTAAATCCGTAAGCTTACCAATGTACTAGCAGGGGGCGTCAACGTTGCAGACAGGCTTAACTATGAGAAGACAACATTTTGACATCTGAACTGACCTTGTGGAGTGTAAGTAAAGACTTGTTAAAAACATTTACTTAACATGGAATGAAATTATACAAACTCGAAACTTATGATACAGTAAATACACCGAAAAAAATTCAGTATACGTAATGAAATTAAATTATACATAACTTAATGTTTAAGATATTTAGTTTATTATTTTTTGGAATACTGTTGCAAGATTGTATTTTGGTGTTGCGGTGTTTTTTGTTTTCACAAGTCTACTCAAGGTAATTTCACTTTACATGCAACTTTGTACTGTGTTTCATGCACTCTAAAGTTATCGGTTTCTATTGTAAATAAATAGATACATCATTTTAATTTTTTGTTAGGATGGGTGGTTGGAGCTCTTATAAGTTTGGACGTTTAGTTTTCATGTCTAATGACGTCATCTTTGTCTTCCTCCTTCTGTTTGAAATTATAATAATGCTTAATCTCACTATCACTTACTGGTGTTTTCATGTGTTTTCTTGAAATTTAATATTTTCCGCACGTTTTTGTGGTGGTTCTAAAAGTTTTCATAGAATAAAAACTTACGAATACTTTTACATTTTTTTAAAACTTTTAACTTGTTATCCTACTTCTTGTTTCTGTTGTAAAATAGTTCATAATATAAGATACAAATAATGTTGTTTTATTGTCATAAACGATTTTGCTACAAAGTCTACGTCTCGTTTGTTCTCTCAGAAAGAACATTTTAAAATTCCAGTTGGTATAGATACATAAGGGAAGACCACGGTCTTTGAAAAAAATATCGTGAAAACTTCTAGTGTCGTGAGCAGCTGAGATAAAAAAATCATTTGTTTCTAAATTCCTCTCTTCCAACTGTCGATCAAATGTAATTGAAGATTTTATTTAGTACAATACAAAAGAAATTTGTATTTTATTAAAAAGATTTACATTATAAAAAATTACTATTTAAATGAAAACAATGCAGCAAGAGGGAATCTAAAAACAAAAGTTGAGTTCCTAGACGAAGTAACAAGGCCAGGCATGGCCTGGTGGTTAAGGCGCTCGACTCGTATTTCAGTCGTGATGGTGTTATAATGTGAAGATCAATTCCACTATTCGTTGGTAAAAGAGTAGCCCAAGAGTTGGCGGTGGGTAGTAATGACGAGCTGCCTTCCCTCTAGTCTTACACTGTTAAATTATGGACGGCTAGCGCAGATAGCCCTCGTGTTGTTTTGCTCGAACTTCAAAACAAATAAGCAAACAAAATAAAATATCTGATTATTCTATTAAGAGTTAAATGTTTATTCTTTCCCTCTTATTTCATATACTATCACACTGCAAGCAGTAAGTTTCTGTTCTGTAATTTTTATTCTATATTTAGGCTGCCATTGACAGTTTATGTTGACGTCTAATTTCAAAAAATTATATTTTTTCATGGTTACTTTGATTGGCGTTTTCAAGCATAACTAGCTGATTTATGTCTTTATCACTCTGGCCAAGCGCGTAAGGCGTGCGACTCGTAATCAGAGGGTCGCGGATTCGCGCCCGCGTCGCGCTAAACATGCTCGCCCTCCCAGCCGTGGGGGCGTATAATGTGACGGTCAATCCCACTATTCGTTGGTAAAAGAGTAGCCCATGAGTTGGCGGTGGGTGGTGATGACTAGCTGCCTTCCCTCTAGTCTTACACTGCTAAATTAGGGACGGCTAGCACAGATAGCCCTCGAGTAGCTTTGAGCGAAATTCCAAAAACCAAAACAAAACTTTATCACTGAGTTGTACACGTAGACTGTCCTTGAAACCGTTAACCACTAGTTGTTTGTTAGGAACGTATGCGTTAAGAATTTGTTTACGACTACTTAATTGAACCTCGATGTCTTTGGCAGTTGCCAGCTCTCGCGCCCTCTATCGTTGTGAAAACACATAACTTATGATGTCGTGGTAGTAAACATATGATCATTTGTTAATACGATAATTTCTTAACCCTAAATTCCTTATATCCACAGTACAGAAAAGCAAGATATAATTGTTCACCGTACTTAATGTTTTGTTGTCGCGGCTAAAAAACGAACGAAATCTAATGGTCGCCCGTCGCTATGATTGTCTGTTTACTAAAACTCTTACGCTACGTTAATTATATAAACCTTAAGTCATGCCATTTGTTTAAATATACACAAAAGTTATAGATTCGTACTCGTAATACTTATATTAATAGCAACAATTATCAACACCTCATTCAACAAATATCTACCACAAACGCAGAAATCAGATATATATTTGGCCTAGCATGACCCGGTGGTTAGGGCGATCGGCTCTCAGTTTGCAGATTGCTATTTCACACCCCTTCACTGAGCATGATTGTCCTTATAGCAGTATTGAAATTAGAAAGTTATAGTCAATCCCACTCTTAGTTTGGTAAAAGAATAACTCAAAGGATGGCGGTTGGTATTGTTGACTAGGTGCTTTCCCTCTTTGCATTCTAAATTAGGGATGTCTCGTGAAAACAACTCACGAATCACGTTGCGTAAAATTCCAAAATCAAACAGCTATGTTTCCATACATAACTTACTAGTAATAAACATTTTATTAAAGCAAAGCCCACCAAATGCAATCATAAATCTTCATAAAGTTGTCTGTTCAGACATCTCAACCTTAAAAAAAATTTAATTTAATCCATGACAAAAAATCCCAATATAACATTGAAGGGTCAACATTATTTGTCACTAGTAAAAATTGCCTCATTTTCAGTTCCACAATTGTTCAACCATAAACTCACTGGCATATATAACGGTTAGGATGATGAATCAAGCTCTGCTATGAATTTGTTTGTTTTGAAATTTCGCTCAAAGCTAGTCGAGGGTTATCTGCGCTAGCCGTCTCTAATTTAGCAGTGTAAGACTAGATAGAAGGCAGCTAGTCATCACCACTCACCGCCAACTCTTGAACTACTATTTTACCAACGCCTGGTCTTGATTTACTCTTTTATCAATGAATAGTGGGATTGACCGTTACCTTATAACGACCCCAGGGCTGAGAGATAGAACCTGTTTGGTGTAACGGGGATTCGATCCCGCGACCCTCGGATTACGAGTCGATTACTTTAAACATTTGGCCGTCTGGAAAGCACTTGCATTTAATCTTTGAAACTATATCTGTTTGTATGGAACGTATTCACATGAATTAAGTCGTTCAACTTTGTTTGGAGGCATTAACATTCACATAAAGAAATGGTTTTAAATTGTAACATGATTGGGCTACTACTAATAACGTCATTTTCCAAGTTTAAAGTTTTTGCTGTTTTTCTTACTTTATCTTACTTCTCGTTTGCCTGTTTGCCCATTTCCCCTGTATACTTCTATTTGCCTAGACTATTCTGTAGTTTCAACCCGAATTTTTTATTTAAAAAATAAAGACTGATCTTTTCAAACAGAAGATTGCTCGAAGTCCAGATTTCAGTCACTCATTTTTAAAGGTTTCTTCTCGGTTTCGAAATTTCATTTCATCAGACAAATGGCAACGTTTTTCACATATTTCTCACAAAAATAAAAGTTCCGAAATTAAACACGAACTCAAAACGTCAGCTGCAGAGGTCTCTAGGGAATATGAGTTGAAACCTCGCAAACATGCGAACTCGTTAAAGTTAAGTTCGTTCTGTTGGAAATGTACGTGGTAACTGATGTCAAGTAATGTCAAGCGTTTTGAACAAATCGAATCTCATACTGTCCAACACCATACATTCATCACTGAGTGACCGCAAATAGAACTTAAATAGAATTAAGCTTAAATGTTCGATTCAGCCTCACCAGTACCGGTTTAAACTGGTTTAAACGCACTTAATTAACAATTAAATAAATACTTTGTAAAACCATATCAACACTGTGTTTACATGATCATGTTTCTACTAAACCAAGAAAAGAATCAATCATATATCAGCTGTATCAAGTAATCCATAATAGGCAATATATAGATACAGTTGCATCACAAAACGAATATCTTCTTAAATATACATAAGAATTATGTAAGTAAAAAATGTTTTTCCATTGTTTAATATTTATTTACGTCAAGTATTTTCCTAACTTCATTAAATAACTTGCTCTTAAATTTAAACTTTTCTGAAGCATTTTGCATATGATGCCAAACTGTTTGTTTCAGCGTGAGGCTACATAGTAGAGTGTTTGCGCTCTGTTTAACATGGTAATAGAACACCGGATTTAGTATGCAAGCCCATAAACTTACTGCTAACCCCCTAAGGGTACTAGCTGTAAAGTTTCGAAAATAAACTAGACACGACAAAAAGAGAGAGGAAAGTAGACCCGACAGGAGAGAGAGAAAACAATTGTGACGTTAAAGGTAAGATCAAACACGCGTGCACATGAATAGAGATGTTGTTTCCTGTCATCTTATCATACTGTAAATTTAACATATCCTTTTAAATAAGAAACAATAGACTGATAATATTATATGTATTCTTATTTTTCTGTTTCTACCTAGCTATACAGTAGTTATTTCCCCTAACTTATATCACCCATCATCATCTCTTGGGTTATTCTTTTACCGACAAATAGGGGATTTATCGTCACATATAACACCCCTACGATCATGTTCAGTGACTGGGATTCGAACCTGCGACACGCAGATTACTAGTCGAGTGTTCTAACTACCAGGTTATACTGAACCTCAACGGTAAATCTAATGGCTTATAATGCTAATCATCGGTTTCGATACCCATTGTGGGCACAGCACAGATAGCCCATTGTGTACTACATGTTTAACAATAAACAAACTTAGTCTTTTTATGTATTGTTGAACAATGTAAACCTGATTTTTAACGTTATAATCTCTCAGACTTACCCACTGAGCCAAAGAAAGAGCCACATCACACCTTGTTATTATGTCTGACAAGAGTAGCCCAATATATGACGGTCGGTGTTGTAGACTAGCTGCCTTTTCTTTGGTCCATCACTTCAAAATTGAAATGAATAGTTCAGATAACCTTCGTATAGTCTTGTGCGAAATCCAGCAAACAAACTAAATCCTTTGATCCATCTTTATTGCAAAAACAGATTCTCAGTTTGTTCAGTTATTTACCTGAATGTCATTCAGTAGCGTTGGTTATATTCGGACACAAACCATTTTCAGCAGAAAAATGAGGAATAATTTTAAACGTAAGTCCACCAAGTTACATTACAATCCGATCATTTTTCCCCGTCACACCAAACATGCTCGCCCTTTCAGCTGTGAGGGCTTTATAATGTACGATCAATCCCACTATTCGTTGGTAAAAGAGTAGCCCAAGAGTTGGCAGTGGGTAGTGATGACTAGTTGCCTTCCCTCTAGTCTTACACTGCTAAATTAGTGACGGCTAGCGAAGATAGCCCTCGTGTAGCTTTGCGAGAAATTTAAGAAAACCAAATCAAACTGATCATTTTCAGCAAAAATTATTATACAGCAAAAATAGTGAAAAACGCTGATTCCTATGCTAACAGATAGGGATTTTTTGAATTGTTTAAACTTGTTGGGACCTAAACCCTCCAAAAATTAATCACTCCTAAATGTATAGCAACTTTCATCTAAACCCATTCAACAGTTTTAGAGAAATCTCGCTGACAGATGCACAAACACAGATACATACACAGGAGAGACAACTTTCGGAGACAGAAGTAAAAATGAATATCATAGCAAATTCATTGACATTGTTTAGTCTAATCCGTCTCACTATACTTAATGTTCCTATAATTTATCAAACTACTTTCTCTAAAATAAATGCCTAACTTGTTTTATTTATTTCTCATGATCTTTGCTATTTGCTAAACTATGTTTTGCTGTAGAAACTCATTTTTTTCTCTTTTTGATTTTCTTGGTTCCTTTCCCTCTGTTTCGTGTTTTTCTATCAGATATTCCTCTCTACTTCTGTTACCAGACACTATTGGTGAGACTCTGGTGTTTTTATTACGTAATCCACAGTATACTGACAGCACTACTCATAATTCTCTATAACACTGACGTACCGATCTTGTGCTGGTCTTTGCCATGTCGTTCTTCCTCGATGTGACAGTTTGAAGTTCTCTTTATAGATCTTTCCATCAACTAAGTTTGGCATACTAGGTATATTAAAGTTCTACCGCTCAAATTTAAAACTTGTCGAAATATTATTGTTGTGATATATTGCGTGTCAGCAGAGGCGAAGAAAATAAATAAACGTCACCAGCATCGATTCATATGTCTTTCTTTTTCACTTAAATACTCAAAATAATATTTGCGTGCTTTTGAGCTACCCAAATAACCTCCCCATGTCTAAATTAAACGGAAACAAAACAATTTTTTCCGAAATCGTTTTTTACATTTGTCTATAAATATTAAAAAACAACCACGTGAGTAAATCACGGTTTCAGTTCTAGATTTTCTTTTAATGACTAGTGTCCACGAAGGACAATAAATCGTTTTATTATTTATTCGCCTCCTGGTGATTTAATGGTAACTCTGAGAACTTATAACGGTAGAAACTGGGTTTTGATACTCGCGATTAGCAGAGCACATGGCTGAAAAAAACATTCAAAGCATCTGAAAATTAAACATGTGCCAAATTATAAAAATCTCGTCAACGTTGATGTTGAATGGTTAAAAAAATTATAAAAAAACAGTTGTAATTTTGAGGCCATTTTATCCTTGACGTCTCTGAAAAAACAAACTGTCAAACAACTTGTGTTTTATTTGTATTTTATATTACAATAGAAACGAGGATCCGCGTGGCCATGTAGTTAAAGCGCTAGACTCTTAATCTTAGGTTGGCGGGTTCGAATCCACGTCACAGCAAATATACTCACTCTTTTAGCCAAGGGGGCGTTACAATGTTTCGGTCAATCCTACTATTCGTTGGTAAAACAGTAGCTCAAGAAATGGCGGTGGGTAGTGAAGATGGAGCGTTAAGTAACTTTTTACTTACATGAAACTCATCTAGGCATTGATAGCTTCGACTTTTATTACTCATGGTTTTAGTCCGTTTATTACCATACAATGTAAGTTATTGAGTTTTAATACATTAATTAGAAACATATGACTTCTCCATTTACAAAAACTTTATGGAAAGTATACAGACAGGTATGATTTGGAAAATTATTTAAGAAGAATTATACAAAGAAAATCGCAGAGTAATTCAAACAGTGGTAGAGAAATGCTCTTGAACTTTGTTGTTCGTTCTTCAGCACGAAATACACGATAAGCTATGTGTGTTGATCCCACTGCGAGTATCAAAACTCAATTTTACAGTTATAAGCTCTCAATCTTACACGCTGCTCCACAGTGGCTCCTTCAAATGTAAATTCAATACCACACTGAATACAATCCTCCGTTATGGGGAAGGGGGAGTCAATGAAACATTGTATAGTCCAAACAGGGCTGATTTTAATGACAATTTGGGTTGTTAGCTACATTTGATACAGCAGTGCAGAAACATATAAAAATAATAATACACAAAGAAACCCGTACTAATATTTATCGCATATGATAAAGGTTAAATAGCTATATACCTCTTTAAGAAAGTAAAATAAAACATTCTCTGCCATTAGACTTTAGAAGCAATTAATCTGCATCCTCAGGTTTGTCAACATTAAAGCCGTTGCCGTAGACAATAAAACCATCCAACGAAACTGGATTCTCTCGTAATGAGCCTCAAGGGCTGTGGAGGCCAACATTAGGGCAGCAACAGAAAATACAAACATGGACATTGATGAAATAGTCCAGATAATCTTACGTGTGGCTACCACAGCTTGAATCTAGTCTGGTGGGACAATGTCATGGACATTGATGAAATATTCCAGATAATATGGCTACCACAGCTTGAATCTAGTCTGGTGGGACAATGTCATGGACATTGATGAAATAGTCCAGATAATCTTACGTGTGGCTACCACAGCTTGAATCAAGTCTGGTGGGACAATGTCATGGACATTGATGAAATATTCCAGATAATCTTACGTGTGGCTACCACAGCTTGAATCTAGTCTGGTGGGACAATGTCATGGACATTGATGAAATATTCCAGATAATCTTACGCGTGGCTACCACAGCTTGAATCTAGTCTGGTGGAACAATGTTAGGATTTCTGTCTTTTTTTAAGAATGTATACTATTCATCGTTTTCATCTTCTCCCACAAGGTGGAAAGTTATTAAAGATGACGCACCTCTTCCGTTAGCCAAACCGTTATCAGATACATGGTCGAACTGTCAAACTGACAGCGTGAAACCAGTTAGGTATCAGGTTTCCACCGTACGAAATGCATTGGATGAAATATCTGAAATAACAAATTATCCAAAGATCAGATAATAGGCGACTTTGCTAAGACAAGAAAGGATATTTATTACATTTTTCCGCTCATTTTAGCTACTTAGTGCGACGTATTTGTACGGATAGAGTAAACAAATTCATACAGGGTTCTAAAACGCAACTAGCTACAAAACATATAGAATACCGAGTCCTGGTTAACAGAATAATACAGCAAGTGTGACGTAAACCTGCAATATCAGCCAAAGAGCTGAAAGAAGAAATAGCTATAGAACTTTCCTTTCAAATCAATAGTTCAATAATAAAAAAAGATGAATAACTTCCTGCAGAAAAATAGACGATTCAGTTATAGATCTGCAGGAATTCTTCAGAACTGAATTTTTTTCTAACTCAAAGCCATATCACCAAATGGTACACGATTTGAACCTTATGATTCTCACAGTAAAAACTTAAGAGTGTCTTTAAAATATTAGATATATAAATTTCTTTTGTTCGTAGTTAAGCACAAAGCTACACAATGGACTATATCTGATCTGTTCACCTCGGTTTCTAGCGTTATAATTCCGAAGAAATATTGCTGCGCTACTGTGGATGGGTAAGTAGGTGGCGCTTACAATGAGGTATTTATACTCGTTAATCTTGAATGCACATATATGAAATATTTGTTTGTTTGTCGTTAAGCACAATGCTTCACAAGAAGACATATGTGCTGTGCTCATAGCAAGAATCGAGCTCTGAATTTTAACGTGATAAATCCTCAAACTTACTGCTAAACCATCGGAGAGGAATATAGAATAAATGAAATAGCAATTCATTTCCTTTGCAATAGCAAATTAGAAATAATTGTAGTTATACAACAGTAGTTACCATTGATCTTTCCATTACGATTACAACTTAAGCCTATTTCAAAATAACGCAGTGGTTTCGGCCATATAATATACACCATCAGATAAACACTTTGTTTTTTAAACGTTTTGTAGATACCAAGTCTTCAAAGATTTTTGAATACTCCAGATACCTTAATACTTCATTTTTTATGCTGACATAAATTATGTAAAGTGAAACGACACACTACTGGTTTAAGCTCGGTCGTTAAATATCTTTAAGTAGACTCAACAGTTACAAACAAGAGTTGCTTTAAGGTCACATAAAAGTATGGATATAGTTTCTCACGTTTCTCAACAAATAAATTCAGAAACTTCAAAACGACTTAATGAGGATGAAAGATTTTTTTGTTCTACAGTTCTTCCCGCAGTTTCTCACCACTTATATATATCAATAACTATTTCAGTCTCGAAGTATAAATATGAGTTGTTTTTCCCACACACTTCAATATAGATCTTGGTGCCTTCGTGGGACAGCGGTAGTTCTACGAATTTAAACTCTAAAATCCGGGTTTCTATTCCTTGCATTGTAAACAACAGACAACTCAATGTAGCTTTAAACAGTCAAAGTATTCATATGGCAAATATCTTTAAGAGATCCGTATTTTAGTTTTACATATTATGTCATACAAATTAATGCTGGCTACAAGTGGGAAAAAAAAAAAACACTTGTACTTTATTGTGTTGTAAAGTATTCGAGATAAATAGTGAAGCGCACCCTGCTAGTACAGCGGTAAGTCTACGGATTTACAATGCTAAAATCAGGGGTTCGATTCCTCTCGGTAGGCTCAGGAGATAGCCCGATGTGGCTTTGCTGTAAAAAAAAACGCACAAACACACATACAAATAGTGGAGCATTTTAAACCGCGGGCTTCAAATAATTCATTATTCCTGTAATTAACTGAAATCCAGAAAGAGTGTACTTTATCAGTCTGTAGTTATATATATATATATATATATATATCGGCTCAGCATGGCCAAGCGTGTTAAGGCGTGTGACTCGTAATCTGAGGGTCGCGGGTTCGCATCGCCGTCGCGCCAAACATGCTCGCTCTTTCAACCGTGGGGGCGTTATAATGTTATGGTCAATCCCACTATTCGTCGGTAAAAGAGTAGCCCAAGAGCTGGCGGTGGATGGTGATGACTAGCTGCCTTTGCTCTAGTCTTACACTGCTAAATTAGGGACGGCTAGCACAGATAGCCCTCGAGTGGCTTTGTGCGAAATTCAAAAAAAAAAACAAACAAATATATATATTATTTAAAAATTCACTTACGACATCGTATATTACAACGCAAATGTTGCATCGAGTTAAAAGAAAAACTTTGTGGCTTATAACAGAAAATGAATAATTCGATACTGACTTTCTACAGGAAAAATAGACGTATATAATAAATCAGGAAATTGATCACTTAGTAGAGAACATGAGACTCTGTTGAAAAATTACCGTATTGTTTATTTGTTTTTTAAATCCAGATTTTATTATTCCATTGTATTATTTGAGAATATTTTATTATTGGTACATAAAAGTCCGTGATTTATCGATTTTCTTCCTCTTAAAAATAATGTTTTATCGGTTTTAACCGATACAAGCAGGTATATATAGCTTTATTCCAGGGTTGGTTGGTTTTAAATTTCGCGCAAAGCTACGCGCGAATTATCTGCGCTAGCCGTCCCTAATTTAGCAATGTAAGACTTAAGGGAAGACAACTAGTTATTCTTTTATCAACGAATAGTGGAATTAAACGTCACATTATAACGCCCTCACGGCTAATAGAGTGAGCCTGTTTTGGAATGATGGGGATTTGAACCCGCAACCTTCGGACGACAGGTCAAGTGTCTTAACCACCTGGCCATGCAAGGCCATAATTATTCTACCTCAATATTCTTTAAAGTGTTAACAGCTTTTGAATGTTTGTTGTTTGTCGTGCGTTCACCTCTTTCTTATATCTAAGTGACACCTACTAAAGAGGTTTGTCCAGGATATTTTGCGTAAAATTAACACAGAGCTATCTGCGCTCTAGCTAACTCTAATTTCGAACTGACTACCTAGAGAGAAGGCAGGTACTGATTAGCACTCATCGCCAACTCTTAAGCTACTGTAATAAAATAGTGGTATTTTACTGTCGTAACCCCAAAGTGCGAAATATGTTAATGTGGCAACAAGACAGGAAGAACAAGTCCTCAGATTCACAGCTTGAGCAAACTACTACTAGGCTACGCCGGGTCTTATGAAAAGAGCAAAGCAGTTGTTGATTAACAAAAGTGCGAAAACGTTCGTGCGTTTTGAACATTTTTTTTCATTTTGTCATTTTATATTTAGTTTCAAAATGTACTCTCATAGCTGGTTATTGTTAGCATGACTTCGTGGTTAGGTGCTAAGCTCTCAATCTGTAAGATGCGAGATCGAAGCTCTTCACCGAACATCTGTGCCGTTTTAGCCGGGCGGACATTATCATCATACGGTCAATGATACTATTCATTTACAATGAATAAGCCAAGAGCTGGCAGTGGTTAATGTCGACTCGTTGCCTTCGCTTTATTCTTTTACAGAGCAAAATTCAACAATGCAAACAATGTTGTCATAAATGTCAGTTTTGTTTCTAGTTCAACACTTACCTGTTTTAATATTGTTGCTGTTGTCTTTAACCGATTTGCTCTTGGTTTTCATTTATAACATTACATTTATATGAAATTCGAGAAGAAAAAACAGAACTTCACGTAAACATAGCGTCACTTAATGTATTATACATAATAGTAGCTTCCACCCATGAAAACGGCTCGGCATAGCCAGGCGGTTAAAGCACTCGACTCATTATCCAAGGGTCGCGGGTACGAATCCCCCTTACACCAAACATGCTTACCCTTTTAGCCACAAGGGCGTTATAATGTCACGATCAATCTCCCTATTGGTTGGTAAAATAGTAGCCCAAGAGCTGGCGATGGGTGGTGATGATTAGCTCCCTTCCCTCTACTCCTAGTCCCCCGCTAGTACAGCGGTATGTCTCCGCATTTACAACGCTAAAATCAGGGGTTCGATTCCCCTCGGTGGGCTGAGCAGACAGCCCTTTGTGGCTATGCTATACAAAAAACACACAAACACACACACTACCTCTACTCTTACACTGCTAAATTACGGGCTAGCGCAGTTAGCCGTTTTGTAGCTTTGCGCGAAATTCGAAACAAACTCATGAAGATAAGTCTCCATCAACTCAAATAAAAAAGACCTTAAATACGAAACAGAGCATATTTTAGTCAGAAAAAAACCTATTAATAACGTTGGAAGTGGTAGGGTCGGTCAGCACTCTCGATTCACACCATGCAAGTTCAAATCTCTGTCATCGAACATGTAACCCTTTCAGTCATGAGAGGGCATGCGTTATCATGTGACGCTAAATGCCACTATTCATTGATAAAAGAGTGTCTCAAGAGTTAGCGGTGGTTGGCGTCGACTAGCAATTTTTCATCTAATTCATCACTACTAAACTAGGGGTGACTAGCGCAGATAGTCTTCGTATAATTTTTTGCGAAATTCAAAACAAGCCAGGATCCAGGAACTAAAATTAAGAATATCTGTAAAAAAATTAGGTTTTTCATTATTTCTGGATAGGCAGTTAAAGCTTACGATACTCATAGGTTTTCTCTAATATATATTGAAATTAGCTTTTCATGGTTTTTGTTCACTGTATACAGCAAAGATGTTTCAATATTTCGGACGAAACAGAATATGTTCTTATGGTTTGTTGTTTTTATTTAGCAAAGCCTTTATAATTATTTTTACTTGGTGTTTTAAAGCACACTATATAGTGGAATGTGAAAGAGTTAATCTTTAGAGATAGTGCAGTGTGACATATTTGTGAAGTTCACTGGACCTGAAACTATACTATAGTTTTATTATTTCACGTTATTCTTTCCAAAATTAATTACGTAAGTAGAAAAAAAAATGCGTAAACAACAATAAATTTACAGAAAATTGTTTAATATGTGTAAACTTTCGTGGATAGTTTACAGTTGCCGAAAAAAATCATGTGTGAGGTTTTTATCCACGGTTATTTGATATACCGGAACATATACACTTAGTATTTATTTATTTTTTATAATTACATAAGGACATATGTCTACCAAGTACACCTGATTCTAACGTTGGCGGAAAGGCTAGGCCTATAAAACAATGGTTTAAAACAGGTACTCCAAGTGAACGTGATTTTTAAGTTTGCACAATTAAAAAAAAAACATAAGTTTTGATGAGAAATTATACAGAAAAATTGTTGTGCAATCAAATACTTGAACATTGCTGTATTTATTAAAGTATTGTCAGGGAGATTTAAAAAAAACATTTTTTTTCTTATGGTAAGACAAAGAGGAAGAGAGATATCACACCAAAGATTTTCGTACTATACTCTTCAAAATAAGAAATGCAAAAGGGATATTTTTGTTATTTTAAAGAGAAATATATGTAATAACGTTACAAGCTCAGAGTATGTGATGTTACACGTGTTAAGGTACTGATTGTCAGACCAAGATGACAATAACAGTTGTGCACTTTGAAAACGGAGGAAAACATCGGATTTTTCGCCAAAACGCACCACGTGTTCTTCTCTGGCCCTCCAGATCACCAGATTTAAACCCCATCGAACATCTTTAGGACGAGTTGTACCGACGGCGACAACCTCAACAGCAGACTCTACCTCAGCTTGCAGCAGCTTTGCAGGCTGAGTGGACAGCCATTTCACAGGATGTGATTCGTCATCTCATCGCTTCCATGGGCAGGAGATGCCAAGCAGTTATTGATGCTCACGGGGGGCATACTCGTTATGACGTTGAGTGACGTTAAACTTCACCTAGTGAGCGTGGACTTCGCCTTTGCAGACTTTGGATGTTCAGCAGTGAATGTGCAAAGTTTCACACATGTCATACAGAACTACCCGGAATAAACTTGTTAACAATTTGTCTCAAATTTTGCCTTTTGCGTTTCTTTTTTTGAAGAGTATATTTTGCATAATTTTTAGAATACTCTCAAACTTCTCAGTCGGCTTTTTTTTTAAATCTTTGTTAAAACACGAACGAAAATGACACCATTCTAACTGTAAAACATTCAACATTTTAATTAATTTTAAACAATACGAATATACGTCACATCCTAATGTAAGCACATTGAAAGTTTTATTACTGTCTTGTTTAAAAATAACTAAATAACTGATGTTTTCGACCAAAACATTTTAATTATGTCGAGCGTTCCATATTCGATACTTCACTGAACATTTCTCGAACGTTGAACTTACTCGTCAATACAGAAGCATTAGCTGCAAAAACAAACGGTTATTTCAATCAAAGGATACTAGAAAATAATAGTTGCTTTAGTTTGTCCTACGTAACATTAAGTAAAGTATACTCTACTATTTCTTTATTGTTGCTTTCGTTAATAAGCTATTTAGTATATCTATTTTATTATTTTTAATCATAATTCTTTTTATCACGTATTTATTATAGAAACTATTTTACATTCTTAGCTTAATATATGTATTTGCGGCTAACTAAATTCTCTTGATCTGACCATAGCTCGTGAATTATTTTTGGATTTATGGCCGAAAATGTCGTTAAAAGGGAGATTGTCTAACATAAAAAAGTATTTTTAATTAGCAATACCCAATGCTAGGTTGATTAATAGTTTCGCTCTAAGTAAGTGGTGTGGTCAGATCAAAAATTGATGTTAACCATTCTTTTACTTTAAAGAAACACAAAAGCGGAAAAGAAACTTAAAATTTCACACAAAAAAAGAATAAAACAAATCAATGGATGATTTCTCGAGATCCTCAAACAGGTATTGGTGATCGTCTTCTCAGTAGAATAAATAAATCATAAAATGAAGAGGAAATCTCTTCGTGTCCACATTTACTAGGCCTAGTTATTTCACGTTAGTGTCACTTTAGGACATAAGTTATATGAAATATTGTGTTTAAGATCTTAAACTCACAGTGCTAGTTCTCTGTTTTTTATTTTAAAAAAAAGCTCAATGGCTAGCGGAGCAAAACACCTGAGCTGGAATGTGCCATGAAATATTACTACGCTAACGAGTCAAACGTTGGTGTTAGAATGTTGAAGTATTTATAAGAACCGATAAAAATAACAAACAACATGAACTTCTTTACTGAATGTCTTTGTTACAATTCTGTTTTATTTCGCATGTATACATACTGATGGAGCCATTTTGCAGTAAAATATAATTATTCACCATGGCTTTAAAAAAAACAACTGCAAAATGTAACGTCGGTCAATATAAGCATAACAAACAGATATCATGAAAGAAAACAATAATATGCATTTACAGCATTCAATGGTTAACCAAACTGAACAATACTAAGCGTATACTTTATCTTTTCTTAAGCTCTCTCTCTCTCGGGTTTTGGATATCATAACCTGGATGGTCAGGTGCTCTTTGACCTCTTCCTCCTTCCTTTACTTGTGTTGGTTGGTATTAGTTACTGCTTTAGGGTCAGAATTAACTGAATTGCTCCAACCCTTTTTAGGACAATGTCCATGTACTGGTATACATTTATAGATATTCTTTTTCGCCCTATCAGTAGAAAGTCTTGTTTGATGGTGGACCTCTATTTTTTTTCCCTCTCTCTATATATATTTTCTTCATTTATTTATCTTTGTGTTTAAAATATATGTTAATCGGCGAGAGGTGTTTAGGACCATCTTCTTCAAGTATGAGGTACCTATGTAATTCGCACAGCACTTCATTTTTCATCCAATTTTAATCAAAATACGTAATTGTGCTATGTAGGAATCTATCTGGTATGGTTGGTATGTTTGAATATTTGTGTATGAATTTAGATGATGTGGTTCTGGAAACTCTGTATTCTGTTGCGAGGAGTGTGTTTTGTATTGTTTGTAGCTTGGTTTTAATTGTTTTGTCACTTACAGCTATTCAAGATGGAGCTGCATAGTCGATTACTGGTATAATGTATGTTTTGTAAATTTTAAGTATGTTGTCTGTTGATGCTCCATTGTTCCTACCAGTTAAGACTCCTAGCATAGTTGGTTCTTCGCCAGACTTTATTTTTAATTTCATTTACATGGTTAATCCATGTTAATTTTGAGTCATAGGTTAGACCTAGAAATTTTGCCGATGTGGCAGTCTGAAGTAGTGTTCCATTCATATATATTTCAGGTTGTAGTTTTTTGTATTTTATTAGCTTTGTAAAGACGACAAGTTGTGTTGTTGCCGTATTGATTTTTATTCGGTATTTTTGACAGTATTCGCTTATTCTATTTAGTTGTGGCTGCTATCGTTGAAGTTGTGGCACTTTTCCAGACTGCCACATCATCAGCGAACTGTGAGGAGAATCCATGATTAGGATCCTTCAATGGCAAATTGTTTAGATACATGATGAACAGTATAGGGCTGACCACCCCTCCCTGAGGGACACCAGCTTCTGGAGTAAAGTACATAGAAAATGTTCCTTCAACATTTACTCTACATTTTCTATTTTCCAAAAAGTTAGATAACCAGCGAATAATTTCACGCGGTAGTCCCATTTCATTCATATGGAACCGTAGACCATTGTGCCATACAGTGTCAAATGCTTTCTCAAAGTCAAGAAAGCAGGCAACAGTGCATTGTTTTTTGTTAAAGCTATCTATTATATTTTCAGTTAGTCTGACTAAGTTATCAGTTGTTTGTATTTTCTTAAAACATTTTATTTTTTTGGTAATTTTCGTGTTATCTTCAAGATTGTGGAGAGTCTGTTACTGATTATTCTCTCAGAAATTTTGCGTACACAGCTGGTCAGGCTGATTGGTCGGTAGCTATTTGGGTTACTTGCTGGCTTTCCTTCCTTAAGGAACGTTAATATATTAGCATGCTTCCAAGAAACTGGTATGTATCCTGAGGATAGTGATAAGTTAAAAATTGCTTTTAGGTGATCAAACAATTTCGGAGTGTTCATCTTTAGGAGGATGGCTTGTATCTCAACTTCACCTGGAGATTTGTTTTTTGAGTTTTTTATTGCTTCAAGAACTTCATGTATGGATATTTCTTTCGTTAGGATCGTGTCTTTGTAGTTTGTTAGCCTTACTCTTAGTTTCTTTGTTTTGAATTTCGCGCAAAGCTACACGAGGGCTATCTGCGCTAGCCGTCCCTAATTTAGCAGTGTAAGACTAGAGGGAAGGCAGCTAGTCATCACCACCCACCGCCAACTCTTGGGCTACACTTTTACTAACGAATAGTGGGATTAACCGTTACATTATAACCCTCCCCACAGCTGAAAGGGCGAGCATGTTTGGTGTGATTGGGATTCGAACCCGCGACCTCAGATTAAAAGTCGAGTGCCTTAACCACTTGGCCATGCAGGGCCTGCTTTTAGTCTTATGTTTTCCACATACACGATCGAGGAAAATTTTACTAAAAGCAGCTGCTTTGTTTCCATAAGCAGATGTTTCACAGTCATTAAATAAGTATAAAAACAATTTTTGTGTTTCACTGGTACTTATGTTTAATATTTTAACAAGTTGGGAGAATTTAGACATGCAAACTTCCGAAACGTGGGGCAACTAATCCCAGTTTACTGTGCGTATTTTTGTTTGTTATTTGCACATTTTGTTGGGCCAAATAACTGCTTATTCTTGTGTTTCGTGGTGTACTCGACCGTAATGGAAGTGAAAAGCAAAAAGATTGAACAAAAGCAATTAATTCTCACACAAGAATTTCAGATTAGGTGACAAAATAAGTGAATATGTGGCGCTTAAGATGTTTTTATAGTTAAAGTAACGGTTATGTACATACATGTAATGTCTATTTGAAAAATGATTCTCTTTTAAGGATTTTTTTTTCCAAGAGAAGTAGTTAGCTATTCATTAATGGCATTAATGGTATCCTGCCGTCATGAATATGCTTGAAAAATCACCACTTAAAGAATCTAATGTATAGTAATTTACACGTCTTCGCTACAAATGAACTATTTCGTATATGCTCTTCACAATAACATTCGTCTATCTGCTCTTCATAAATAGTAAAAGAAATAGCATATTGATTTTTAACGTACAATTATTAATAGATAAAATGCTTCGCTTCTCAGCCATTTTACTAAACTTCTCCTTTAAGGCGGGAAAACTATATAAAACAGAGTGAAATATTTCAGAGTTAATCTCGAAGAGGCACAGGCATGGCCAGTTGAGGATGCTCGACTCGTAATCCGAGGGTCGCGGGTTCACGCCCGCGTCGTGCCAAACATGCTCGCCCTCCCAGCCGTGAGAGCGTTATAATGTGACGGTCAATCCCACTATTCGTTGGTAAAAGAGTAGCCCAAGAGCTGGCGGTGGGTGGTGATGACTAGCTGCCTTTCCTCTAGTCTTACACTGCTAAATTAGGGACGGCTAGCGCAGATAGACCTCGAGTAGCTTTGCGTGAAATTCAAAAACAAACAATCTTGAAGAAGTAAAAACAAACGAACAAGAACTTTGTACTTTCACCAATGTCATGAAATTAATAGAAATTAATATTCACAAACTTCTCTACAGTATCAGTGGCAACTTTAAGAGTTCAGCTTAGTTCAGTCGAGAAACGTATTCATTTGATTGCTGTTTATAACAGGCTGTAACAGTCTAAAACACCACGGTTCTTCTAGCAAACCCCCTACCCTAGTACAGCGGTATGTCTCCGGATTTACAACGCTCAAATCAGGGGTTCGATTCCTCTCAGTGGGCTCAGCAGATAACCCATATGGCTTTGCTACAAGAAAACACACTCTTCTTGCAGAACATTGAAATGTAAACGAATTTTCTAGTGTTTTAAACTTACCCTGTCCTCTTAGCTCATTCTGAGAAAAACAGCGTCAAACAAACCAGGATTACTTGCTTAAAATTCAATGAGTGTCTCAAACTAATTTTATGATGCTAAATAGTTAGACTTTAGTGGTTCGTTTGTTTTTCTTCTGTAGTTTGATTATAATCCTGCTTATGCATCGGTGAATAATTGGCTGAACATAAAGTCTGAATATAGTCTTTCTGAGCTGTAGTGAAGCTTTTTATTGCTATTGGGTTTGTTGAGTAAAATATACCCTCATAACTTCTGATAACCAACTTCGTGAGGTTGTCCAATTGTAAAAGCTATAATGTAAGTTTATGTGTAGCATAGTAATGAAATGTACCTATTAAAACTTCATGTTTTAAACCTTAGTGAGCTTACTGAAGTGACAGGCAGACAGCTTAATAGAAAAAGAGGTAGCGAGGCAGATTCAATATGACTCTGTAGTATTTGACCAAACCAAATTAATTCAAGATCCTAATGTTGGTTCAAGTTTTCTCATTGGCCAAGCCGAGCCCAGTATTCATCATGACAAGTTGTGAGTCTAAGGTTACCTCCGAAAAGAAAAAAATCGTACTCCGAGTCTTGAAACCTTGAGTGCGTGATAAGAGTGACGGTCAAGTCTCACCTGTCGACTAGAAAAGTATTTAAGTTGTCGGTAGGTGGTGTTGATTACCTGCCTTCTCTCTTGTCAGTCATTTCAAAATTAAGAACAACTGGCTAATGAAGATAACCATTCTTTATCGTTGTACGAAATTAAACAAACAACAATAACATTAGTAGATAACTTGCCATAAAAATAAATTGCAACTGTTCTTCAGAGGCCTTAAAATATTAGATTTTATTTTGGCCAATTGCTTTATTTGTTAGAATAAAGATAGAAAGGTCTAAGGTTAGAGTTATAATGCCATGAGTATGCACCGTGATTTTAGCTGTTGATGTGTTGAGACAGAAAACTGTAAAACAGCTTAATAAAGCCCTGGTAGTGACAGGTGCTGCTGATTGGCTATTGTCTTTCTTACTTGTCAGGTATTCAAAATTAAAAATCGTTACATCTTAATCCCATTGGTTATTTGACTTGTGCATAAAAATGCTTTTCAAATTGAAAATTCTAATTCTAGAAATACAGAAACATTCGTATTGTCTGTAACCCTCATGTCCCACATTACATTTACTACATAGCTCTCTCTTTTGTAACAAAACTGAAGGAAATTCTATTTGTATAACATAAACATAGAAATAATAGAACGAATTTCCCAGTAACAATTTGAACACTTCTGTATTTTTTATACATTTTTGATATTTTAGACATGTTAAACTACTTATCGAGCGCAGATGGAAAGATACGTAAATACTATAGGAATTTTCAATGGAAAGAAAACACATAATATTTGATTTGTATATAAAGTATGCAGTATATTATGTAATTCTTTATATAGTACATATGTATACTATTTATATTCATATATATGGCTATATATGTGGTTATAAATATTATGGTTCCGGTTACTCTTCTGTCAAGTGAATTGTGGTATTTTTAAGTAGTTTTATTTTTAAATAAAACTATTGCCAACAACAAGTAAAAAGTCTAAAATCAGGCGTGTCGAAGATATTTATGTAAAAAATGATAAAAGTAGTTCAAACAACAATGAAAACACAGAACCTATTGTACAACAAAGAAATAACATATGTATTTATCACAAAACAACGTATGCGTGAATCTCAGCTCATAACTGCTATAAAAGTATATATCACTGTTGACCAGCTCCACTGTTAGTTTACTATTAACTAGTTGTTTTGTTTGAATATCAGGTTCATTGCGGCATCCCACAATTCTACATTACTTACATCGGTGATTATTCTCATAATATTTTAGGAGAGGTTAACTTGTATCCATACCAATGTGTATAAACTTCTGCACCATTTCTTTTCATTGGTGTAATCTGCTTTGCAGGGAAGAAATGGTATAGAACCTTGAGAGGTGAATCGACCAGGGTTGATTCATCATTTTCTGTTCACAAGAGCGTTAACTGAATGCAGAGCAACTACAAATATATTGTGAAACAATTCATCTCAATGTACATGAATAAAGAAATATCCAACTACTATTTTTCTGGAAGAATAAACCTTGTAATTTTTAATTGTCATGTTATTTTACCAAAACATTTTTATTTAACTCTACTAAGAGTTAATTCATTGATTTTTTACAATTAAGCACAAAACTACACAATGGCCTATTTGTGCTCTGTCCACCACGGGTATCGAAACCCGGTTTCTAGCAATTTGTTTGTTTGTTTTGAATTTCGCGCAAAACTACACGAGGGCTATCTGCGCTAGCCATCCCTAATTAAGTTGTGTAGGACTAGAGGGAAGGCAGTTAATCCTCACCACCCACCGCCAACTCTTGGGCTACTCTTTTACCGACGAATAATGGGATTGACCGAAACATAATAAAACCCCCATGGTTGAAAAGGCAAACTTGTTTGGGGTGACGGGAATTCGAACCCCCGACCCCGAATTACGAGTCGAGTGCTTTAACCACCTGGCCATGCCGGGCCCCTTTAGCTGTGTGAGTTAGCAGACACACCACTGTGCCACTCGAAAGTGCACTGTACAAGGGAAAAATTATTTGAATGATATCACATGAGCAGTTTTCGTTACACCTAGGTATATATTTGTGTGTGCGTGCGTGTATATGTGATAGTGTTTGATAGACAAATTTTTGTACATTTATTGTATAAAAATTATTTTTAAATGTTTCAGGAATGAGAAGTATACAATAAAACGTGTTTATTATAAATTACACGTTGAAAAATACAAAAATACATTAAAAATAAGGAACACAAATTAAGTTATTTCAACAAACACTGGAATATCGCTATTGAATCATATGAGATTCAGAGAAAAAGGGAAGTTTCAAAACCACTTTTCATCTATATTATTAACTCAACAGTTTCATAACAAATACATTGTTTATTTAGCAACATGTCGCGTCATTTAAAGCAGTGTCTTTATAAAACAAATCGTTGTTTATGTATATTTACAAATGTTGTATTTATGATTTTGTAATAAGGGTAAAATCACTGACATTGTTTGTTTTTTCCTCCCTCCCCTTACCTTAATGAATTCAAAGCATCAACGAATTAATAGTTAGCTTAGCTATAAGAAACCTTAGCAAACTGCGAGTTTAATTGAAAAATGGGTAATTCGGATTCTGATTTGCAATAATTAGGTTAATTAATTAAAATAAATATTTCTAGAGCTCATTCCTCAGCGGTTCTTCTGATTAATATTTCAAATGTCGCTATTGGTGACAAATACTTTTCAGTGTGGTCAGATTTACCATATTCTTATGTGGGATTTTTTGTTTTATAATGCATCGACCAAGTCAGTAAAACACCAACCGTCTTTCGAGGTTATAACAATGAGCCTTTCTCAAGTCTTCGGTTTTTTTTGGTTTTTTTTTCAGTCAGCTCGAACACGTGGGCGAGTTATTGATCAAAGTCTGCGCAGAGATCTTCAACAGAGATTCGATCATGAAGAGAGTCTATTATTTTCTCTAAGTAGAACTTCTTTAATCACATTTTGAAGCACATTCCACTCGAGAAAATATTCATAAATAATCATAATTAGTTCTCAAGCACAGACACAAAAATAACAAGTTATTTATTTCAGTCTTACTTCCTAATATAACGTGAGAACTTGAAACTAGATCGTGAATGTAAGTATCAAGAAAAGTAGTTACGTAGTATTAATACGGAACTCAACAGCATACACTTAAAAAAGAACATACACGTGGTTAATACTGTATTCCACAAACATACAATTTGTTTGCAGTAAATTTTACTACTAAATGATATGATGATAATAGTTGGACTAAAATCTTTCTTTTCTAGCACTTGGAAATAAAAACTGGATGTAACAAATATATTGTGGCCGGAATATATTATTGTTTGCTCTTTTAATTCTTAACAACTCTAATGGACTAGATTAAGATTGCTGTGCTTAAAAAATATTATGCCTAATACTAATATCTTACGAGCTGCATCGGTAAATTGTATAGTCATCAATACATGTCTTCAAGTGTTTCTCTAACAGGCAGTTGACGCTCATTTAACAGTCAACTCAATTGACCATCTCGAATGTATCTTATCGATTATAACTTAAGAAGTTTCAATACATATTTCATAATAATTTTAAGTATATAACTCCTTTCACTGAGTTCTTTCTAATAAATCTTCTTGCAACGAACCCACATAGCATTAGTGGCGTATTATATTAAAGATTCGTACGTGTTAATACAGACAAATGGCACAGCAGATGAGTGCTGTGGGACTACGAGAAATTTTTTAATTTCGTTAATGCAGTGCCACAACATTTCAAAGGAAGAAGTCTTCATTGTAATCCAAGGAAGCGAAAAGATCTCGTTGTAATACAAGGCAGCGAAGAAACTCATACAGCCGAGTGTTTAAGACGGCAGAAGGCTCTTAAATCAATCAGAAGTAACGCCCTCTTCCGGAAAGTGAAGGCTATGGAAAAGAGCCTCCAATACAATATAGCTAGGCTAACCTCCTTGCATCGTTAAGGAGATAATAAACAATGAAGTGAAGTTGATGAAGGTTCATAAACCAATTTACTAGCTACCAGCCAGATCTCGGAATCAACGGCTTTCTCTTCATGAGAAATATGACCAACAAAACTAAAATCACAGCAACCTTATTTGACCATATACCTTTCACCTATCTTGATGAAACTTCAACGGACTTTTTTTTAGCCTTTGGTCAACCTAAACGTAATCTTGGAAGTCGACGCTCACTTATAGAATAGTGTTAAGATGTACTGGTCCTGAAGTTTACCTAAGCTTATTGTAACATAAATTCCCATCTTGGCCAGTATTAAGTAATCATGGTCATCAAACTGAAACAATCGATAACAAGGATACAGTTTCATGGGCAGTTCGAGGCATGTAACGCGGTTAACCTCAGAGCAAGGTGCTTTCTTCGACATAATCCCACCATTGATTCCCGACGTTTCGTTGTGCTGACTCATTACCGTATTACACTTTGGTCAGTAAATCTCATTATCACATTCTCTTAGTTTGGGCTTTTTAGTAACAACATCCTACCAGCAACCACCGTAACTGTTACATTATTACAACATTAACTCTACGTGCCATGTTGTTATGCATGTCGTTTCTCTCATTATATTTCGATATCGAACCCTCACAACGATATGTTTCTATACCAACGGTTGCCATGACATTACAGTAGCAGTTAACGTTAGCTCTGCTTATGCAAACTGCTTCGCTAGCCATTCCCGCTTTTATCATTGGCAGTTATAGTTACATTACTCCTATACCAGTCTTTTTCTCATCATCATATCCCTGCGTTTTTTAATATCTTCATCATTATCCAATGCTAGCCATCATTTGTTTTCTTGCACCAACTAATGTTTTGGCTTTGTTTTTGTGTCAGCCATTAGTTTCATCAGATCTTGTTATCAAACACAACGTTGTCGCTTATGTCATAACACTTTCTCCGATATTCATCTTCAACATATTCTAATACTAGTCGCTCATATCACCATGTATTTAGACCGATCATTATTTTACGATATCATCCATTCTATTCATCAGCTTCCAATACATACCAACTAATTATTATACTAGTTACTCATTACTTCTATTTCTATAGTAGTAATTCATTATGTTTACATACCATTCATTTACTATATAGTGTTTCTATACCACTAACTTTTATAACTCCTGCTCCTTTCATCACTGAGTTATACAATATACCATTTTAATAACCTTTTTATAGCTATAAGCCCTTTCACCACAATTCTGTACAAATTGAACTTCATTATTTATAACAGTCATTTCCTTTAACAATGACAATCAATAAATAGTCTTGATAATACACCAGCCGTTTTTGTAATTATTTTCGTGAATTAATAACTCTTTTCGTTGTTTCTCTATCAAAGCAACGTTTTAATTGTCGTCAGCCACGGAATTCGTGCAAAATATTGTTTAGTTTTTCAATTGGTACTTCCTGTCTTATTTATTTTAACATATCCATTATCATTTTTCCATTAATAAATATAAATAAATATTGTTATAATCCATTCAGAAAAACTTTTTGTTCCTCTAATTTTTGTGCTTTTTTTAATAAACTACTTCACGGTATTCTTAGAAAAAATGTCTGTTTGCGAAGTTATTAATGTCAAATTCAGTTACAAATCTTTTCCGCATAGTAAGTAATGGATTAACTTAAAATGGGTAGAATTATCTGATGAGAATCACATACATGGGTTAAATCAATTTAAAATTTTTACTTTACCCTAACCTCAAATGGCTACATATATATAAAAAAACATAGTTTAGTTACTGTTCGTTGATTGATGAGATGAGATTTTCAACTTAATTAAGAGAATAATGGTTACTAATGAGAGGAACAGTTGCTTTTAGGGTCGATTTCATGAGACTAGCAAACTGAACGAAAGGAAAACGCAAGTGTTTGCACAATCCAAAATTCAGAAAATAAACAAATAAATTACAAAACAGTAAACTAGCTTTATGATTTAGTCTTTTATTATTTGCCACCTTATTTTTATGTTAAGGGAATTTAAAACAACGTATTAGTTGTTATCATTGAACAATATTTTATTTCTTTTATTGAAGCTTCACTGTTATAATTTAGTTTTCTTATTTAATTATTACCAAGTTCTATTATTGTTTTATAAGAAACAAATCTGAATGAAGTTTAATTGCATATGTCGCACGTATAATAATAATACTTACGTTTTCTAACCAACAGCAACGTTTATTTAGGAATATTTCCATGGAGGTTTGTTTTTGAATTTCGTTCAAAGCTATATGAGGGCTATCTGCGCAAGCCGTTCCTAATTTAGCAGTGTACGACTAGAGGAAAGGCAGCTAGTAATCATGACCCACCGTCAACTCTTTGGGTACTCTTTTACCAACAGATAGTGGGATTGACTATAATATTATAACGTACCCACTGCTGAAAGGACGAGCATGTTTGGTGCGACGGGGATTCCAACCCGCAACCGTCAGGTTGGGAGTCTAATGCCACAACCATCTAGCCATGCCGTGCCCTTCCACATTGCATTATAAGCTTTTGTTGGTAGCCAGAATAAAGAGCCAGAATAACCAATTTAATTTAAAAGCCTTGTTAAAAAGATTTTTTGAAAACCTTTTCCAACAAGCTGATGGTCCAGTTAAACGAATATTGTTAAAAACGTATGTAATTTTACATTTTTTTTTATATAAAAGTGAAATTAATGAGCCTTATATTTCGTGTTCTCTAATTCTTTACTTAAAACTAGTTTTGCTTTTAAAAACATTAGGTATCTGCTTTAATCTTGCTACGTCTTGGAAAAAAATGAAGGATTTTTTGTTTACTCTCGCATTTGGTTATTCAGTTTACAGATGTTACGAATACCATTTGTTAACTACTTTGGTTGCCCGGCATGGGGGCGTTATAATGTTACGGTCAATCCTACTATTCGTTGGTAAAAGAATAGCCCAAGAGTTGGCGGTGGGTGGTGATGACTAGCTGCCTTCTCTCTTGTCTTACACTGTTAAATTAGGGCCGACTAGCGAAGATAGACCTCGTGTAGCTTTGCGCGAAATTCAAAAACAAACAAACAAACTACTTTGGCTAAAGCGGGCAAAATACAGCATTTAAATATCTATGGACGTTATCACTACGCTTTGCACGTTTTAACGTCGGTCCTCGTATCGCATTTAAACTATGCATTGCATCATCCAGTATCTATGATCTAATTTCTGAGAAAGAAATGTAAACTCCAGTAAAAATTCATATTTTACCTTCATTGACGTCGAACAATTTTGCCCCCAAGAAATCACAATCGTGCCAAAAAATTCAGCTTACGTAACTTCAATAAGAACTCTAACTTCTACATTGAAGTTGTACATCTCAAAACATCTTAAGAAACATGAAAGAAATAAGTAACTGTAGGCGTTTATAAATTATACAAAACGTATTTATTGGCTGTACTAATTAAAATGTACATTAAATCTCATCTCACTGTTTCCCTGCTGGTACAGCGCTAAGTCTAGGGCTTTACAATATTAAAATCAGGCGTTCGATTCCCCTCGCAGGGTGGGGGATTTAGTAAATAATCCGATGTGGCTTTGCTATAAGAAAAGCCCAAACACACACATGTAGCTCTCCTGGTAAACAGGTTTGTACACTATTATAATAAGTGCTTTGTTAATT
The DNA here is from genome assembly GCF_004210375.1 of Tachypleus tridentatus. Lineage (NCBI taxonomy): Eukaryota > Metazoa > Arthropoda > Merostomata > Xiphosura > Limulidae > Tachypleus > Tachypleus tridentatus. Next base: position 31,398,921 of record NC_134837.1, on the reverse strand, counting down.
AGCATTCCCTAATGGTTTAATGTTTGTACAAATGTGCATGTTTGTGCACAATAAATGGGGATAAAAAAATTACTTTTAACCTTTTCATTGTTAACATGTCTGGAAAAACGGACTTGGTGATTGTTTGAATAAAAAGAAGGGAAAATAGGACTCTTACGTAACGTTCTCGGTTTAAATTTAGTTTTTGTGATATATTAAAATCTCTTCCGTCTCTCTGTCCCCTACATTAACCAACCGGTTTTCAATTAAACTATTTTTTTACCTGTCAGAGACTTTCACTTGATGGAAAATAAATCTCAGTAGCTGAACGAGCATTAAAATTTTAATTGAAATAAAGTACGCCAGGTGGACAAGGCACTCGTAATCCAACGGTCACGTGTTCGAATTCCCGTTACACAAAATGTGCTCGCTCTTTCAGCCGTGGGGGCGTTATAAAGTGCGGTCAATCCTACTATTCGTTGGTAAAAGAGTAGCCCAAGAGTTGGCGGTGGGTGATGATAACTAGCTACTTTCCCTCTAGTCTTACACTGCTAAATTATGGATGGTTAGTGCAGATAGGCCTCGAGTAGCTTTACGCGAAATTCAAATCAAACCAAACTAAAATAAAGTACATAACAATGTTTTGACCTTTATAGTTCGTCCTCAGGTTAGCAAATATGACCTAAAAAGATCGAAACATTGTTCTGTACTTTATTTATGATAAAGTTTTAAAACCCATACCAGCCGTCTTTAGAATACACTTTTACTTCAGTGGGTTTCTCGTCATTATGGAATCTCAGTAACGAAACTATTATATAATTAATGTGCTGCTGATGGCGAATAACATTGAAAAAATAAACTTACTAAATTATTTCGAATCTTATTTCATTTTTATCACAATATTAAAGTTGTTTCGCTTTCAATAACTGTAATCTTTATTTTCGCACAACTCGTATCGAAGTAGCTTCCCCATTAAACTCCATGGTATTTGTCACGAAAACTTGGTTATTCAAGCAGAAGGTACTACAATCGAAATCTGGGAGAAATAATCCAATCAGTGTTTGCTCTATCGATTGAAAAGTGTACCAAAGATAACAATAAGAACGAAAATGTTTTTGTGTTATATTAATGATTTTTTTTTCCATCAATGCTTTTCACTCTTCTTGATAAGATGGTACTTTCGTAACAGAAGTGTTTCTGAAACTTTCACTCGTATTCATGGACACGAACACTCGACTAGAACTGATCACGCATCATAAACTAACATTATCCTTTCTTCCAAAATAAATGTCTCTAGAAAAGTTGGTAGCTGTAGCAAAATTACTTTGAAATAATTTCGACGATATGAAAATAATTTCTTATGATATCTGCAAACTTTTAGTTTTGTTCGATAGGGGAAGGCACAAGTATTTAATTTGCACTGCTTTCTCGCATTGTTTAGTGTTGCATCTATTTCTGTTTACGAGTGATGGCAGCCAAGATCCTCTCACGATGCCAAAGAGATATGTATGATTAATAGAATAGTTAAATCACAAAACACACGCAAAACTTCACAAGGCAACGTCTGATGAAAGGTGTACTTTTCTTCCGAAGTGAATAGGTGCTCCAAGCCTCTGATATTCCCTGTTTCATTGTTTCTCATCCCAATTCCTTAAGGATGTTTAGTCGAATGCTTTCGTTACCAGGGCGCATAATGTATAAAACCTTTATATGATTATGGAAGACAATTGACTTTGCGTATAAAAGAACGCAGCGTTTCGAAAAATATAATATTATCCTCCTATCATATTGATTACCAGAAGGATAAAATTTTAACAGTGACTTTATAAACATGTAGTGTAGCATGTTTTCCCACCTGTCGAGACTGGTAATAATACACCTAAGGAGAGGGCCCGGCATGGCCAAGCGTGTTAAGGCGTGCGACTCGTAATGTGGGGGTCGCGGGTTTGCATCCCTGTCGCGCCAAACATGCTCGCCCTTTCAGCCGTGGGGGCTTTATAATGTGACGGTTAATCCCACTATTCGTTGGTAAAAGAGTAGCCCAACAATTGGCTGTGGGCCCACTATTCGTTGGTAAAAGGGTAGCCCAACAGTTGGCTGTGGGTGGTGATGACTAGCTGCCTTCCCTCTAGCCTTACACTGCTAAATTAGGGACGGCTAGCACAGATAGCCCTCGAGTAGTTTTGTGCGAAATTCAAAAACAAACAAACAAACACCTAAGAACTCGATGTTTAAGCCATAACGTATTAGTGAATTTTAAGTCGTAGTTTGTTTCAGGGAAATAAGGGTTTACTCGGGTCTTAATTCACTAATAAATACTACAGATGACTGTATATCATGAAAATATTTAACTGTTTATTCATTCACGAATTTCTTAAAATAGTTCAAATTTAAATTCTACTGCGATATTTTTATATCTCGGCATAAATATACGTAAATAAGGTTTATTTTCAACCAAATGTCACTTTGCGAGCATAGATAGATAGATAGGTATACAAATTTATTGAAATGGGTCGAAATCAATGAATTCGTACAGTATTTAAAAATACATGTCCGATGATTGTCTATATTAATGTCTTACCCATGTTTAGATTTCATACTAAGTTATAGAAAAATAAAAATGATATCACTGATTAGAATATCTTTGCTTGGAAATATTTGTCCTGCCAAAACCCATATATTCATTCCCACATACAGTATACAAACTCAACATATATTATCATCAAAAGTAGTGTTTTTATTTTGTATAAACAAATTTTCTTGAAATAGAAACACCAATATTTTTTCTTTCCAAAAGCTGAAAATAACTATATTTACTAAGAATATCCAGAAAGAGAAGGTAATTAAATCAGAAACCAGTTCAAACCAGAGCTGCCAATTATTTAAATTACAGATCAAAGTCATAAAGACCTGACCGGAAACAATTAAGCGATCGAATATATATGTAAATATCGGCTCGTTTGGGTTGAGAAAATATTTTACGTAGAGGAGCGAACAACGTTTCGACCTTCTTCGGTCATCGTCAAATTCACAAAGAAAGAAAGAGGTAACTGACCGGAAGTTGACCACGTGTTTGGAAGGGGTTGTGTAACTAAGTGTCGGAATATAGAGGGCGGTGTTAGATGTTTGAATATATAATTTTATATTATTTATTTTATTATTTTTAATATCGGTATAAAGGTGTTCTTTTATATTGGTTTATTTTGGGTTTAAGTTGTTGTATAAGTAAGACTTCTTTAATTTTGCGTTTGTTTATGTTTATTTCTTTATTTAGTATTTGAGTGTTTTCTATGGTTATGTTGTGTTTATTTGACTTGCAGTGTTCGAAAACGTGTGAAGGTGACTTTTTATGTTCTTTGAAACTGGTTTCCATTTTTCTACTTGTTTCTCCAATATAGAAGTCGTGGCAGTTATCACATTGTATTTGATAAATAATGTTGGTGTGGTGTTTGTCAGTATAGTTTTTACATTGTATAGACCTCAGTTTTGTGCATGGTTATTGAATAAATTTGGTATTAACTGGAATGTCATATTTTGTTACTAGTTTTTGCCAAATATTGGTTATTTTTCTGCTGATGTTGGGAATATATGGTAACTAAGCGATCGCAGTATAATCCAATCACAATTTTATTTAGGTGTCATGGATAAGGAGAAAGGATTTCCACGTGTTATCGGTTGGTCACGTGACTTATACGGCTGAAAAAAGGTTTAAGGTGGTATATGTTGAAGCTTCAAACGACTGGATCCTACAGATGGTGTCAGTGCAGCCCGGGGACGCTGGGTCTTATGAATGTCAAGTTAACACTCATCCTATGATCAGCTACTTTGTGTACCTCTCAGTTCTCAGTAAGTATATGTAGGAGAGGGAAGAACGTGCACTTAAAAAGTTAAAACGAGCACCGATTACGTGATTTTAGTACAAAGTTACACATTGTGGTGGAAGTGAGCCCTGAATTTTAGCATTATAAGTCCATCAACTTACTGGTTATCAACCGCGAAACGGCATAACTCTCTTTCGCAGAAGTAAAACTTTCCTGGAGGTCTTTCTGTTATCAATCAAATATTGAGATTTGTGTTGTAATTTCACCGATAGGGTTTTAGTTAGAAACTAAGACAGTCAGCACTTTTTTTTTTTTTTTCGTTACGTATAAATCTTTTCTATGAAGTATATACATGACTGCCCCTGCTTGTGCAGCGAAAAGTCTACGGATTTACAGTGCTAAAATCAGCGGTTCGATTCCCCTCGGTGAGATCAACAGATAGCCCCATGTAGTTTGGCTATAAGAAAAACACAAATATACCTGCCCGCTCTTGTTTGGTTTGTCTCAAACAAACTGTTCCTCTAAATTTACTGGATTTAACTAAACCACATCATTACTAAAGAATAACGAAGCGGATGTTATAATCAAACTGGTGATTGTTACATAATTATTAACATTATTTCTATAAATGACGAGTTGTAAAACCTGTCAGGCTGCTCTATCAATCTAAAATTTTAAAATATGTAAACAGTTTCAGTGCGAAATACTTCTTAAAAATTTAGTAAGCAGTGAACTAAATCTAGTGATTTACGTACTTTAGTCAATGTATGAGGCTTAAAACAAAATTAACATATATCGGTTTTCAGTATTATTTTATCGTTCGAATTTAATATATTTTTCGAAATAGTTATGAGAGGCTCAGCATTAAGTCTAAACGCGTATAAGCTAAAAACACGTTTTCCATACCTCTGTGACCAGCAGATTTCGATCCCTTTTATTTTCACAACCTGCTGGTCATTAATAATGTACAGTTTTTAATTTTTTGTGTATGTTTCTCTTTCAATAATGATTTCGTTGTCATTAATGTTTCCCCTTCTCAGTACTGGTTTAAAATGTAATGCATTGATGATTGTGTTTATTATTACTATTATTATGTTTTTACTTTCTCGTTTTCCATATTCGTTTCAAAAATTGCATTTTCAGTAGACTGGACCCAGTTTCTGATCGATTAGTTCCATCTCTTTGTTCATTTCTACGTCTGCGCAATGATAATTCTTCCATTTTCAGGGTGGCAACCACATGTACACGAATAAAGCTAGAGTATGATCAGAAGAGATACAAAGGTGGATAATGTTCAAAAATAAAATACAGTATAAATCTGGTTTGATTTAGACTTAACTACTAAACGATTATCTATTTAATCTACTATATACAAATAGGTAATCACTGCTAAACTGGTGCTTTAGAGTTGGATAAGAACTTATTTTCAAATATATGAATTGAAAAAGAATCATACAGTTTGAGAATGCTAAACTACAATTAACTTGAGACTAAACTATGCGCAAATTCAATGTTTTTAGCTAATTTATGAGCATGATTTTAGATTATTTCACATTTGGTTTTAATGTATTTCTGGCCTGGCATGGCTAAGCGTGTTAAGGCGTGTGACTCGTAATCAGAGAGTCGCGGGTTCGCATCCCCGTCGCGCCAAACATGCTCGCCCCCTTTAGCCGTGGGAGCGTTATAATGTTACCGTCAATCCCACTATTCGTTGGTAAAAGAGTAGCTCAAGAGTTGGCGGTGGGTGGTGAAGACTAGCTGCCTTCCCTCTAGTCTTACACTGCTAAATTAGTCTTAGGCCTAACATTTGTGTTACAGATGCCACTCGGAAATGACTATGATAATCAACAAAAGTAAAAATAAATCTTGAAAATAGCCGAATAAAATTGTCTCTGTTGGAGTGAAATTTGGAGATTGAGTTTCGGAATCAAAGAAGGGAAAAAAATCTAAACAGCAAAATACTTAAGAATGTTTGTTTTGAATTTCGCGCAAAGCGTGTGTGTGTGTTTTCTTATTGCAAAGCCACATGGGGCTATCTGCTGAGCCCAACGAGGGGAAGCGAACCCCTGATTTTGCGTTGTAAATCCGTAGATATACCGCTTCACTAGCGGGGGGCACGCGCAAAGCTACTCAAGGGCTATCTGGGCTAGTCGTCCCTAGTTTTGCAGTGTAAGACTAAAGGGAAGGCAGCTAGTCATCACCACCCACTGCCAACTCTTGGGCTACTCTTTTATCAACGAATAGTGGGATTGACCGTCATATTATAACGCCTCCACGGCTGAAAAGGCGAGCATGTTTGGTGCGACGGGTATTCGAACCCACGACCCTCAGATTACGAGTCAAACGCCTTAACCCACCTGGCCATGGCTGACCACTTAAAAAGAAAAGATACAATCGAAAATAAAGAAACATCCAGCAAAATGATAGATGATAAAATGGAACCCAATCAGGTCAATCTAAAATGTTACATCTTTGGAAGTAAAAGCGAGAAATAAAAATTAAAAATGTTAAACACTGAATAAAACTAAAGATAAAATTTAAGTTGGTAAAGTAAAATGTAAAGGTAACTATACTGTAAAATAAATGAGAAATAAAAAATTAAACAGGGAGCTGTAAAACACGACATTTAAAAAATGCGAAATTAAACTTCTGTTGTACCCTTTAATGAGATACAAATTTGTAAAACATTAAATCATTGAAAAGGTATATTTATCTACTGCTGTGTCTCGATAATTTCGTTTGTCGTCTTTGATCCATTTAGAAAAGTGATGTCATTAATACCTGAATTACTTACTCCATAGCCTTTCTATAAGCATTTTGTGAATAGTTTACATGAGTTACAAAAATACCCTCAATGTCACAATTAATTCTTCATATTACTATTCGAGTATCCGAGGTACTTTAAACAGTAAATAGGTTATTTCGTCTATTTTTTTTCTACTTCTTTACACGGAATAGTGAAATATAGAATATAACCATATATGTATGTTGTATTATATAGGTTCTATATCACTTTTCTTCACAAAATGTTTGAAAGTTTATTGAAAACATAAAACTTTTCATAAATAAAACTAATCTTTTGTTGCAGTCCCAGAAGCCGTCATTGCTGGAGCCCCAGACTTGCACTTCGAAAGTGGCAGCACAATCAACCTGACCTGCATCATTACCCACAGTCCCTCACCCCCAGTCTTTGTGTTCTGGTACCACGGTGACACTGTGATCAATTACGACTCTTCACGCGGCCACACGACACTGCAGAAGATAAACGAAGATACGGCTATCAGCTCCCTTAATATAATAAACGCCAAGACTAGTGACTCGGGAAACTACACTTGTTGCCCGTCCAATGCAGATGCTACAAGCATTAGTGTACACGTTTTGAATGGTAACTAAAACTGAAACCAATTAGCAATAACTGTAGAATATTTGAGTTTAGTTTTGTTAATTATAATATCACCTTCAAATTAAGACCATTAAGTTTTTTTTATATATCTAAGAAAAAGTATGCTCATAAACTGGTGACAGACATTAGTACTGAAAAAGTCTGATGTTATTAGTGCTAGCTTTATATCACATCATACAATATCATTCAACTATCACATATCGTATCATACAAATGTCACAGATCGTATTATGCACTGTATATATGTATATAAAGCATACAAATTTGCGTGTCTGTCTGTTTATCAATTATATAACTACTACTAGGTCACTGGGCCAATCTCAACCAAAGTTTGTGGGATGGTAATTTGGAAAAAGGATAATGTTTATGGGTGTTTCATAAGCCACCCCACACAACCATTGCTGTTATTAGGCGTTTTTATCTTTAACATAAGTTAACTACATTCATGGATGGTGTCACGCCCTTAACCCCCCCCCCCCCCATAAAAAAAACTTAATTTTTCTATAACACAAGATACGCAGTGAGGTGGAGGGCGAATCAACATCTCATATATCTCAGACAGTGCAGTACCACTTTCTGTGGAGGAATGCAATGAAAAATTGACATTAATACACAAGTTCAGCTGAAAGTTTGTACTTCAACAGCTACCATAATAATAGTTTCTTGAGTTATACCCGCTTTCTACTTTGACCCATTTACCTTTAAATTTTGGCCCGTAAGACACTTCTGCAGCCAATGACCTTTAATTATTAATCACGTGACACACTGTGGAAGGGTATTAAGAGCTTGTTGTTGAAAGCGGTTAAGAGAAAGCACCTCTACTGCCACTTATTTACAGCTACCTCTTTTTATACAGTCTACCTGATCATCACACAGTGTATACCATGTTTTCAGTATTGAGTTTTCAAAGTTTGTACAAACTATTGGTAAGGCATAATGAATACTATAATATGTGATGTTATAAATAACTTATGTGAAAGTTAGGATTTGTGTATTATTTATCACAGCATTCAACCCTGCATTTTTTAAAAGTTCATAACCTGGACAATAGATGGGCACCTCAGTTTGTGTAATATAAATAACATATTTCGTATCATATAATTATTACGCATAAAATCACACAATGTCATATAATTATTACGTATAATATCACACAATGTCATATAATTATTACATATAGTATCATACCATGTCATATAAATATTGCATATAGTATTATACCAGGTCATGTAATTATATCATAATTACATCATTCAAAATTCACCATAAGGCACAATATCAATTTTATTTCTTTTCGAAACTAAATATCAAATTTATAAAAAAAATATTTTGATTGCCAGTTGAAAACGAACTATTAGGAAGATTTTGGTATTCACAATGACAAAACATTTATATGTAAAATCAACCAACAAAAGTAAATATATCCCACGAATTAAAAAATCACGAAACCATATACTGCCGCATACCATATATTCCCGACATCAACAGAAAAATAACCAACATTTGGCAAAAACTAGTAACAAAATATGACATTTCAGTTAATACCAAAATTTATTCAAAAACCAGGCACAAAACTGAGGTCTATACTATGTAAAAACTACACTGACAAACACCACACCAACATTATTTATAAAATACAATGTGATAACTGTCACGACTTCTATATTGGAGAAACAAGTAGAAAAATGGAAACCAGATTCAAAGAACATAAAAAGTCACCTTCACACGTTTTCGAACACTGCAAGTCAAATAAACACAACATAACCATAGAAAACACTCAAATACTAAATAAAGAAATAAACATAAACAAACGCAAAATTAAAGAAGTCTAACTTATACAACAACTTAAACCCAAAATAAACCAATACAAAGGAACACCTTTATACCTATAATAATCCAACATCTGAGCACGCCCTCTACATTCTTACACTCAGTACACAACCCCCTTCAAACATGTGGTCAGCTAACGGTCAGTTACCTCTTTCTTTCTTTGAACCTGACGATGACCGATGAAGGTCGAAACGTTGTTCGCTCTTCTACATAAAAAAATTTCTCAACCCAAACGAGCCGTTTTTACATATATATTTTTCTCTACAAGTGGGTTTTATAGTCATAACTTATTAGTGACAAAACATTAATCCAGGAAGGATTCTGGTATTCACAATGACAATATATATATTAATCTAGGGAGGATTTTTATATTCACAGCGACAGTACATTAATCCAGGAAATATTTTGGTATTCACAATGACAATACATTAATCCAGGAAAGATTTTGGTATTCACAATGACAATACGTTGATCCAAATTCGAAACTTCGTTACGATATTTGATACGTAGATTAAATTACTTAGTTGTAATACCAAAAACCATCACTTTCGTAACATGATGTTTAAAAATGCATAAAACATATTCCTGTATCATATATATAATCATAAAACCAAAAGATATGATTTTCCTTATATAATAATTGTAAATATATCTTCATATTATTTATATGCATATACATATATAGTATTTTCGTGATTTCAACATTGTAAATTTTCCACTTTCCCTAACTTCGATACACACATTCCGGTAAAACAATAGCGGCCATCAGAAACCTCTCTTCAATGTTACTCATGAAAACTTAAGGAATTACACGTGTTTATTAAAAAAACTTTGTTTTAAGTATTGCACAGAATAGTTTCTTAGTTTTTCCACTATTATAGGTTTAGGTAATAACGGTGTGTATTATTCTTGGCCTAAGTATTTCTAAAAGCTTTTATGTCAATATTCACTTCATCTGCAGGGCGAATACACAAAAACGTAAAGCACACTGCCCCTTCTTTGTCTCCGTGATATTTAAAGTAATTCTATAACCTAGTCAAAAGAATATATTGTAAAATGCGTGATATAGTATAGTACTATTTATACTGGGGTAAACAATGCGATGCCGCTACTTATCTCTATTTCTAGAATAATTTGACTGAGATTCTCTCCTGGTTTAAGTGAAAATGATGAATATTACTGTGCTATTGTTATAGGCTTAAGTAACAGTGACATATTTTTTTTCTTTTTGAAAGGATATCTACTTAACCATCGAACGTATATAAAGTTTTGAAACAATTATTTGTGAAACAATAGATATTTCAAAACTTTATGTTAATGATATGTATTATTACCAGCTTCAGTAATAGCGATGTATATTACTATAGGTTTAAGTTATGGTATTGTCATGGTGATGTATTTTAAGTTAATTAGTATTTCGTTCAGTTTTTCAGCTCCATGTAATTTGTTTCAACGAATATTTATTTGCAAGCAATAAGAAAACTTATTCAAGCATAATACGAAAGCATCACTAAGTTGAAGAAGATTCATACGTAATACACTAAGTTCAGAAGATTCATACGTAATACATTTGAATGTTTCCTTTGTTTCGTTTCGAACTTGAAATGCGCGATGATTGGAAGATCTGAAGGCTTCTTCTCTTTTTTTTTTTTTACAAAGAAAAGAAATGTTCTTTCATTATACACAGGAGAACAACTGGCAGCCATGCAGCACGACGCCGAAACGTCATCTTCCTCAAGTGGCTGTTACTACGCATTTCCTCTCGTCGTTACCTCCTGGGTTTCTATCACCTTATTGATTCGGCCTTGCTGATCAGCGGCTTCTTGTTTAAGCGTACACGTGTCGACACCAGCTCCGTCCCCAGGAACGTTAAGGTACCTAGAGTTTTATCACTAAATATTACAACCAGCAACACAGGAACTCGAGCAGGTTGGATAAAGAAGAAGATAATATCTTAAGACGAGTTTTATTTTATCTGTTTTTCAAGGGGAATGAGTTAGTGCAGCTTTACTGCTCTTTAAGCCCTCAATAGACCTCTGAATTAGGAGCTCAAGTCGAAAGTTCTGGAAAAAATAACTAATGACTCAATGCTATTTGACGTAAAGTGTAAAATCAATAGAAAATATTGTACAGAATTATTGAATTGAGTCTTTGATTTGAATTGTCTGAGAGTTTTAAGTTCAAGTAAACGGCTTTAAAAGTATATAATTATATTTTTCTATTGATTTTGGAATGAACTTACTATTAAAGGTAAATTTGGTGTATAAAGAGCCATACTTATAACCTATATACACCTCGCTTGACCAACACCAGGTGTTAAATCCACAAGATCACCAAATACTCAGAGTTACGTACTTATATTTATGCTTATTATACACACTATAATAGTAACAATAAGTTAGTTTCCATAAATAAAAGAACCGGCATGGCCAGGAGGTTAAGGCACTCTGCTCGCAATCCAAGGGTCGCGGGTTAGAATCCCATCAAACATGCTCGCCCTTTCAGCCGTGGGGGCGTTATAATGTGACGGTCACTCCCACTATTCGTTGATAAAAGAGTAGTCCAAGAGTTGGCGGTGGACGGTGATGACTAGCTGCCCTCCTTTTAGTCTTATACTGATAAACTTGGGACGACGAGGGCAGATAGCCCTCGTGAAGCTTCGCGCAAAATTCAGAAACAAACAAACAAATTACAACCTTGTAAATACTTCATCATCGTCAGAATGTATACAAGATACATTCATTCGTTAACATTAATGTTGTTTTTGAATTAAGCACAAAGCTACACAACGGGCTATCTGTGCTCTGCTCACCACGGGTATCGAAACCCGGTTTTTAGCGGTGTAGGTACACAGAGTTAACATTAATAATATTTTTAAACTTTACCTAGTTGGCTACACAAAATATGCACTTAAACATTTTAATAGAAACAAAATAATCAATCAATGAGAAAATACTTCAAATCAATCTCGAACTTTAAACAGTTCCTGTTTGTCTAAGATATAAAAACCAGACTTTAACTGTACTGATTTCAAACCATTTTCACTCAAAAAATCTGGTGCAGTTAAATTAAATAACTATGAATTATAAATCATTCCTCTTTACGTCTGCAGTTATTTGTTTCTTATAAAATAACGAACATTTCAGTTTTTCTCCCCTAATATTTTAACACGTTTTTTCACGATAAGAAGTATTTTAAATTCATATTTGTAATTTCTAGTGGTCAAATAGAACTTTTATTTAATTTTTTCACTTCCGTGTGGTTTCTAAATTTTATACCAGCGTAAACAAAGAATATCCTCTTCAAATCTCCAAAAATTAACCATTTTAAAGTTTCAGGTAAGAGACTGAATATTGAAACGTTTCTTTTGATATCCGATGTTAAATCTGACAGTAGAAAAACTATTTAGATATGAACGTGGTAGTGAATGTTAAAAGTATATTCAAAGCATTACACGTTGCTAATACCCTACTGTAGTTTAAACATCTAGTTATTCCATATTCTTTTAAATCACAGTTAAATAAATTTATGAAATCTCCCAAAATGTATTAGGTTGAGGAATAATTCGTGAGCGTTTTTAAATAATTTCATTCAAGCATTACATGCAAGACTATACAATACTTCAATGCATGAACACATTACACCCAAAACATTTATTATGATACTTTATTTCATGTAATACCTAGGTATATAGTATGCATTGTTTTAAACGAAATTGCAAGAAATTAAATGCGAAAAGCAGATGGTGTCGAAAATGCTCGATTTTGTCCACTTGACATTCCATTTAATGAGCTGAAAATGAAAGCAAAAATTAAAGACATATGAAAATCAAACACACCATCTATTAGAGCAAAAAATTATCTACCAAATGACATGATATATTTTACGAAAGCGTTTCATTTATGAATATATTATTTTAACTTGAAAAAACGCTCACGAATTATTTCTCAACCCAATATTTTGTTTTCTATATTGAATCTAATATAGCAAGCCCTCTTATTTTTATTCTATTATTCTTAACTAGGAGTATTTCGTTTTTATTATTCTGAGTTAAATACAAAGACTAAATGAACTTCTCTAAAAATATATGAGTGAAAGAGCTCTTGCTAAGCAAAGCCGTAACAAAATTTGAACATTCGTTTTATAAGTGATTGCTCTTTTTGTCATTACAACATTTCGACAGTCATTAATGTTTGCTCTTAACAAAAGTTCGATAGTTATTTAGAAAGTGTTTGTGCTCTTATTTTCCCTAACAAGTTTCTAAAAGCGACTGAACTTTTATTCTAGTTTAATCTAACAAATTTTCAAGAGTTATTTAATGAGCATTTGTTCCTGTTTGTCATAAGCTTTCAACAGCCATTTATCAGGTGTTTGTTCTTGTTTACCTCAACAGAATGTCAATAGTCATTTCATATGTTTACTCTAATAAGCTTTAAACAGGTGTTAAAACTGTTGTTATTTTTTATTTGCTGGAATCATTTAATATAAACAACACTTAAAGTGATAACACCCTCTAGGGACCATCTTACTGATTACAAGCGCATACGACGTGCCGTTGTAAATACGAATATTGTTCGTAATTTTATAAAAATATTTTCTCCATTTTCAGATTCACCTGAAAACTTTTAAAGGGACTTTTTAAAGTTTTGTAATTGTACTTAAAAACAAAATATGCCTGAATTATACATTTAAACAAGAGGGAATCTTCAATAGTCGCAGTATTTGAAGTTCTTTTAGACAGGATTAAAGTGAATTACTCTATAAGATATTTGACCTCCTGAATTTAAAACTGTAATTAAATCTCAAATCAGTCAAAAAATGACTGAGCTAAAAGTGTGTACTAGAGTAACTAAAAGACATAATATAAGCCACTAAGCCGCGGATAAAAATATGTGCATTTATTTTGTTTTTGTACTAGCTGGCGTACCCATTCACTAGATATAAGTGAGGTAAATTCACGATTAATGAAAGATTATCTTAGAACATCAAAAGTTTCTTCCTCTATATGTATTGTAAAAAACGCAAAAATGCTCATACAAACTGCAAAACAGAAAATTTGAAAGGCACGGCATGGCCAGGTGGATTAAGGCGTTTGACTCGTAATCTGACGGGCGCGGGTTCGCATCCCTGTCGCACCAAGCATGCTCTCCCTTTTTGGCCCGGCACGGCCAAGTGTGTTAAGGCGTTCGACTCGTAATCCGAGGGTCTCGGGTTCGAATCCCGATCGCACCAAACATGCTCACCTTTCAGCCGTGGGGCGTTATAATGTGACGGTCAATTCCACTATTCGTTGGTAAAAGAGTAGCCCAAGAGTTGGCGGTGGGTGGTGATGAGTAGCTGCCTTCCCTCTAGTCTTACACTGCTAAATTAGGGACGGCTAGCGCAGATAGCCCTCGAGTAGCTTTGCGCGAAAATTCAAAAGAAACACACAAGCAAAATTTGAAATCGCAGTTTTGCTCGTATCTCCTCATAGACCCAACAAGTAAATTTGGTGAGAATCCATCAAAAGGGACGAAATAGTTATAAAAAAAGGCAAAAAATGTCCATAAAAACTGTAAAATCCAAAATGCAAAATTAAAAATTTGTACATTTGTACAATATGATGAATTTCCATGCCAATTTTGATGAATATTTATCCAAACCCTTTGAATTAGCTGAATGAACATGTGGCTTTTTATAAAAAATGATGTTTATTATGTGACATTTATTCTCAAATGTATCAAAATAATCCGAAAAACTAAAGTAATTCATGCACTCTAGACAAAAAAAAAAAAAAAAAGGTGTCCTTTCATTACACTACGATGGTTTACTTTTGCATATTGCAAAATCTATAACCAACGAAGCAAATATAATAGAATATTTTTGTATTCATCGTAAACTGTTAAGTATATAAATCAGATTGCACTGTTAGGTTGTTTATATACATACATATATATATTAATATATACATACAGTTCTTTGCAAAAGTGTTAGAAGAAGAAAATATTTTGTTATTCTTTCTATTTTATGTGGTTTACTTTTCCATTTCATTATAGAAAGTACATTTCAACACAAGTGATGCTTCACTGTTGACAATAGAATGATCCAGAGTGAGAATACTTATTATTCTCTAAAATTCCCATATACTTGTACCAAGGGCATGTCATAAGAGTTCTACATGATTGAATATTCTGATCAGATATAGGGTTAAAAATAAATGTTATGGTGACCCACACACTGTTTTAACTATATAAAAAGAAGCCCGCAAGGAGCTAGCATATGGTACTGACATACGCTGAAAGAAATCTTTTTAATAGCACTCCATAAATAAACCTTGATAAAAAACAGTGTTTAACAGTATATATTAAGTCTTGTTATCATGCCACGGCTCAAGAAACGAAGAGAATTGTCGGTAGAGCAGAGAGTTTGCATAAAAACTTCATGTGATGCTGGTTGGAGTCTCCTACAAATTGCTACAGACTTGAAATATTCCCCAAACACTATCAAGTAATCTCAACTCGTGATACTTAGGTAAATTTGAATATAAGAAAGGAACAGGCAGGACACATCTAAACTCAATGATACTGATGTTAAGTATGTTCGTTTATGTAGCCTTCGGAACAGAAGGAAGACTGCTACTGGTCTCAAGCATAAGAAAAACAACCATGTACCAAGTGACAGAAAAGTGTTCAAATCTATAGTATGAAGAAGACTCAACGAGAATCGAATATTTGGTCGTGTAGCAGTTTAAAACACCTTTACTTCGATCTCCAAATATTGTCAAGAGTCTTAAATTTGCTAAAACGTACAAAAATTGGACTGTTGATGATTGGGAAAGAGTGTTATGGATGTATGAGTCCAAGTTTCAAATATATGGTTCAAAACATGAATTTTACGTTCGGTGGAAGAAAGGTGAAAGATACTTACCTCAATGTATATCACCTACCATAAAACATGAGGGAGGCAGAGTGATGGTATGTGTGCATTTTTCGACTGAGGCAACATAAGACATTTGCAAAATAGATGGAATAATGGACCAGCACAAGTACCATCAGATACTTATCAATCATGGTATACCCTGTTCTTTGTGCATTATTGGTAAAGATTCTACTACCAAGAAGATAATGACCACAAACTCTCGCCCAACCTATGCAGAAGTTACTTAGCTAAGTATGCAAATGATTCAATGCCCCCCACACCCCATTGCCACGATCTCAGCCCGAGTAAGCAGAAATCAGATCTGGAAAAAGTAACTTCCATAAAAGCTTTGAGAAAGTGAAGTAGAGACACCTGGAGTGAAATCCCATAGGATAATTTGATTAAATATGTTGCGATAATTCCTGAAAAACATTAAATAGGAATAACCGTTAAACAGAAATTTTGCTGACATTTACAAATAATATTTCTATTTATTTACTTGTTAAACTAATGAACAGTACTATTGTAAAGTTATGTTTTAAAGTGTTACAGATGTTTTGGTAACAACATTTGCAAGAAGCTATATACGCAGCAGCCTTAGATCCTCTTACCTTCAGAATGTGATAAAGGGGGTCGGTCTTCGGACCTGATTCTCGTCAGCTAGCATTATATGTTGCGATAAGAAGGAATATGCTATACTGAAGAAATGTCCACAAAAATAAACATCTTGTTTCATCAAACATGTCATTTGTATTAGTTAATGATGGCGAGGAGAATATTATTTATGTATGATAATTTTTCTTTATAATTTGAGCTAAGCAGTGGTTACATATTTATGTGTTATAATTTTTCTTTCTAATTTGAGCTAAGCAGTGGTTACATATTTATGTATGATAATTTTTCTTTATAATTTGAGCTAAGCAGTGGTTACATATTTATGTGTTATAATTTTTCTTTCTAATTTGAGCTAAGCAGTAGTTACATATTTATGTATGATAATTTTTCTTTATAATTTGAGCTAAGCAGTGGTTACATATTTATGTGTTATAATTTTTCTTTCTAATTTGAGCTAAGCAGTGGTTACATATTTATGTATTATAATTTTTCTTTGTAATTTGAGCTAAGCAGTGGTAACATATTCTTTATTTAATTTCATTTTAGGCAAACTGGAATGGTGATAAAATACACTATAAAACATTCAGCAAACATTAACTACCAGTCACGTGAAATCACTTTCTTGTTTTTTTATTGAAATTTACTTACACCAGCGGAATTATGCTGTGTTAAAAAAGGTTTTATTATCTCTTCAAAGTTCTAAAGTTGTAGTTTTTGACAAGTTGATGTTGTTTTATTGGTAGAATTTCTTTAGTGTTTCTTAGAAATAAGAAAGTAATGCTGCAGAATTTCAACATGGAAAATGGCAGTATGTATAGTATTAAAACAAGGCCCGGCATGGCCACGTAGTTAAGGCACTCTACTCGTAATCTGAGGGTTGCGAGTTCGAATTCCCGTCACATCAAACATGATCGCCCTTTCAGCCGTGGGGACGTTATAATGTAACGAAATTCAAAAACAAACAAATATTAAAACAATACATCATTTATTGGTGATCTTGTTATCGAAACTTCGGAAATTTGGGATTTAAATGTCAATTACAGTTTTAGGTTTGCAGTAAATATAACTTTTATGTTTCCAATGGTGATATATGGAAATAACTTTCATTTCAAATTGGGGAATTTAGCTTAATTAGTTGCTCTTAAAATATCACCTCCAATAAATGTGCTTGTAAAGGTAGACACCACACAATTATAAACATTGACGAAATAGGACATTTAGACACCTGATAAGTTTAGAGGCGTGTTCAAATTTTTAAAAGGTAAATGAAGGATTAACTTAATGATTTCCAACATGTTTGTTTAGTTCTCCTGTTACCATGCAGGCTATATAAGAGTAAATTCAACTGGTAACGTACCAAACTTACATCTATGTAAGACAAATAATGGAGTGGATTAAAGTTTTAACGAAATAGGCCTATATCTATACAGTTCATATAATGGAATAGGTTAAATTGTTAGTTTAATAAAGCTAGATCTTCGTAGGTCAAATAATAGGGTACATTCAAAACTTTAATAAAAATAGTCCTAGACCGATACGTTTCATATAATAAACCTTGGCATATGTAGGTCAAATAATGGAGTACATTCAAAAATTTAATAAAAATAGGCTTAGATCTATACGGTTCATATAATAAACCTAGATATACGTATGCCAAATAATGGAGTACATCCAAAATTTTAATAAAAATAGGCCTATACCTGTACGGTTCATATAATAAACCTAGATATATGTAGGTCAAATAATGGAGTTCATTCAAAATTTTAATAAAAATAGGCCTAGACCTGTACGGCCCATATAATAAACCTAGATATATGTAGGTCAAATAATGGAGTACATCCAAAATTTTAATAAAATAAGCCTAGATCTATACAATTCATAGGATAGAGTAAATTAAACTAGCAATATACGAGGCCTAGATGTATTCAGCTTATATAGTGGTGAAATTTACTGTGATTACTAGTTTATGTTATAATAAACAAGTGGTGTCTAAGTGTCCTAATTCGTCAGTATTTTTCGATTTATAGTTGTCCTATATTTGATTTTCTGGACCTGCGTAACATATTAGATTTTCTTACCTAACAATGTGTTTCAAACTACTACAAAAAGGAACAAATGTGTATGTTATAATATTAAGCTGTTCTGAAGTCGGTGCTAAAACTGTTACCATTGTTTGACACGAGAATTTGTTTTTCCTTTCTTAAGAAACTGCCTATTTAGTTGAAAAGTAAACATTCGTAAATAAAGTACGCTTGAACGAAAAAGTGCTTCTTTGTTTCTTTCTTTCAGTGAAAAGACACACTGGACTATTTGCTTTGTTCACTGCAGGGAATCGAACTCCGTATTTTAGAGTTTAAAGTAGCAAACATGCCGCTATCCCACCGAGAAAAAAACAAACCCATATATTGATGAATAAATATAGAAATTTAAAAAAAAACGTCTCAGTTTTTCTAATTCGTAATAAATTATGTTGTAATTAACGTGGGTTGTATGTTAATGGAACTGCAAGTACCCTCACCATTTTATCCTACATTTGGTTTAATTATATATGATAAAAAATGTGGCTGTCATAAATATCTTTGAAAAATTCTGTTATCTATGTAAATATGCAAATTTTGTTATCAGTAATAGTTTATTAAATGTTTTATATCTCTTAATTTAATGAATTATTTACATTAAGAAGTTAGAAGTTAATATCTATTTGCGCGGAGGTAAATTTGATGACTTATAACGCTAAAAATCAGATTTCGATACCTGATGTTGCCACGACACACATAGCCCATTGTATAGATTTACATTTCACAATATCTCAGCATGGTTAGTTGGTTAAAGCGTTCGACTTGTAATCTGATGGTCGCGGGTTCGAATCCCCGTCGCACCGAACATTTCACCCTTTCAGCAGTAGAGGCGTCAAAATGTTACGGTCAATCGCAATATTCGTTGGAAAAAGAGTAGCCCTAAAATTGACGGTGGGTGGTGATGACTAGCTGCCTTTCCTCTAGTCTTCCCACTGCTAAATTAGGAACGGCTAGCGCAGATAGCCCTCGTGGAGCTTTGCACGAAATTTCAAACCCAAACAAACAAATTCATAACAATCTAATAGCTAACCACTAATTTGCTACATACTTTATCAGTCGAGGATTTCTCAAAATTGGCACATCACTCGTAACCACGGACGTTTAACGAAACTTACGCAGGTCGACAGCCACACCCGCGCATTTACAAGCCTTAAGACATTTCCAACGTACAACTTTTGAGCTCATTTGGGTATGTACATATATGTGACTATTATTTTCCAAAGGTTATTACGAGGTTCTTCATGACTGACGCGTGAACATTGAAGCTTATATGATTACCTTTTGTTTGAGTACTTATCTTTATCAGTTATTCAAAAGGTGGCCACATAATTCCAGTGTTTATCTTCAGTGAAAACTGCCAGTGCCACAAGTTTCGTCTATTCCGTCAATAGGTAACTAGTTAGAAGTTGATATGTGTTTTCAAAACATCGAGAAGGTGCTAATTTCATTAGTTTGTCGAGTTACTAATATCGATGTTTCGAGTGTCGGTAAATTAGTCGGGTATCTAAAAATGACCGATCAATTTGACTCTGTTTTGGTAATAATAGCTTTTCAAACTTTAACGTTTCAAGCAGCCTTGTCATTTTCCCCCTTTGTTTATTTATATGAATAATAACAACCAACAATTTACTACGAATGATTTTCACTGATGACATGATACATGAATGTAGGCTTAAATAAATGACTCAACTAACAACATTTTCTTGATTGAATTAAGCAGAAAGCTACACAGTAGACTATCTGTGCTCTGCCCACCACGGGTATCTAAACCAGGTTTCTAGCAGTGTGAGTCCGCAGACATGCCGCTGTGGCACATGAGGACAATTGTTTTAAATTACATTTAATTGAAGTAACTAAACTAATCAAATAATACGGTGTGATATTAGAGCAATTTGATTGGTTCGTGTCGTAAGCTTTGGTTTGTTCAGAGCTTATTTTAAAATCTGATAATTAGCGTTTTCACAACATATTCCACGCTTAGTTTTTATATTACTGATAATTGTAAGATGCTTTCACTAGGGCATATTTCATTCTGTTCATATGTTTCGTTAACGTTTTTTATTTTTATGCACCCACAGGGTATTCTTGATGTTTCAAGCATATGAAATGTGTCAAATATTCTGGAAAGTTTTAGTCAGTTTATAAATAAGACTTGCTCTTTTGCCCTAAATATTTTGAAAAAAAACTGTTATACTTGAATAGTGCTTTGATAAAGAAACATTTATCATGTGGTGTCTTTCTTTCGCAGGATGGAACATGTAAATAAAGATTCTCAACATTTAAACCCATCAATTTCTCGTGACTGGTTTCAAGGAATATTGTACTCAAACGTGACTTTTGTAATGGATGCTGCTCACAGACTAACGAGAAAGAACCACACAGCCTCTGCTGTGTAAGCTTTTCCTCACCGTATTTGATATCATGTCGCTTGTTTTTCTAATTTACCCCAAGAACTAACAGTTTCTTCAAACCAGAGATGGAAAATTAACTCGAACACTGTCTGTTAGTTTTGAGCTCTTTGTCGCTTTCTTATATGGCCTACCAGTATCATAGTTTTTATTCTGAATATCTTTGTCATAAAGGGAGAGTATTTCTAGCTTTATTTAGTGTTAAGGTATCTAACCATCGTATCAGTAGATGAGAGTTTTTGAAGAGAGAAAGCCATAGTAATGAGATGAACTACAATTTCACGTAGTTTTTTTTCCCCCTCTGTTTTATTGAAGAATTACAAAACATTGCTTGAAATATTGTAACTTTCTTTCGTACTTTGTTAAGCCTTAAAGTGAATACATGTGTCAAAACTATTGTACTTCCTACACGGTGTGAAAATTTTATGTTTTATCGCAAATGTTGGATTTTTCTTGTTACGTGAGATTTGAGAACAAGTTAGTTTCGTGTCTTAATAAACTATTATTTTGGTTAATTGTTTTCTGTCTCATGAATTATTACTCGAAGAGCCAACTATCTGGTGTTTCTCACGCTGTGATGGTAAAGTACATTTTAGGTCACTGAAGGTTCTGAAATGAACCAGTATTTAGCAAACTCTCTTTAAGCCTCTTCAAGTCCAATAACTGAATTGAAGAAGTTATTAGCTTGCAATATGAGAAACGTAATACGTAAAGAAAAAAACAACTGTCTCATCGAAAAGTATTTAAATGTAACAACCTTGTTCTAGAGCTAAAAAGAAGCAAAAGAAAAACGGTAAAATCTAGTCCCATCTGCTCTTTCATTTGATATAAAAAAACGTCATATGATGGTGTTAAAATATATAGTGTAACAAGACCTGATGAAAAAAAACACGAACAATATACAATGCAGCTCATTTTCCGTATTTCAAGAGCAGCAACGAGTGCCAGCGTCTGTGGTGATATTTTGAAGTGTTTATTTCTGTGTGATTTAATGTAGAAATCATAAACGATTCGATCTCCTTTTGTTATTGTTTCCCAAAGTTTTCAAACTGAGAGAATTCCCATTCTAAGGTAACAAGTTATCTGTTTTGTTTGTTTTTTAGATGAAGTAATTTTAGAAAAAGGCAGCTTTTTTCTACAAAATTACTTATCACGGAATACAGCATTCTAGAGTGGTAGGGGTGTTTGGCTTCTAATGTGAACACAAGTCATCAAAGCTTATGAAGTGGACATGTTACTGCAGTACAGCTTCAATTTTTACTATATTGTTAAGACATTAATTTCAAATGCAAGTACTTAAAATCAGCGGAAAATAATAATTACACTAGAATTAAAACGAACGACCACTCTCTTCAAAATCTTTATTATTATTTTCTCGAATGTCCAATAATGTCTTAGCAAAAATATCATCGGTAATAGGTTAAGCCTAAATTAGTAAATGCAGTTACATTAGATAGGAAATAGATTACCGCTAATTCTATGAAATTAAATAATATTTTTATTAATGCTAAATCGTTCAGTGTGAGCATCACTTGGTATCCACATGCACATTCAATCAATAATGGTTCATTCCTAAAACTTAATGTCGTAAATTAAAGTAATTTACAAAAAAAGGACAAGTTACTTAAGTAGGCATGATTATAGGCTAATATAATAAGTTTTTTTTAGAACTAACCCATTATCATCTGGCCTGGCATGACCAGGTGGTTAGAATGCTCGACTTTTAATGTGAGGAATGTGGGTTCGAGTCCCCGTCATACAAAAAACGCTCCCAATTTCAACAGTGGGTGTATTATAATGAGACGGTCAATTTCGTTGCTAAAAGAGTCGCCCGAGAATTGGCGATGGGTGGTTATGACTAGCTGCCTTCCTTCTCGCCTTACACTCATAAATAAGAGAGGACTAGCGCAGATAGCCCTCGTGTAGTTTTGCGCGAGTTTAAGAAAAACAAACATTATCATCTGTAAATAATTTATATATACTAAGACGTCTTCGATAAAAGCGTAAACACCAAAATTGGACAATGAAAAAAACAATTACTGTGGTTTTCTAAATTCCATGGTCGGTTGTTTTCAGTAAAACGCTCTTATGATCAAGAAATTCCTTCAATGTTGAAAACAAAACATTTTCAGTAAATTAATACAGTAGGATTAGGTCACCTCCACTGGTTTCCATATAACTTAACGTCTTGTATTTCGTATTTTCGATTAGAAGTCACTTTACACGAGACCTTACATTTCAGGCCAAGTTTGGTTTGTTTTGAATTTCGCACAAAGCTAGCCGTCTCTCATTTAGAAGTGTAAGATTAGAGGGAAGGTAGCTAGTCATCACAACCCACCGCCAACTCTTGGGCTACTCTTTTACCAACAGTTAGCGGGATTGATCGTAAAATTATAAAACTCCCACCTGAAAGGTCGAGCACGTTTGGTGTGTCACGGAAAAAAATGAAGCAGGATACGCCAGTATAAAAGAAAATTTCAAATATTTCTTCAGCACTTTCACAATAAAAGATTGTTAATGATATGATTAAATAAAAAGTGAAGCAGGATACGCCATTATAGAAGAGAATTTAAATATTTCTTCAGCACTTACACTATAAAAGATTATTAATGATATGATTAAATAAAAAAGTGAAGCAGGATACGCCAGTATAGAAGATAATTTAAATATTTCTTCAGCGCTTACTCTATAAAAATTATTAGTTATATGATTAAATAAAAATTTGAGGAAGGATACGCCAGTATAGAAGAGATTTTCAAATATTTATTCAGCACTTTCACTATAAAAGATTATTAATGATATGATCAATAAAAAGTGGAGCAGGATACGCCAGTACAAAGAGAATTTCCAATATTTCTTCAGCACCTTTACAATAAAAGATTATTGATCATTTAATTAAATAAAAAAGTGACGCAGGATACGCCAGTATAGAAGAGAATTTAAATATTTCTTCAGCGCTTACTCTATAAAAATTATTAGTTATATGATTAAATAAAAAATTGAAGAAGGATACGCCAGTATAGAAAATAATTTCAAATATTTCTTCAGCACTTTCACAAAAAAAATTATTAATTATATGATTAACTAAAAATTGAAGCAGGATACGCCAGTATAGAAGATAATTTCAAATATTTCTTCAGCACTTTCAGAATAAAAAAGTATTAATCATATGAATGTGGCCTGGCATGGCCAAGCGCGTGAGGCGTGCAACTCGTAATCCGAGGGTCGCGGGTTCGCGCCAAACATGCTGGGAAGATGTGGGGACGTTATAATGTGACGGTCAATCCCACAATTTGTTGGTAAAAGATTAGCCCACGAGTTGGCGGTGGGTGGTGATGACTAGCTGCCTTCTCTCTAGTCTTACACTACTAAATTAGGGACGGCTCGGTGCAGTGGGCTAACAACCTACTCACTTAAATACCTGTTGAAGAATCCGCAAGCGATTGTGGCTCTATGTTCCTTGATGGAATCTAATGGTGATAACTAACGAGCTAATCATATTATTAAAAAAATTTGAAGCAGGATACGCCAATATGGAAGAGAATTTCAAATATTTCTTCAGCACTTTCATTATAAAAGATTATTAATGATATGATTAAGTAGCAAGTGAAAAAAATATGCCAGTATAGAAGATAATTTCAAATATTTCTTCAGCACTTTTACAATAAAAGATTATTAATCATTTAATTAAATAAAAAATGAAGCAGGATACGCCAGTATAGAAGATAATTTCAGATATTTCTCCAGCACTTTCACTATAAAAGATTATTAACATATGATTAAATATTTCTTTAGCAAAAAAGATTATTAAAGCAAGATAAGCCAGCACTTTCACAATAAAAGATTATTAATCATATGATTGAGTAGAAAAAGTAAAGCAAGATACGCCAGAATAGAAGACAATTTCAAATATTTCTTCAGCACTTTCACAATAAAAGATTATTAATCATATGATTGAGAAAAAAGAGAATTTCAAATATTTCTTTAGCACTTTCACTATAAAAGATTATTAACATATGATTGAGAAAAAAAAGTAAAGCAGGATACGCCAGAATAGAAGACAATTTCAAATATTTCTTCAGCACTTTCACAATAAAAGATTATTAATCATATGTTTAAATAAAAGGATACGCCAGAATAGAAGCAGGATATTAATCATATGATTGAGTAAAAAAAGCCAGATACGCCAGTATAGAAGAGAATTTCAAATATTTCTTTAGCACTTTCACAATAAAAGATTATTAATCATATGATTAAATAAAAAGTGAAGCAGGATACGCCAGTATAGAAGAGAATTTTAAATATTTCATTAGCACTTTCACTATAAAAGATTATTGATCATATGTTTAAATAAAAAGTGAAGCAGGATACGCCAGTATAGAAGAGAATTTCAAATATTTCTTCAGCACTTTCAAGAAGTCAGATGACATCCTAAACCGTAATTTAAAAAGAAACAAACGAAATTTAAGACAGGAATTAAACTCATAAACAAATGGTTTGTTATTACCTTAAATATATTTGGATTCAGCTTTTAATTCTATATTAGAAACGTTCTCAAAACTATCCATTAAACCGGTTATTTTTTGTTGCTTAGATTTGTGGCTGAAATTGAGACATGTCATGTATTTACAGCTTTCTCATCTAAAACCTTTATTTTTGTAATAACTTAGATTTCGTTTAAATCAGCTACTAGTCTTATAAAACCAATACATTATATTAAATGCTCGGAATCTGCTCTGGATTATTATTATTTGTATACATATATACATATAAGTGTGGTGTGTGTGTGTTTTTTGAATATCTCGCAAAGCTACATAGGGCTATCTGTGCTAGCCGTCCCTACTTTAGCAATGTAAGACTAGAGGGAAAGCAACTAGTCATCACGACCCATCACCAACTCTTGGGCTACTCTTTTAACAACGAAAAGTGGGATTGATCGTCACGTTATAATGCCCCTACGGCTGAAAGGGCGAGCATGTGTGATGGGATTCGAATCCGCGACTCTCAGATTACGAATCGAGTGCCTTAACCACCTGGCCATGCCGAGCCTACACATATGTGTGTGTGTGTATGTTAATAATTTCATATGATATATTTTTATCACGAAAATATAATAATTATACATTTGTTTTATGTATTTTGAGATTTTTCAAATCTACACAAACACACACACAAAACTTGGTACGTACATGGCAGAGAATTCCTTTGGTGAACAAAATACAAAAAGCCTCCTTCTGACAGCTGGATCAGTTGATCGAGAAAAGATTAAATGTTGTACTTGTATCTGTCCAGATTGACTAACCCAATATTGTCATGCGCCATTATTACCATGTGTTTGACCTTATGTACTTTGAGACTTTGTATGGCATGCGTACATGTCAGCTAACATTTTTAAAATGATTTATATCCGTTATATTCTCAATTGTTTCACAAAGAAACGCAAATTTTTTATAAGAATGCAATTTAACATTCGAAAATTAACTACGTCGTAGTGCAATATTGTTTTTGGTCAAGACCGTAGACCTGTTACTAAAGTTTTTATAAAATAGTCCACAGTTTTTCCACTTTTGAGACTTAAGTACGGTGTATAACAGGAAATCAGATAATACTCAACTTTCTATCAATACTTGTTAACCTTCGGAAAAACATATTTTTAAAACATTCAAAAAACTTTTATGTGGCAAGTACAGTTACAGCATAAAGATTTATCATAGAGCACAGAGCAATTTATCTGATTTCATCCCTACGTAACCTTGTTCGTAAAAGTTGTGAATGACAATAATAAAAACATGTTTATAGAAATAATTGCCGAACAAAAAGTGTCTTCCACAATAAAAATTATTCTAAGTTTTTCTTAAGATAAACACGGCTCAAATTATTTTTAAAACAAGTTTGTTTGTTTTTTGAATTTCGCACAAAGCTACTCGAGGGCTATTTGCGCTAGCCGTCCCTAATTTAGCAGTGTAAGACTAGAGGGAAGGCAGCTACTCATCACCCTGGGCTACTCTTTTACCAACGAATAGTGGGATTGACCGTAACATTGTACGCCCCCACGGCTGGGAGGGCGAGCATGTTTAGCGGGACGCGGGCGCGAACCCGCGACTCTCGGATTACGAGTCGCACGCCTTACGCGCTTGGCCATGCCAGGCCCTTTAAAACAAGTGATACGAATTTTGTCGCCATCACTCAAAGTACATGCAGACAATTGTAGAAAATATCAGTTCCATATACTTTACAGACACGTTTAACAAAACCACAGAGTGAAATTTTAAGTGTTACAACAAAGTATTTCTTCTGAATTTCAAGAATATTTTCATTGAAATTTTACTTTTCAGTCAGCCTTACGAATATGGGAAATAAAATTGGTTTGGTTTGTTTTAAATTTCGAGCAAAACTACACGAGGGCTGTCTCGAGCAAAACTACACGAGGGCTGTCTGCACAAGTCGCCCTAATTAGCAGCGGAAGATTAGAGGGAAGGCAGCTAGTCAAAACCACCCACCGCCAACTCTTGAGCTATTTTTTTAGCAACGAATAGTGGAATTGAGTCACATTATAACGTCCCCATGGATGAAAGGGCGAGCATGTTTTGTGTGACAAGGATTCGAACCCGCGACCCTCGAATTACGAGTCGAGTGCCTTAACCACCTAGCCATGCCGGACCAAAATAAAATTAAACGTTTCATAGCTGTCTCTAAATAAAAAATAGTTTGAAAACTATAAAATTCGGATATTATAGAGGTAAGATAAAATACATTTCATTCGAGTGTATGTGTCTTTTTTATAGCATAGCCACATGGAGACTAACTGCTGAATCCACGGATGGGAATCAAACCATAATTTTAGCGTTGTAAATCTATTATTTCATTCGAAGATGAGAGGATAAGATAAAAACTCTCGGAAACTTGTGTTATATCGCAAACGGCATTATCATACAGAATTTTACTTTGACTGTCACTTTTCTGGTAAAAGTTTAAAATATAAAAAAACAGACATCGTTATTAGCGCGATCCTTTTTCTGTAAATATTCGTTCTTTACAACGTTTATTGACAAGAATGATCGCTTTAACGTGCTTTATTTTGTCAGGCCCGGCATGGCCAGGTGGTTAAGGCGCTCGATTCGCAATCTGAGGGTCGCGGGCTCGAATCCCCGTCACACCAAACATGCTCAACCTTTCAGCCATGAGAGCGTTATAATGTGACGGTCAATCCCAGTATTTGTTGGTAAAAGAGTAGGTAAAGAGTTGTCGGTGGGTGGTGATGACTGGCTTCCTTCCCTCTACGTCTCCCGCTAGTACAGTGGTAAGTCTTCGGGTTCGATTCTCCTCGGTGGACTCAGCAGATAACTTAGTGTGGCTCTTCTATAAGAAAACACACACACCCCTTCCCTCTAGTTTTACACTGCTAAATACGGGAGGGCTAGCGCAGATAGCCCTAGTGTAGCTTTGCGCGAAATTCAAAACAAACGAAACCAAAATAATTACAGGGTTCTCTCTTTAATATCATAGTTTCTAGATCTTTGGACATCGTACCAAGGCACACGTTATCCATAATGTAACCGTCGTATCAACT
This sequence comes from Tachypleus tridentatus, assembly GCF_004210375.1. Taxonomy (NCBI): domain Eukaryota; kingdom Metazoa; phylum Arthropoda; class Merostomata; order Xiphosura; family Limulidae; genus Tachypleus; species Tachypleus tridentatus. The sequence continues at coordinate 31,370,320 of NC_134837.1, read as the reverse complement.
TGTTCCAATTACCATCATCACGTTCAATTTGAGAATGAAATTGGCGGCTGAGAACACAGTCCCAACTAAAAGTTGTAAAACACGGTGTGAGTACTAGTTCGTATCTTGTGTTTGTCCAAAGACCAGCCTAAAGTTTTTGTAATTGTAATGACACAGACTCACAAACATGAACCCTCACCCCAAATATAATATCGTGCCCTGCCTTACGCTCAAAGAGATATAACAGTGGTCGGTCCTTTCATTTTTGTCTTTATATACCAGTCTAATGTGCATCGTACGTTGTATCAGAGTTCAGTTAAATACATTTTCCATGATTCATTATGCATGTATGCGAAATCTATCCTCCTGTATACTAGGCGGTTCATCTTACAGACTGTTCCAAATGCTCTTATTAACAACCTTATAAGTCTAATTACAGAAGGAAGCCAAAAAATAAGGAAAAGTAAAGAATTCTATAGGATGTTCTCTGTGCTCGTATGGCTAAACTTCCAACCAAGATAAAACAAGAAAGAATACAACCAAGAACGACAACTATAATTTAAATACTTTTTTACTTTGGCTTCATAAAAATAACAAAACTTTAGGTTTCGTTATTTTTCATAAAACATATTCCCATAAGCTGCCTTGACGTTGTGTATAAATGCATAATAATTATAAGTAAAAGAAAACAAGGGTGAGATTATTTTCACGCTTGTACTGCGTACTAGACCAAGTTTTATCATTTGCAATCTGTTTCCTCGAACGCGGGCCCGGCATGGCCAAGCATGTTCAGGCGTGCGACTCGTAATCTGAGGGTCGCGGGTTCGCATCACCGTCGCGCCAAACATGCTCGCCCTTTCAGCTGTGAGGGCGTTATAATGTGACGGTCAATCCCACTAGTCGTTGGTAAAAGAGTAGCCCAACAGTTGGCGGTGAGTGGTGATGACTAGCTGCCTTTCCTCTAGTCTTACACTGCTAACTTAGGGACGGCTATCACAGATAGCCCTCGAGTAGCTTTGTGCGAAGTTTAAAAACAAACAATCCTCGAACGCGAGTTTAGAACTCACAGCAAAATATATATTTTAAATATCTTCTAAACCTTGATAAGAGAAATCGCCCAAAGTGTTTACATTACACATGAATCATAACTAATTCAATAAACTTGCGTAAAGTAAACTAGATTTACTGCCCATAAAAAGAATACATATAACTTTTGATGTAAAAGTTATTATGCTTTCGAATTATCATAGGTATATGCTTTGGAAGGATAAACTTGTAATAACGTTCGATGTTGTTGTTTTTTTCAGAGTTGTTGCATAAGATACCATTTATAATTGTGTCTAATATTTTTATTCGTTATTTCTTGGATGTAAGTTATCAATTTATAGTGGAACTGTACGATGTTGATTCGGTATACACGTGGTCAAAACTCACGTTACACTTGGATACCAAACCTTCATCACTGAAATGTTCAGCGTAAATATTATTATAGCATTTTTGTTTGTTGCAGATATAGTATAAGAATATAATCCACCAGGTTCTAATCCATCACTATATTTTTAGTTGCCAGTTCACAAATGTCAAACTATTTCAGAAACATTAGTTATTTCAAGAGTTTGGCTCAAACTACGTGAAGAAATTAGTTCTAAAAATTGAAATGAATAGAGTGAAGAACGAAACGATTTTCATTTCGTGTTGTGTGTTTTTTTTTTTTCGTTACTTTCGTGCGAATGGTTCTACGGTGAATTATTTGATAATTGTTTAATAAATGGAGTAGTGTGAAATTAATTGCAATGGTAGAATGTTCATGATTATATGTATGTACATTTCATCCTGAGGCTACATAGTAGGAAAGAGAATATATATCTTTACAGCTAGCTGTCTATGTACATCACGAGTGTTTATATTTTTCCATGCTGAACCGAAACGGTTGATTCCATGTGAAGAAAGGGATTGGTTAAGGGCATGGCGAATGACACGTCTCTCATCAATCACTTTGAAATAAATGGAAATGGATCATCAGATAAAACTGGATATTTTCGTCAGTCAAGACTGTCATAGAGTCCAAGCACATGTTATACTGTGAGACTGGAGTTTTCTATCTATTATTTTAGGATGCCAACTTCCTAAATCTAACGTATAAGATTTCGCCTGCTCACGTCAAAATAGTTTTGGTTGTATAATATACAATACGCTTAATTTTTTTTTATATTAATTCAAAACGCCTCGTAAAAATTACTTTAAAAGAAAAAATAGGTTATGGACAAAATCGCTGATATAGTATAATGTTGCTTTTGTCACGAAAATATTTTCAAAATCCACGTGTTTTTGTTTTTGTGTAATAACGAAATACTAAAGGTTTCTAGACATAAAATGTAACATAAGAAAGAAACGGTGTTATTTATTGTTACATTTTACTTCTAGTTTCAAATAACATGAAACAGAAGAACATGCAACGTGTAGTACTGACTTAAAATATTGTTTTAATTATATTTTGAGGTGAGAATTTAGGTATATGACGACGGTAAAAAGTATATATTTTAAAATGTACAATTTTGAAAGTATTTACTGATAACTCAGAAAAAAAGGCTTAAAAGTAAAGAAGCCAATTCTAAGTGACATATATGGAAATGGACCATAACTGTTAAATGTGTGTTAAACATTTCTTATCCGATTCACTACCATAATTACATCTCAGAATTGGAGTTGTTGACCCGAACAAAATCTTATGCGCACGTTGATTCGATATGCACCTCGAAACGCAAACCACGTTAGCCTCCAAACATACATTTGGAAACAGGTTGTTTCAATTTGTTTTAAAGATCCATGTTAAACATAGCCTTCACTGTTTATTTGTAATAATTAGAACTCAAGTTTAAGCCTTTTCTTTAAAAAGGAGGAAAGATTTAAAACAAAATTTACTAGGAATTACCTTTTTAATTGGCAAATTACCGTCAAATATATTGATGCAGGCTCGTGCTAGTGCGGATACTTTCCGTTCGTATAACAAACGCTTAATGATCACTAAACATACTAATAAAACATATGAGAGCACACTTTCGGTCATTAGCTTTATTAAAACGTATGCGCTTAATTGAACGAGGTAATTATCTGCCTTGCCCTGTGTTCTTAGAATACGAATTTCTTAGTATTAGTTTATAAAAACTGTCTCTAAAATCGAAGGTCTCGAGATCCTTGCTAAATTTAAGTTTGCTAAAACTGCAAAATGCATGATCATGGAACCAATTAAGACTATACTTTTTATACGATGTTTTAATCGATAACAGACTTTTAAAAATTTTGAGTTAACTTTATAATTAATGTTCTTAATTTACAAACTTACTCTGAGCTTCAAGAATGTTGCCAACGTTCTATAAGCTTATAGAATCTTATGGATTTCTCTTTCAAATATTTTCAGAGTTTACTGAAGACATTTCATTTAACAGTAACTTAACTTCTCCTACCTGTCGTTATAATAACAGAAAAAAAACCATAAATATTGTTAGAAAATAATAATAAAATGTTTTGTGTGTTCTGCTAAATGTTTTATACTATGCTAATAACATTTTGCTTAAAACTACCGTTTATAAATTATAGTATTTATGTTATTCAAAATATAATTTCAACACATTATAAAGAGTTCAGGAAATACGTTTCCTCTTCTACCCGTGTTTCGTGTTTTTAAAATGATCTCTTTATATGTCGTATATGTTACCAGTTATTGTGATTTATCGTTAGGTTTACCTATATAATCCAAGTTTTTTACACAATCACTTGTGTACTGATATCGAAGTATTGCGGTAAAATAAAGTTCAAGGTGTCAAATACGTTCACATCATAAAGTCTCGTTTTTAAATAAACAGGGAAGTTTTTGTTCGTTTGTTCAACTTGGGAAAACTTACTTAAGGCTGTCTGCTCTAGCCGTCCTAATTTTGAACTGACAAACAAATAAGAAAGGTAGCTAGTCAATAACACCCACCTTCAGCTCTTGGGCTATTCTTTGCCAACGAAAAGTGAAAATGAACGCACATTATAACGTTCTGAAAGTTGAAAGAGCGAGAAGACTTAATAACGGGTTTCGATCCCACGAATAGCACATTGCGAATTAGACTTACTATTTACCAGGCCTAATTTGGTGAAGACTAACCCCTTCAAAAAACCTAAAATGTAATATCTCAAAATACCATTAAGTGTCATAAATTGTGACAACCATTTAAAAGTCAGTTAAGAAAGCGTTAGGCCAATACCCGAACCTATGAAAAAACTGTTTCTCCTCTCTAAGTTACGATACTTCTCTACGTCTTAAAGTTATCTTGAGAAAATTACTTTGAGTTTTATGTACGGATATACATCAAAATAAAAAGCATAGGTCTAAATCTCAATATTGTTTACAATATTTCTTCTCAGTGACGAATTTAAGATTGTGTAGTCCCAAGAACTAATAATTTAGGCCCGGCATAGCTAGGTGGGTTAAGGCGTACGTCTCGTAATCTGAGGGTCGCGGGTTCGCATCCCCGTCGCATCAAATATGCTCGCCTTTTCATCCATGAGGGCGTTATAATGTGACGGTCAATCCCACTATTCGTTGGTAAAAGAGTAGCCCAAGAGTTGGCGGTGGGTAGTGATGATCTTCCCTCTAGTCTTACACTGCTAAATTAGGGACGGCTAGCGCAGATAGCCCTCGAGTTGCTTTGCGCGAAATTCAAAAACCAAAATCAAACAAGCTAATAATTTTGGTGGGCCCTACATCCCATGTAATTTTACATAGAATAAAATTATCAATGGGCCCCCATTAAGACCATGGGCTCTGGGGCTGATCCCCCTTCTACTCCTTACCCAAATACGCCACTGTTAATTCGGTTAATACGATGAATTCATCTGGTGTGAAAAAATATGAAAAAGCTACATCTCAGATTCTGCAGCGTTTCTCAGTTTGCTATCTTAAATACTCTATAAATAGATTGTTTACATTTATGTACTTCAGATTCTATGGTGATAAATAAATGCTTGTTTACTAAGAGCGAGAAGCCCAATAATTGTGCCACTTTAGCTCTCGCGTTTTATTATGCAGCTATGACATTCGCGACAAAGTACAGCGAGTTTGTTTTAGATAAAACAAAACTTAATAAAGAGAGGTTTACAAACCTTTAATCATTTATCATAACTTCCATAATAAATACAAAATAAATCTTTGAATCACTCTTGAATTCCATCAAATGAAGTAGTTCGCAGGAACCTCATTCATGTTTGAAGTAGCAAAAATTAAAGATATGATTATCACGAAAATAAATCACACTTAAATCAAAACAGAAATAAACCAGAAAGAGATTAAAAGTCTAAACCTCAGTAAAACTAAAGGTGCTGTTATCCTGAAAATAAATCACACTTAAATCAAAACAGAAATAAACCAGAAAGAGATTAAAAGTCTAAACCTCAGTAAAACTAAAGGTGCGGTTATCCTGAAAATAAATCATACTTAAATCAAAACAGAAATAAACCAGAAAGAGATTAAAAGTCTAAACCTCAGTAAAACTAAAGGTGCGGTTATCCTGAAAATAAATCACACTTAAATCAAAACAGAAATAAACCAGAAAGAGATTAAAAGTCTAAACCTCAGTAAAACTAAAGGTGCTGTTATCCTGAAAATAAATCATACTTAAATCTAAACCGAAATAAACCACGAAAGCATGGAAAGTCTAAGCCTAGGCCTCAGTTATCCCAACGACCAATCAAAGAACCGGTATTTCATGAAGACGGTCCTATTAGAAGTGAACGTGCCCTCATAGACTTTTGAAAACTGTAGAAGAGGTCTTTGATCTTTCCTATTGTGTTGCAAACTAATCATGACATGACCGCAAATACCCCTTCCCCCCCCCTCAGTGGCACAGCGGTATGTCTACGGACTCAAACCGCTAAAATCCGGGTTTCGATACAGAACACAGATAGCCCTTTGCGTAGCTATGTGCTTAATTCCAAAACGGTCAATCAATGAGCTAATAAGCCCACTTTTATTATTTAGAAGAAAAGTATGAATACGTTGATGAAATATAGCTATAGCGTATTCACTGCAAAGAATGTGGTAAGCATGTGTGAAATATGCCAAACACATATCTCTCACGTACTCCACTTAAAGATATCAGCTAGCACGTAATTTGATCAAAAGAAACAAATTTATAGTGATTCATTTTAACCTCACTTGGCTAAGTAAACTGGTGGTTATTAATGAGTGTGTCTTACTTGTTTAATGAACTAACGATAAGCGTGTCCTTCTCGAAAACAACCTACAAACGATGGATTATTTGGAAAACCTCACAAAACCACAAACTATGTTTTATTAAGGAATACCCATCAACCATAGACAATTAAGAACAACATTACACAAAGGTTACAAATAAAAACTAGAGGTAAATTAATAAAATTTGACACTCGGTGTTTTAAAAACAGATGCATTTGTTTATTGTGACATATTCAGTAAGCCAAACCACGATAAAAAAAATCCTTTTGATTTTCATTTTCTCTGTTTTTCTTAATTTCTTCACTGTAGATTTCAACTCAAAAGTGCATATGTATATATATTTTATTTCATAACATTTTTTATCGCACTTAACCAGGAAAACAGCTGTTCTATATCGGAAGAAACAAAAAAGGGCCACTGGCATAGGTTTATGGGTAACAAACGATGAATCTGAAATAATAATGTTATACTTTTGTTTTGAATCTTGCGCAAAGCTACTCGAGAGCTATCTGCGCTAGCCATCCCTAATTTAGCAGTGTAAGAATAGAGGGAAGGAAGCTAGTCATCACCACCCACCGCCAACTCTTGGGCTACTCTTTTACCAACGAATAATGAGATTGACCGTCACATTATAACGCTTCCACGGCTGGCAGGGCGAGCATGTTTTGATGCGACCGGGATTCGAACCTGCAACCCTCTGATTGCGAGTCAAACGCTTTAACACGCTCGGCCATGCCGGGCCCTATAATGTTATACATCTCTGATTTCAAAGCCGTAATGAACGAGTTAAGTTAAATATTGAAAAACAATCTGCATTCTAATGACGTTTTTATCACGGTTCGTATAAATCCAGTATTTCAGTGCTTTGCCAGCTTTCCGCGTTGAAACTGTTACCTTGACTGCTCTTTCAAAATGAAGGTTAAAATTCAAAGTATTTCTTTTCACCAATATTTTCTTTGTGTGTGTGTATATATACAAATTTAATGAAGATTTACTTCTACTGATATGATTTCATAAATTTTTAAAAACTCTTAAGAATCGATTTGTAAAAACCTCTCACTGATTCTTACATGTGCGTAGTAGAATTTTGAGGTTGATTTCATCATTTCTGTATTTTAGTTATTTCATTGTTTCTGGTTTTCTCGCCTTTTTTCCTTTTTTGCATTGTACATCTGTCTTATTTACAGCAATATGTCGTTCATTGCTTTCCCTGAATACTAATAGTCACATTCTAGCGGTTGTGTAAATTATATGCAGTGTAATTAACAAGAACTGGTGTTACCATTCCAGTTTTGTTTCTAGTTGATATACACTTATGTCTCACACGACGAAAGACATGATGGTAAGTAAAGTAAAGACATCATCAAATTCAAGGACTTCTCTGACTGACAAGATGATCCAGACAGTCCTTGATCAAAACCCAAAAAATGTTAATTGGGAACACAGTTGCATTGAAACTTCTATCTCAAAAGCTTTTCGTCTTTTCAAACACTCCTTCACTATTAGAAAGGCTAGGTGGAAGACTGCCCCATTTTCTTGATAACATGAACATGACTAAAAAAAGCCTAAGGGTCCAGTAAAACAAACGTTTGCCTCATGTTTACCTGAGTGAGACTACCAATTAAGAAACAAATATATATTTAAATATATATGTATTCTTACATGGTTTGTGTGCGTAAAGTGAACTCTTTATTAATAAAGATGGGTGTCCCCCAGTGGCTCAGCGGTATGTCTGCGGACTTACAACGCTAAAAACCGGGTTTCGATATCCATGGTGGGTAGAGCACAGATAGTCCATTGAGGAGCTTTGTGCTTAATTCAAAACAACAACAATAATGAAAATGAATTTCATTCATGATGAATTTCACTTTTCAGATTATTCAAAGAAACTAACATAAAAAATTTAATTTTCTTGATTATGTTACTAACAAAAAAATGAAAATATGTGCATTCATGTGAAAAAGTTAGAAAACCCTATGAAAGCCTGTGTATATTTTGTAACATTTTTGATATATCTATATTTAATCTCAATTTTAACAATACTGAGAGATTATAGGAATATAACTAAACAATTAAAACTGAAGAAAAGACTTTTTAAGATCTTCTGTAAATGTAATTCTACAAAAATGCATATTCTAACTGAGGAAAAAGTTAGGACACCCCCACATTTATTCCCACTTAAAATGGCTCATCTCGCACACAGGTGTATCACACCAGGTGCACATGATTAGAAGATCGTTACTCAGCATTTTGAATGAGGCTTGCCCTATTTAAACCTCAGACATTTAGTTTAGTGTGCTCCTGACTGTTGAAGTGAGAGTGAAACCATGGTGAGAGCAAAAGAGCTGTCTGAGGTCTTCAGAAAGAAAATGGTAGCAGCTTATGAGTCTGGTAAGGGATTTAAAAATATCCCAAAAAATTTTGAAATATGCCATTTCACTGTCCGGAAAATAGTCAACAAGTGGAAGGCTTTCAAAAAACTGCCAACATGCCCAGGTCTGGTCGTCCAAGCAAGTTCACCCCGAGAGCAGACCGCAAGATGCTAAAAGAGGTCTCCAAACACCCTAACATGTCATCACAGGACCTACAGCAGACTCTGGCTTCTGTTGATGTGAAAGTGCATGCCTCTACAATCAGAAAGAGACTGCACAAGTTTTACTTGCATGGAAGGTGTGCAAGGAGGAAACCTTTGCTCTCTAAGAGAAACATCAAGACCAGACTGAAGTTTGCCAGAGAGAATGTAGACAAAGACCAGGACTTCTGGAATAATGTTCTTTGGAGAGATGCGTCCAAAATTGAATTATTTGGACACCAGAACAGAGGAAATGTTTTGCGTAAACCAAATACAGCATTTCAGGAAAAAAACCTCATACCAACTGTGAAGCATGGAGGTGGAAGTGCCATGGTTTGGGGCTGCTTTGGTGCAGCAGGACCTGGACAGCTCACAATCATAGAATCCACCATGAATTCTACTGTGTATCAGAGGGTGCAAAAGGAACATGTGAGTTCATCTGTAAGAAAATTAAAGCTGAAGCGGAACTGGACCCTGCAACACGACAATGACCCAAAACATACCAGTAAACCCACAAAGGACTGGCTTAAAACTAAGAATTGGAGAGTTCTTGAATGGCCAAGTCAAAGCCCAGATCTTAATCCCATTGAGATGCTGTGGGGTGACTTGAAACGGGCTGTACATGCAAGAAACCCCTCAAACATCTCACAGCTGAAAAAATTCTGCATTGAGGAGTGGGGCAAACTTTCTTCAGGCCGATATCAGAGACTGGTAGACGACTACAAGAAGCGTCTCACTGCAGTTATTTCAGCCAAAGGGGGTAACAATAGCTATTAGGGGGTAGGGTGCCCTAACTTCTTCCTGAGTTATAATATGCATTTTTGTAGAATTACATTTACAGAAGATCTTGAAAAGTCTTTTCTTCAGTGTTAATTGTTTAGTTATATTCCTATAATTTCTCAGTATTGTTTAGTTATATTCCTATAATCTCTCAGTATTGTTTAAATTGAGATTAAATATCTATATATCCAAAAATGTTACAAAAATACACAGGTTTTTTATAGGGTGTCCTAACTTTTTCACATAACTGTATCTACAGTGACTGTTTGTTCAAAGGATATCACTTAACAATTTATAAGCCATTAAAGTAATATCAATATTATCAAACGATTACCTTAAACACAATACAGTTTATATAGTTTATACTTTGTTTTTTATTAATTCTACCAGTTATTTCTTTAAACAAAACCAAAAGCACTTTCGTTTTCCGTTTGCCTTGTCCAACAGTGAAATAACTGCTTAAAAAGAATGGATTCTACCACTGTTAAGTTAATGTATATCTGGTTATCAAATTTTTTATAACTGCACACTGGCGGTTGTATAAAAAATATTGTTTTGACCAGATGTAAATTTTAAGGCTTTAAAGATATTAATTGCAATAATACGTTATTTATATCACGTTCACTCGTATACTGGGCCACTCAAACGGGGCCGCCAGGCACTCGACTCGTAATCTGAGGGTCGCCGGTTCGAATCCCGTCGCACCAAACATGCTCGCCCTTGCAGCCGTGCGGGCGTTATAACGTCACGGTCAATCCCACTGTTCGTTGGTAAAAGAGTAGCCCAAGAGTTGGCGGTGGGTAGTGCCTTTCCTCTAATCTTACACTGCTAAATTAGGGACGGCTAGCGCAGATTGCCCTCGTGTAGTTTTGCACGAAATTCAAAACAAACCAAACTTAACAAATATTTTAAGACTGTGTTTTAATTACAGTCTCTTTTATATACCTCGATTACATTACATGCAATATTTTAAACTGTTTTATTTTTTTTCAGGTTAAGTAATTAGCACACAGGACACCTACAAAAGCCGTCATATTTTCAAAACGAGACCCAAAACTTGAGCGCATTCGAATGGTTGACTGTTGTCCTTTTATTTTGATTTTCGTAGCATTCTCCCTTTGTTTACGTTATGTTTTCCTTCTATAACATGTGAAAGAACATCTTTAAAAAACAGTAACTGTACCACTTTCTGATGGTTAATATTTCTTTCTATCTAAAACAAATATGAAATTCATACTTTTAATATTGTTTAAGAGTGTATAGGAAGAAATTTGGCAATTCCAAAGGTTTAAACATTTGTCTCCGTCTTCGTATTACACAGTAGCAGTAGTGTTACTCAAGTTTCTCTTCTGATAAATTGACTGGACTCACCACCTACTTCTAACTATTTCTTTATATGGAAACTACTGTTTGTTCTATATTTTTATGGGTCCTATTAGGTAAACTGCAATCAGTGTTTTTCTGTGCTTAAAATTGTTAAATTTGTTTTCGTGCAAAATGGACAGACTTGTTGACCACATATATTGTTTATTTAGTACAACTATTTGCTAAAATAGATTAGCTTTATTTCTTATTTTGATTAAAACCTGAACGCATTGTATTTGTCCACAAGCATTCTGACTTTGATGTAGCAAAAAGTTAAGATAAGCGACAAAAAGAGTAGACATTTTCCCCGTTATCTCAGTGTATATCTTTTTTTTTACATTTATAATAGATATAATACAGTTTGTACGGTATGTTATTTTAAAATTAATTTAAAATAAACTCCTACTAGAAATAGAATCGTCTGACTACCACCAATCATAAAAGAGATTGAATTGTTTTTTGTTTTTTTTTTTTTAATTTCGCACAAAGCTAATCGAGGGCTATCTGTGCTAGCCGTCCCTAATTTAGCAGTGTAAGACTAGAGGGAAGGCAGCTAGTCATCACCACCCACCGCCAACTCTTGGGCTACTCTTTTACCAACGAATAGTGGGATTGACCGTAACATTATAACGTCCCCACGGCTGGGAGGGCGAGCATGTTTGGCGCGACTCGGGCGCGAACACGCGACCCTCAGATTACGAAGCGCACGCCTTAACGCGCTAGGCCATAAAGAGATTGAAAAATGATCATTCTATGCGTCCACGATAACGTTAGGTTAGCAGCACGTGAGGATCACCTTCCAACCAAGCAATACACATGAATGCAAAGCTACTTTGAGAATGATAATCTCTGGAGAAATGTTGCATTCCCAAGGTAAGTAAGGTATTCAATTGCCAAACCTGTGCTGTTATAGCTAACTAAAGTCTGGAAATGTCACAAAAAAGGAATGCTACAGAAATAAAGTTAGAAAAATACTTACAGTTACGACACTCTTGGCTACTATACATTTGTATTAATAACAATTAACTGTTACCCCTAACATGTTCAAATTAACAAACATACTTCAACGTATAACAATACTAAAAAGATAGTTTAAGTTTTACCAGTTAATATGTTAGAGGCTGTTTCTTTTATTTTTGTACCATTAACTCCTTTGTGCAAATTGTATCAGTTCGATCAATTAATAGAAACTATAATCTGTCTCCACTTAAGTTTGTTTCCCAGACAATAATAACACGTTCAAACATGTGTTTTGTTACTGTTATCACTTTGTTCACAGCGCTCATTAAGAGCCTAATAAAAACCCTTAAATTACTAGACTTTTCACTCGCTACTCCTGTCCCACTATGACCAGGTGGTTAAAGCGCTCGAATGATAATCTGAGGTTCGCGGGTTCGAATCTCAGTCGCACCAAACATGCTCGCCCTTTCAGCTGTGCAGGCATTATAATGTGACGGTCAATCCTACTATTCGTTAGTAAAAGAGTACCCCCAAAAGTGGCTGTGGGTGGTGAAGACTAGCTGCCTTCCTTATAGTCTTACACTGCTAAATTAGGGGCGGCTAGCGCAGATAGCCCTCGTGTGGTTTTGCACAAAATTAAACAAACAAACACTCGCTACCCAATGGTAATCGAGAGAATGAACGGTTCATTCTGTTGGCACAATGAGGACATCGCTCTGGATGTACTTACACAAGAGCTTCAGTTAATAATGCATTTAGGAAACGAAGAAACGGCGCACATAATGTTCGTAATTATATTCTCGCTTCGAATACGTATTTTATGTAATAAGTATATGAAACTAAATATGTAAATAACCTAATTAACTACATTAGGTGCTTTCTATGTGTTGGTATGTAAATAAAATTGAAACCTATGGATTTCACTTTACTGGCTTGAGCTACAAAGGGATGAAACTTGACTTGCCACACGAAACTAATTCTTTCATACAGATATTATGATTTATCCGCGTGATTTAGGACATCTGTGGGGTCATATTTATCACGTATGTACGTGTGTGGACTATATAAATATCTCGTACGTTGTTCTAAATATCCTGAAGATGTATTGTTTCTACTCCACCCGGTAGTGGTCCTTAGGACCTCACATTTTAGTTGAGTCAATATGCTGTTTTAAGCCTTCTTATTAATTACCTGGTTAAGATTGATAATGTCTTATAAATGTATAACTTATTTATGTATTTTAATTATTAGTGTATCCGCACATGTCATCTCTAAACAGTATGATATCAAGTGTTATGGTCATATAAGCAGTTTTAGTGTTACAGAATGATGTGGGTGTAATGATACGTTTCCATCACAATTTAGCTTCTCGGTGCTTGGGACAGCTATGCAACCGTTAGAGTTGCACTAGCGTTTATCAGATTACTAATATGTTTGAAATAAAAACAGAATCACTATACAGAACTGTTCTAATCGATATCATTCTATTATAGGCCTTATTAAATTTCTCTAAAGTTTCTGGGATATTTCAAAATATAGGATAACTAATTTTCTCTGTCTCGACCATTGTTATTAGTTACTACTTCTACTTTCCTTCGCGCGTACGTGTTTAAACATCTGCAAGGTTTCGATGCAGTCAGTAATTGTGGTCTCCACAAATGAAGTGAACTTTATCAACTATATGTACATATACATCAATATATATATATATTGTAACATACAATAGAATTATATATCAGTAATGGAAGCTTTCTGAATTGACAAATGTTTTAAGCAAGCTAAGTAGAGTCGGTTGTTTTATTATTTACAATGATTAGAAAATCAACTTGATTACTTTTAAACTAGTACGTCTTCCGTAAGCACATTATTGTTTTCTTGGTTTTCATAACTACATTGCGAGAACTGAAAGACATAACTTTGATTCAACACATTAAGGGATTCCCAGGTATATAATCTTATAAGTGTTTGAATATTGGGCTTATTTTACATCAGATAGACAGGAGTCATACAAGTGTATACATGTGATCAATATATTATGCATTATATTACAATAATACAGCTTATGTTTACTTTTGATGCTCTCTGAAAAGAGTATTTACCTAACTTACTTTGACACAAAGAATTCTGGTAGAATACTCAATTTTTTGAATATGTAATGTAAATCTTCATATGATGTGTCAGAGACTCGCTTGAACCGTTCAAATAAGAAGAGTGCCTGTCATTTCATGATTCTATTGTAAACAGACCACAAGAGAGCGTTTGAATAGAAACAGTGTTTTGGTTTATTTTTTATTTTTGCTGTTGTTTTTTTTATTTACTGGCTGTTCAAAGACACTTGTTGTTAGGATTTACCAGCTGTTGCAACCACAATAAAATACATTCGTCATCAAGAGAGGTTGTGACCGCAAGTTCTGTAAAATCTATCACTTCTGGACAGTTTTAAATTACAACATTAAATAAGCATTATCGAAGCTGTTTCATAACAGACGAGTGGCGCTCTGATCTTAGGTATAAATATGGAAACCAGTCCTTCAGCTGTGCAAACTGTAAATAATGACAAGGATCTAGTGCCTCATGTTTAACGACAGGGCCTTTTAAGACTGTGTAATAATGAGGGGCTTATTCTTAAACAAGGATTGGATCGTTTCGTTTTCTTAATGTCCTGCCGTAACTTTACCTAAGAGCACAGTATGTATGTCTTCGGATTTACAACGCAAAATCAGGGGTTCGATTCCCCTCGGTTGGCTCAGCAGATAGCCCGACTTGGCTTTACTATAATAAAACACAAACTTAACATCAGTTCATATTAAACATTCAATATTTGTTTGTTCCTTCTCGTGCTCTAATCATCTCTGCAAAGAAGCATGGCATGCTGTTGACAAAGTTATTGATGTAATTAACTGTAATTTCATCCCACTTTGTCACTAGAAGGCGCTGCAACTGAGCTGTTATAGTCATGGTTAGCAATCTCCCTGCTCAGTTTTGGCCAATAGTTCCCAGTGGAATTACAATCTGGAAACTTTGCTAGTCATGACAGTCTTGTAACGTCCTCTGGGTTCAGATAATCCTGTGTAATACGCGCACTGTGAGTAATAGCATTTTCATCCTGGAACAAAAACGCTATTGCTGGATCTTCTCGTAGCATATGGCAGAAATATCATTTCCGTATTATGCTTGTAGAAAGCGCCATTAACGCTTCCCTGAAGGATATGAAAAGCAGGTTTTATATCACGATAAATAGCTGCCCAAACATGTACTTCACCGCCTCTATGTGTTTCCTGTAGGAAAAACAATATTCTCCGTCGTTTTTGAAGTCAAACGTCGAACTGGAATCCTTCCATCAGTTTTAACGAACCTGAAACAGGACTAAATTAAAAAGATTAAATATCGCAAGTGTCATAACATGGTGACAGCAGTAAATTCTGGTTAACATCAGTTTGCAGATAATTCTTTTTGCAAAATAACCTTGTTTCGTTAGACTCCTGTTCATTTATTATATATGACCCGGAATGAATGTTTTCATGCCATTCCTGTCATTAAATATTGCGAAAAGTATTTTGACCTTGACTTTTTAACCTGATCAAAACACGGTCATCTCGAGCAGGAGTTTGTTTGTTTGTTTGGTGTCTATAAGTAGACTTTCTTTGAAAGATGCTTCCTGTAGTCAGATGATGTTCCAGGATTCTGGATACACTACACTTGGGGTACTCTACTGTTCTGACAATGTCCATTTGCTTCATACCAGTTCTGGACAATCAAACAATTTGACGCCCTATAACTTTTCGCACATTTAGAGGCATGATTCTACATCAAGCACACAGAAATTGTCTGAGCAAATCGTTGATGTATTTTGAAACAGGTTATACCATAATCACACCCTTTTCTGTAAAACAAGTGTGTATGTGTGTTTTGACGAACAAATACCGAAAACAACATATACAGACCAGAATAACAACTCGTACATGTTTATCCGATCGGTAAAAAAACTAATTTTTCTATTTCTGCTCTGACATTTACTCAAATAATAGTCCACGCATGTAGAAAATAACATCAATACAAAATAGTATTCAAACATTTTGTCAACGACTGTGTCATATAGGCAAAAGATCTTCAAATGAAATATAAGGTTAAGATCCTAATTAAGTGGTCAAACAGTAGACATACAAGAAAGTGTAATGTCCTGCCGGTGTTACTGGACATTCGCTGTAAACTTTGCATGGCCCACCTTTTCAGACTTGGCAGTGCCTAGTGGTTAGAATGCTCAATTCGAATCCACTTCACGAACATTCTCTCTGTCTTAGCTGTGAGGGCGTTATGAAGTGACGGTCAATCCTACTGTTCGTTGATAAAAGTGTAGTCCAAGTGTTGGTTGGCGGTGGGTAGTATTGACTATCTGTCTTCCCTCTAGTTTATCATTGTTAAATTGGGGGGATCAGTAAAAATAGCTCTCGTGTGGCTTTGCGTTAACATCAAAACAAACCAGACAACTTCCTCAAGGGAGCTCGGAATTTATAAACACGGAAACACACCTAATAATTTTATTACTAATATTCTGGTGTATGTGGAAGGAAGACATAGTGAGCATCATGGATTTCAGAAAATAAAGATTCTGATTGACTGCCATCGAAATAAATCAATTTTATGATTAATTGCAATACTTGAGCATAAGAGCCTATCCACAGATATGAAGAACTCAAACGAATGTCATCCAAAAACATACTGGTTTGTAAGGAAC
This sequence comes from Tachypleus tridentatus, assembly GCF_004210375.1. NCBI lineage: Eukaryota > Metazoa > Arthropoda > Merostomata > Xiphosura > Limulidae > Tachypleus > Tachypleus tridentatus. The sequence continues at coordinate 31,353,694 of NC_134837.1, read as the reverse complement.
TCTCTTGTGAAACCACAAATATTCGTTGATAGGTTTGGTAAAAAAAGCAACACTGAAAGTGATGTCTATAATTTTTTACAGATTATTTGTTGTATTTAAATGTAAATATGTGTAAACAACTACGAGATTGCCTTAAATACAGTCTGATCTACTGTTACAAATACAACAATAATGGATACAGTTTCAACATTTTCTGTTGTTCTCTTCAGTCCAACTTTGTTAGTCAGAGAAACTTACACGATTTATATTTTAACAAAAGTTTCAAGTAGTTTCAAGTGATCTTCAGAGGTACTAAAGTTTAGTAACCTTTATAATAGAGAAATTTCCACAGTTTTTCTTTTGACATAATTTATAATTTTATTTTTATGATTTTATTCCTTATTTTAAAATGCAGACTTGTTCGAAATGAAATATGTTAATGGTATTGTATCAGTTACGAGTAACTTTGAAAGTATTATTTTCCAATTATTTAGCTAAAGCCACTGGTTGTTTATTGAATTTCTCGCAAAGCTACTCAAGAGCTAGCTGTCCTAGACGTCTATAATTTTGAAGTGATAGACTAGAGGAAAAGAGCAAAGTCAATACCACCCACCGTCAACTCTTGGGCTACTTTTTACCAACGAATGGTAGGATTGATCTTCACATTGTAAGGCTGATAGAGCAAGTATGTTTAGTGACAGGCCTCGAGCCCACGAGTGCTCTGACCGACAGATTATGCCATGACGTTCTAAAACCGCAATATGAGGACTGGAGTTAACAGTAAATATTTCATTTTTATTTTCATATGTGAATAACGTTTATTAATGATTACTATTTCAAAAAATGTCTTCCTTGTCTCTCGACGAACAGAGAATGTTTGATAAAGCTGTATGGTAATGAAACAGTTTGAAAACTCTTTAAATATTTTCTATTTCATCGTCAAATATCTTGTGAAGTTATAAGTGATGTTTTAACCATTTTATGTCACGACGAGAAAAAGGTAAACGTGAGTGTTTTCTTATAGCAAAGCCACATTAGGCTATCTGCTGTGTCCACGGAGGAGTATCTAACCCCTGATTTTAGCGATGGAACACCATGGACTTACCACTGTCCCAACGGGGGACAAAGATAAACATAGATACAGGATTGTTATGTTTTACTTAGATAGAAAGGAAAAGTCCTATATCTTTTCTATTTATCATAGTGTTTAGAAATTGTAGCAAATTGCATGTTTTCCGATCTTCTTTAAACTTAATAACACCTATTAATCTTCTGTTAGAGTTAAATATCATTTATATTGTTTTCCAAATTAAAAATATGTCATCAACCATCAGAACCACTGGATGCTTTTGTGTATTCAGATCCACTATAGAAAGTAATTCGCTTTAAAAGTAAAACTATTACATAGCAATATGAACAAATAACTGCTCACAACCATTCAATGTTTTGGTTTTTATTATCGTCTCATGGATGTAATTATTTTTGTTTTTGAATTTCGCTCAAAGCTACACGAGGGCTATCTGCGCCAGTCGTTCCTAATATAGCAGTGTAAAACTAGAGGGAAGGCAGCTAGTCATCACCTCCCACCGCCAAACATACTCGTCCTTTCAGCGGCGATGGCGTTATAATGCATTGGCCAATCCCACTATTCGTTGGTAAAAGAATAGTTTAAGAGCTGGCAGTGTGTGGTGATGACTCGCCAGCACAGATAGCCCTCGTGTAGCTTTGCGTGAAATTCAGAACAAACCAAACCTTCGTCCATGTTAGAGTTATTTTGTTTGGTTTTTGTCGGCGAATTCATATTACTTAAAATACGTGACGAGATATTGTTGTTTTTCCAGCTATTTAAATGGCGAATAAATACATTAATATTAAAATGAAAGTCACAGATCTAATCTAAGAGGGCAAGCATCCTTACGTATATTGAGTCAACCCGTACATACACGGCAGAGAAAAATTGATCGGTTTAAAGAGTTTGAAAAGATCGATTCGTATAATAAGCTAGAAGTTTTTGGATAGATTAGTTAAGATCCGATACTTTTTGGGAAGTGGTTTTCTCATCAATCTTTTTTTATTACAGTAAATTTCTCAACTTTATTTCACATCCAGGATAACAATCTGTTCTTGTTGTTCTCAGATTTAGTAACTTAAAATTTTTATTAGTTTTTAACTGTCTAAATTCCATTGAAAAAAGAACAATGGTTAAATATCCAGTTAAAAAGTTAAAATCATCATTATTACCTTTAGCCATATTTTAAGAACATCAAGTTCAATTTGAGATCGAAGGCGGCGTTTCTGAAAGGAAATTAGAGACAATGATCTAAGGTTACTTCTAAATCTGTAATATTTGATTATAGGTTTAGAATATTCTTGTACAGTTGAGAAGGTTTATATCATCTACTTCTTTTAAACATTTTATCAAACTTATTTTGGAGTCTTACTTTAATATCCTTCCAACAAGTCTTTTAATTTCATAACCAATATCTGTTGCCAATATATATATGGTTTTTATATTTTATCTTCTTAAATAACTAATATTTTGTTTAGGAGGAGAGCGCCCCCTAGTACAGCGGTAAGTCTACGGTTTTGCAACGCTAAAATCACTGGTTCGATTCCTCTTGGTGGGCTCAGCAGATAGCCCACTGTGGCTTTGCTATAAGAAAATACACATAGGAGGGAGGTTATAGAATTATTTGCTCCTAGTTCACTTACATAATTTGGCAATTGTAACAGGACAAATTAGTTTATGATTTTATATTTTCAGTCTGCTGGGTTACCATTGATTTTTCCAAGTCACTAAACAATATTTCTAGACTCTTTGAATAAATTATAGGTAGCAACGCGTTAGGGACCATTGCAATTTTCTAATGGTCGTTTAAAATGTTTTTAACATGCTTTTGTTCCTTCGCGCATGTTGTTCTAATAATTAATGTACATATAATAGTGTGTAAAAGAATTTATAATAAAGTTTCAAGTCTTCTATGACGGAAATAACAACAAATTTATATGGGTGCAACAGTTTAGATCAACTATTTCGGAAACAACAACTTATATGAATACACATTCTCGTGCCCCCTTCAATCCAACTTTTGTTTGTGAAAAAAATACAACTTATTTTATAACGGGCGTTTTCACGTCTGTCCCCTGTTTGCAAGCCAGTCGATGAAATAGTAGACTTTTCATTCCTACACCTGCATCCTTTCTTCCAGTATCTCAAAGGTAAGTCTGTGAACTTAAAAATCTAAAAATCGGGCTTCGATACCCGTGGTGAGTATAACACAGATACCTTATTGAGTAGCTTTGTGCTCAACTACAAAAACAATCCCGTGTCTGTCTCTACTTCAACTCCCTGTTGGAGTTATGTGTTAAGACAACGTATTCCTATACACGGGACAATATTAAAAACAAAATATTAAATTGTTATGGGTAACCCTTTGTTCTACCACCATGTAAAAACTTTATTGAGCATTTTAAAAGCGAGTTATTTGCTACAGCGGTTCTGAATACAATGGATGCTCCTTGTATTGAAGGGGCATATTTTTGTCAAGTATATGTTGATGGTTGATGGCATATGTTCAGTTTGGAAAACAATATAAATGACATTTAAGCCCTATAACAGAAGATTAATAGCTTCGCGGTAATGTTGTATTTAAATAGGAATGGGAAACCAATAATCCACTCACATTTTTAAGGCAATCTCATAACTAAAGTAGAAAGAGAATCTGTTCTTTCTATTTATAGAAAAACTAACCAATCATCATAGTAATGTTTACTTTTTTACGTGTAAACACAAAGTGGTTAAAACATCAATCATAACCTCACTGTTTCTAAAAGCTTATAGAATATGTTATCACATGACATTTTAAGAATAAATCAAAAATATTTATACTGTTTTTGAATGGTTATATTATCGCATACGTTTATCAAACATTCACATCAAAAGGCAAGGAATGGAAATAAAAACCAGAAGTAGAAATAAATGACTTAGCATAAACTACAATCCTAATATTGTGGAATTCTGAAAAATAACAATTCAGTTTTGTTTATAAATGTGCTAACACCATTAAAAATGTTTACCTTCAAACATGTCTACACCCAAATATTAGCAGCATGGTATCCGTACAGAACCGTAATAACTTTGGGAAAGTATTTATGTTGGTTAAACGACAATAACTTTTGATACCAGATTCACAGAAAATAAAAAGGATCTTTGAAATGTTCAAAAATAATAATGCTATTTTTTCTATACATACATAAAGTTAACTGGAAATGAAACAAAATAATAAAAAAATAGATATTATGTTAAACAAAGAACTGTGAAAAGTTCTCTAATCTAAAGGTTACTAACTTTTAACTCTTCTGAAGGTTATTTAACGTTGTACTCCCTTTCTAAAGTCATATGATCTGAAACTACAAAGAAAAGTTAGTTTGAAGAGAACACATGAAAGTATCAAATTTTTACTCGTATAAATTTGTTTTTGTTTCTGAAATAGTGACTCTAAAATTTAGTTTATATTACTTTGCACACGCCAGGCATAGCCAAGTTATGTGCATGTTTTTATAGAGCAAGCCATATCAAGCTAATTGCTGTGTTCACCGAGCGGAATCGAACTCCTGATTTTAGCGTTGCAAATCCGTACACTTACCGTTGTCCCAGGTGGTTAGGGTATTTGACTCATAATCTGAGAATCACTGGCTCAAGTCCTCGTCCCACCAAACATGGTAGCTATATCAGCCGCGGTGGCGTTACTATGTAACGGGGAATCCCACTATTTGTTGTTAAAAGAGTAGCCCAAGAGTTGATGGTTGGGTTTTGATGAGTAGTTGTCTTCCCTCTAGACTTATACTGCAAAATTAGAGAGGGATAGCGCAAATAGCCCTTGTGTAGCGTTGCGGAAAAGTAAAAAACAAACAAAAAGTTACTTTGCATGGTGCTGCGTATTTTTACCTGACATCTTTGAGATCTTTAAAGCATTTTCTCTGGAAGAATGGAGATGTGAAAACGGTACATAAGCCCTAAGAAGACACGTCACTTCAGAGAAGTTCGGAGAGAGAGTTATTTATGCATTTGTATTCAAGGTATTGATTGATCGACTAGGACTATGTTTAGTCAGCTTTGGAGGATTATGATACAGTTGTCATGTCAGGAATTGTATTCTTTACATTCAACATGGAAACTATTGGATTTTCTACAACCGAGTTTGATCAGATGTGAAGGGTAGTAGCTGGGTTGTAGTATCAGGAATTCCATCCTGTATGTTCAACATGGAAACTACTAATTGTACTACAACTGTGTTCAATCAGATGTGAAGGATAGTAGCTTGGTTGTTATATCATGAATTTCATCCTGTATATTCAACATGGAAAGTATTGGTTGTTCTACAACTGTGTTTTTTTTCAGATATGAAGGAATATTATGTAAAAAGAATCGAAAACATGAGTTGATTAGTTTCAGGTCTTTAGTTACGAGCTACTGCTGCAGAAATTTTTTTTCTTTGAACACGCCCCAATTGGCTCAGCAGAATGTGTGCGAACTCACACCGCTAGAAACCGGGTTTCGATACCTGTGGTGGGCAGAGCACAGACAGCCCGTTGTGTAGCTTTAAGCTGAATTCCAAACAAACAAACAAACTTCTTGAACACGACACATTTTTTTTTTCTGATATCAAATCGACGTATAACACAAATCTAATATTTCGTCTTATTACGCATTAGAAAAAATAGAATTAGTCCTTCGTATTATAACTCTCGTAACAATTCATTTTTCTTTACTGATGGTTAAAATGATTAATTTCTCGTTCTTAATGTTTTTCTACGAAGGTTTGTTTAATCTATAATTAAGTAGATATTCTAAGAAGAAAAAAGTAAAACCGTTGTATTGAATCAATTAATAATGCTGCGAATAAAACTTGTTTTGAAAAAAATAGCTTTTTACGACGACTCCGATGAACATATATTTTTTTTTTTTTTTCGAACTTCATTTTCTCTTAGCTCAACCTAATTGAATATATTTACAAACTCTTCAGTTCCCGGTACATTTAAACACAGTGTGTTAGTGAGGTCGTTATTGTAATTACATCTCAAATCCAATAAATTTCCATTACTTGAGTTAATTTCATCTACGAAACTAACAAAGATTTCACCTTCAGCAAATTCTATAAGAAGTAACACATTACCTAATGAATAATGTTTGTTAGGCAAAATATTATCAATACGTCGATAACGTCTCAATAACTGTAAGATAAGTGAATTTCATGTAAATTAAATAGAACAGTGATAAGTGGTAAAGACGCTAAACATTCGTAGACTTGAACAACTAGGTCTGCCCGCAAATGGAAACAATTTGTGATAAACGAAGCTGGTATATATGCTCCTATTTCGGGTCTTCTTTCGTAGATACCTCAAACACCAAGATTCATTTGTGTGTTCTGCTCGCTTTAAAGATTGGATGTTTTATTTTGGTTCTGCGAAATTATATTATAGTTTTTAATAGTCAGTCAGTGAGAATAATAAATATAATGTTCAAACGTTGTTTATAGGGTGCAACGCGTTGATGGTGTTTCATTCTGACGTCTATAGAAGGTCTAATTGACGAGACCGAAACGACAACTTTGCAAAACGAACGCTTCGGTCTTCATTTCGAAGCCGAAATAAGGTGTGACTAATGAAACTGAAACGACAACCTTGCGGATATTGACTATAAATATTATTTCCATAAAAAAGAAACTGATGAGTTAGTGTAACGTACGTAACTGTAGTTAGAACAACACTTTAAGTAACTTTAGGGCAGGCCTGGCATGGCCTAGCGCGTTAAGTCATGCGCTTCGTAATCTGAGGGTCGCGTGTTCGCGCCCGAGTCGTGCCAAAACATGCTCGCGCTCCCAGTCGTGGGGGCATTATAATGTGACGGTCAATCCCACTATTCGTTGATAAAAGAGTGGCCCAAGAGTTGGCGGTGGGTGGTGATGACTAGCTGCCTTCCCTCTAGTCTTACACTGCTAAATTAGGGACGGCTAGCACAGATAGCCCTCGAGTTGCTTTGTGCGAAATTCCAACACAATCAAACAAGCTTTAGGGCTAAAAACAACTAAGTCAGGGAGACGTTAAAATTAAAGTATGTATATATAGGTTAAAAGTACTGAGCAGAGAGCGTTGAGCCAGTCAACACTAATACTTAGTAACGACGTAGGAAACGCTCAGTATTACATAATCAAGTCTGTTTACTGCTTCGTTCCAAGCCACGTTTGGAATTAACGATTTCAGGAAGACAGGAAAGTAATTTTGGTTTTAAGAGCAACTCAACCACTGAACAAAATATCATTCATAACGTTATGAAAATACACTAGTTTTAACGATTTAGGATTCTAGATTGTATGTATACAAATATGTGTATCTTATAACACAGCTTGTTCTGATACGTAGCTTATTCTACAATAATATGCACCACGACACATTTCATGGTGGCACTAAAACTTTGTTCATTGCAGAAGAACCGTTAAACATCGTCATACTAGTACAAATATACTATATTTCAAATTTATGACATCTTTTATTAAACAAGTCGAATGCTGATTCGCCTGGTGGCACAAATATATGCAAAATATCAGTAAAATTCTACAACGTACCAGTTAGTGTAAATTTCGTTGAACTAATAACTTACTTGAAGCCTCATATCAAAGCATCAAACAGTTTAGTGTTATAAATACTTTTATTTTGCTCCTTCTTAAACTTAGAAATACAATTTACAGCTTATTTTATTAGGTTTATGGTGAAACGTTGGAGAGTTTCATCTGTTAACTAAGCTATGTTGCGTTTTATTCTACTCATATTACGTTTCATAACTTTCATGAAATATAGTTCGTGGGCAGCAGAACGGCAACAATTTTATATTTGTTTTAAAGTGTAGAAAACGGTTCCCCGGTGGAGCAGCGGTAGCTTTACGGATTAAGAAGGTTAAAACATTGGTGAACACCTCAGGTCACTCGGTGTGCTTTTCCTCTGAAAAATAACAAGCTTATGAAAGGGGCGTGGCATTTAATGTAAACAATAAATAACTTAAGTGCTGTAAAATATTTCATACCTTGGTCCATAGTAAAATGATATTACGTTAGAAAACGTTCATCAAAGAAACTTATTTATTTCTAAACTTCAACAAAAGTTTAAGCTGTCATTAAACTTTTATCTTCCTTCTCTAAGCATGCCTTCCATTATTCTGTTTTGAAATTTAAATGTTTATTAAATTACATTTTGAGCAAGATATATGTGAAATATGTATGTTCATAACTTTATGATACTTGCAAACACAATACGAGTAAATTGAATCGACCTCACAGTGTCTTCGGACTTGTATCTCTTCCATAGAAACTTTTCGAAGCACACGCCCTTCAGCTGCACGTTACAAGTATTTTTATGTTGAAAAAGTTCATCCAATACTTAGAGCCCCAAAGAAATCAAAGGAAATCCGGATTAATTCCAGATTTTGAAGCCAGCTGTAAGCATCTTCCCAAAGAAAACCATTAGGACAGAAATAAAAAGAAAACTCCAAAGATCGAATCAAAAGAATTTAAAAGTTCTGTGAAACATTCACTTTAGTAAAAACAAAACTTTTGACAAGAATCGTACAATTGCCTTTTAAATGATGAAGACACTGAAATATGAGCGCATAAGGTTTTTAAACTTTTTAGTTAGAAAATGCTTTATTAAGGTAGTTTGACACCTGATATTACATGATATATAGACATATCCTTTGTAATCGAACTCAAGAAGAAATTGTAACAACTAAATATGTATTATCGTCCTTTTATGACTTCATGAAATTATATTTATTTCTGTTTGTTAAATTTTGCTCATATGAACTCGAGATATACCTTGGTAATTTTAAAATGATGAACTGGAATGAAATGCAGTTAATCAACATCACCCACCGCCAATCTTTGGGCAACTTTTTATCAACAAGTAGTGGGACTGTCCATAACATTATAACGCCCCCAATGTTGAAAGAGTGTGTATGTTCGGTTTACGAACCTGAGCCTCACAGATTTCTAATCGAGCGTCCTGACCACCATGTTAAACCAGGCTCTAAGCTGATTGGTCACAAGGTCCTTCTGACCCCCTCCCCATATTTGGTAGCTTAATAATGAAGAAACATTTGATAAAAGCTGAGGTCACCTGAATTTTCCTTATTTCAAATTTTATCAAAGCCTTCTGTTAAAATGTTCACACGAAGGCTTAGACCCATTGGACTTTTTACCACCCTCTTTTAGGGTTTGTCTAAGAATACTTTTGAAAGATGGTTATTTCCAAGTTTCGCGAAGCTATCTTAACTGGAAGCTGTGTTTATGTGTTACCAAATCGCTGATTTATAGTTCATGCATAATGTGATAATGCCCACCTGGCATCTGAAAGACGACTTTTGTCTTGCAGCAGGGTGAATACCTACATTAAACAGATAACAGGAAACAGTTGAAACAGTTGGAAGTTGTTGATATGAGAATGGTGATTGATCGGGTACGACTGAAAGACGAGAACACATCCATATATTTCTGTGTGCATTTATACACTCAAGGAATGGGAGTTTCAGTCACATGGTAGATTTGATTTACTGGCGAAATCAAAAGATATTTCTTCCCCGAAAATATACAAGTTCTGTTTAATTGATTGTTATTTTTGACGGACCCTCATTGTCATGGTTATTCTCGCTTTATTTATTTGGCTGTTCTAACACGAATATTTTTTTAAACGTTTCGTTTTTTTCTTAGCTTGAAAATCATGGGAGTAAAAGGTTTTGTTTGTTCGTTTTTAGAACTTCGCGCAAAACTACACGAGGGCTATCCGTGCTAACCGTCCCTAATTTTGCAGTGGTGACTAGCTGCCGTTCCTCTAGTCTTACACTGCAAACACCAAACATGCTCGCCCTTTCAACTGTGGAGACATTATAATGTGACGGGGATTCAAACCCGCGACCCTCAAATTACCAGTAGAGCGCTTTAACCATGTGGCAATGCCAGGCCAGAAAATGTTTTAAAACCATCAAAACTTATCAATTATTTTTACGTTTTGGTTAAAACAGGTCGTATTTTTCTGTGAAAGACAATGGTCCTGTTTTTTCAGTCGAATTCAGAAGTTGCTTGATTTCAATAACGTATTCCCAGTGACACAGTGCTAGAAACCGGATTTCGATAATCAAATTATCGAACCTGATAACTTGATCAGGTTGATATCAATATCAATAAGCAACCTAATTATTATTAGGTTATAATATGTTATAACGAATATAACATATTAGTTATACACGTTTATGTGTATAACGTAGTTATACGTCTACGGGGCTTAAACACGTCATAACAATGTTTGGGTTCTTGTACACTTATAATACTCTTTTAAAGTCACTCTACTAATGTGTGCAATAAACTTATAAAGTGGTTTCATTAGCATTATACCAAGGATTACGTAGATCATTAAAGAACAAGAGATTTACAAAGCTGTTCATATGTCATAGACAGAATACTTGTTGTTTGTTGAAGCACAAAGCTACGCCATGTGTTACCTTCTTTATTTGTTTGTTGTTGTTGTTTTGGTTTGTTTGTTTCTTTAAGAAAAACCCACATTGTACCATCTGCTATGTGCACTGCGGGGAACTAACTCCAGATTTTAGCGTTCAAAGGGTATAACTTGCACCTAACAACCAAGTACGGATTTTGTGATTTCTTTTATCACACTTTTTTACGTGTCATAGTTTTTTTATTTAACAGTTTGCAGAATATAAAATTTTATGTTTTTTAAAAAAGTCAAAAGAGCATAATAACTGTTCTGCTACTAATAATTTTAGTTTCATTTAATAAAAAATTGAATTCCAAGAAAAACTTCAAAACACCTAAAGTGATAGGAGTGAAGGTTTGTTTGTTGACATATAGCTAGGCAAAGAGCTGTTTGTACTTTGCCCGCCAACTGTATCGAAATGCAACGTTTTGACATTATAAACCCTCAGACTTATGTTGAGCTACCAATATTCAGTTTCCCCTGGTGGGACAGCTTTAAGCTTAAGGACTTACAACTCTAAAATCCCGAGTTGATTCCCCGCTACGGCTACAGCAGATAGTTCAATGTGGATCTGTTCTAAAACCGAACAATCAGATAACTAAAAGTGAATGAACTATCAACTACATCGTAGTGAAAAGAAAACATTACGATATTTTAAATTTGCAGTAACTTAGCATTCTGGGTAAAAAAACAACACGAAATTAGTTTATTCATAAATACTCAATATGTCCTTATTTAAAAAATAACATTTTTTTGTTTTGATATTAATGTAGAAAGGCATATATATGTGTGTGTGTATACATATATTGAGAGAGACGAGATAGCAAACTTGATGAAACTTTAATTTGAAAAATAAAATAAACTTAGTACAATGGCGAGACAACAACTTCAACAATAACAATTTCACGAACACTGTGGGTCCTCCAGTGGCACAGCGATATGTTTGTGGACTTGCAACAGTATAAACTGGGTCTCAATACCTGTGATGAACAAAGCACAAATAGTAATTTGTGTATCTTTCAAAGCAACAAACAGAGAGTTTTGGTTGAAGTTAAGCACAAAGCTACACAATGACATAACTGCGCTTTGCCTACCACGGGTATCAAAACCCAATTTCTCGTGTTGTAAGTCGGCAAACATACCGTTGTGCCACTGGAGACTGAACAGAGGGGAAGCAACTAGCAAGCAGCACCCTCCGTCTATATGGTTACTGTTAACCGAATAGCATGGTGTATTTTTATTTCTATAAAATACTCACAGCTGAAAGTGTGGAACATATTTAGTGACATATCAAGTGGTCGAACCTTGGACCTTACAAATCGCAGCTCTCGTACTGATAAACCAAGTAGAGAAGTATTTATAATGCTTTCAGGTAATGTGATAATTTTGTATGTACAATTTCGAATTTGCCTCTATACAATCTTAAAAATATTATTGTCAGCTTCCGGATTGATAAAATTAACCCTTTCCTGTACCGGATTCTAGCGCTATAAGTTCCGCAGGTATTCCGCAGTGCCACTTGTGGCGCATAACCACAAGCAAAAGGGGACCGTTTTAACACATGTTCAGAGATTAAAAGTCTTAACACTAAAGAAAAATAATACCTATGGCTGTACAGCTGAACGAAATTAAAATAAAAATGTACTTGTTATATTTTCTAACGAAATTATGCTATTCTGTGCAAAAGAAGAAAAATTTAACCCGATTTAAAATTTATTCTATAAAAAATGTATTCTCAAGACGGGAAGTATGGGTGTTGAAACTTTAATTAAAATAAAGTACAGAACAGCGTTTTGACCTTCTTAGGTTATCTTTAGATTAACAAAGAGAGTTTGCAACTGACAGACTGTTGCCGGCACATGTCTTAGAGATGAGAGTGTAAACGGGTACGGGATTGTAGGGGGCGTTGCAGCTAGATGTTAGGTCTTCAATTAGTACAGGTTTAAAGGTGTTTCTTCATATTGGTTCAATTTTGGATTGAGTTGTTGTATAAGTAGGAATTCTTTGATTTTGCGTTTGTTTATATTTGTTTCCCTTCTTAGTATATGGGTGTTATCTATGATTATGTTGTGTTTATTTGACTTGCAGTGTTTAAAAACGCGAAAAGTGTGTTTATTCGAAGATGTTTTTTTTGTGTGTGTTCTTTGAATCTGGTTTAAATTTTTTATGCTTGTTTCCAATATAGAAGTTGTGGTAGTTTTTATATTGTATTTTATATTTAATGTTGGTGTTATGTTTGTCAGTGTAGTTTTTACATAGTATGGGCTTTAGTTTTACACCTTGTTTTTGAATAAATTTAGTGTTTACTGAAATGTTGTGTTTTGATATAAGTTTTTCAAGTTGTTTTCTTCCTGATATCAGGAACACATGATACGCAGCAGTGTGAGGTTTTAAAATTTATTATGCATTTCATTCACAACCATTACTCCTTCACCCACATTATGCAGAGAGAAAAAACTATCTCAATCCCAGGAAGATTAGACAGAGCGTTCTCTTGTATTAAAATTTAAAGTGACTTGCACAAAGGAAAATAAATTCAGCAAACAATTTCACGAGGTGACGTGAACAGAATTAAAAAAGAAAATGCGTAACGTGCGTACTGCGAACGCTCTGTTCTAACTTAATACCTTTTGTTTCGCTATCACAACGCAGACATCAGATTGCGTTCCGAGCATGAGGAACGGGAACTGAAATACATATGATAACACTCTGTAACTGCCTAGCTATTTTTTTTAAATTGATTATCCGTATAGGGTTCAACACCTGAGTCACTGCTATTGTTTATAATATCAATGAAGCAGAAATTCTTAGGTATCTGGTAACATTCACAAAAACGTTTGTATTGATTTACCATTTAATATAAAGGTTATTGTATTAAATAGTAATTTAATAAAAGCTGAATAATTCTGCCGCGCAGATCTACGCTTTTAATTATACCTTTGCTTATAATTTGTCTAAAGATGTTGCCATTGATGCAGTACAATACGCGGTCATCATTGTTCAAAGTATACACAATGAATATGGTAACTTATCTCGTTCATCATGAGGTACTTCCTGTAGATTATCCATTGATTACAATAAAGATGGCAATTTGAGTTAAATTTTCGTTAATGTTTTAGCGTTGTCTGGTTTTGGAAGGGTAATTAAAATGATTATTCAAACATTAGTTTATAATGCAAAACAACAAAGTTTTTACTTTTTACATTAGTTGACCGATAAATGCATTGATTCGACAACTTTTTCATCTTTATGTAGTAACTTCTATCTCACGTTATAAATTAGTATTAAACTTAGCCTACCAAACAAAGCCTTACTTGCTAGTTAAAGTATCTTTAACTTTAGTATATGTAGCAATAACAATTTCCCGACCACTTAAATTTCTAATAACTATTTTTAGTTATGAATAAGGTCTTTTAACAACTAGGCACTACTTTATGCGGAAGTACACCTTGCTGCATATAAAGGCTTGTTTAGAGCATGATATTCACAGTGGACTTAATAAATGGGTTTTGGAAGCTATACTAGTTTATTTAAATATCTAGATGGGACGCTTCATACTAATATAATTCGTCTATTGTGCTATCAATCAGTGCATTTATACCATACTGGGAGCTGGAATGCTAACTTCAAGAGATAAGTTTTCAACTTACTTATCCCAAAATGGTAGTACCTTATATTCTTATTCTTAATTTTATTTCAGTTAATTTTTCTTCTTCTTTACTCTGGAGAGCAATTACCTTTCCAAAACTGTCTGCAGGCAGTGAAGGGTGATATAGATGTGGGAGGTTGTGGGCTTGAGCACCCACATCATCTCGCTCTCCTAATTTCTATTTCCATATCTTTGCTACTATTTTATTTCTCATGTGAGACTGGCAAATGGAGGTTAAGATTGATAGACGATGTATCCTCACCGCACTGTGGGTCCTACTTCCTCAGTCACCTCCAAAACCTAGGGTACATTTTATAATTCCACATTATAACTTGTACCCTCGGAACTTCTCAATCAGTGCAGGGTTTTTTTCTTTAATTTATTTTTGTTTCGGCTTGTTTTTTGCAGTTATAACAAACTAATGTAATTTAACGCAAACGTTCCTTATAATTTTGTTTACTTAACTTCATCAAAATGTATTAATTTTCAGCAATATATATAAATACATTACAGATTTTTTTCACCATAATTTACGTTATTATTTGGTGAAGTAAAACGGTCTCCAGATCCAATAAATATCTTTAACTTTCTCTGAACCAAAGCTGAAATGAAAAATTCATAGACAAGTAACATATAGCTTCACTTGCCAGCTTTATGGGTTCTGTATATTCTTTTCAATATTAAGTTGCTTGTCTTAATATATCTCTTTTTGTGTGTGCAGTTACTGAGACAGCTACTAAAACAACATGTGTTCGTTCCTGCATCATAACTTGGTATAAGAGGTTCAAGAGACCTTTTCTTTTGTAAATCTACATATTCCAACCTTCAAACCGTGGGACTAATTATAAATGTTTACCTTCAAAATGAGGTTGTCGTTTATTACCGTGTCACCAGTTGTAGCCAATATTTTTATGACACAGATTGAATCTCAAGCGATCAATTCAGCCTTATACCCACCATTATACTGGTACAAATATGTTGATGATACAATTGCTGGATTCACATCTATAGAACACACACTTAGTTTTTCAATCACGTTAACTCGATACACACCAACATTAAGTTCACCTGTGATCAGGAAAAACTAACCAAATAGCATTTCTCAACCTCAATATCACTAGAACTGATACACAATTCAAAACATAAATCCACAGAAAAATCACCTATTCTGGATTATACATTTCCTGGGACTCAACACATGAAACAAAACAAAAACTCAACATATTAAGAAACCAAATAAACACAGCCACAAAACTATGTTCACCTGATAAAATTAACAATGAAATCAACACCGTAAAACAAAACTTCATCAACATCAACAAATTTCCTCCAAAAACTGTGGAAAAAATTATATGCACACACCTAGACCAACACACAAACAAAAAATAAATCCCAAGATACAACAAACTACAAAACCTTATACTGCTGTATACCACATGTTCCCGACATCAGCGAAAAAATAACCAACATTTGGAAAAAAACTTATAACAAAACACAACATTCCAGTAAACACCAAATTTATCAAAAACCAGGTACAAAACTGAGGTCTATACTATGTAAAAACTACACTGACAAACACAACTCCAACATAATTTATAAAATACAATGTGATAACTGCCACGACTTCTATATTGGAAAAACAATCAGAAAACTGGAAACTAGATTCAAAAAACAGAAGAAAAAACACCTTCACACGTTTTTGAACACTACAACTCAAATAAACACAATATAATCACAAATAAACACAATATAATCATAGAAAACACCCAGATGCTAAGTAGGGAAAGAAATATAAACAAATGTAAAATCAAAGGAGCTCTACTTATACAGCAACTAAAACCAATATAAAGGAACACCTTTATACCTATGCTAATTAATAACCTAACATACAACTGCCACGCCCCCTACAATCCCATACCCGTTTATACTCTTGTCCCTAAGATG
This sequence comes from Tachypleus tridentatus, assembly GCF_004210375.1. Lineage (NCBI taxonomy): Eukaryota > Metazoa > Arthropoda > Merostomata > Xiphosura > Limulidae > Tachypleus > Tachypleus tridentatus. The sequence goes on along the minus strand of NC_134837.1, from coordinate 31,337,583 downwards.
TGTCCGGCAACGGTCACTTGCCAACTCTCTTTGTTAAACTGAAAATGACCTAAGAAGGTCGAAACGTTGTTCTTTGATTATCAATAAAAGTGTTAATATTTATACCAGCCGTTCTGAGATACATATCTTTGCCTTTGTGTTTCCTGTTTGTTTCTTATCCTTGCTATTTGTCTCATATATATATGTAGTAAACTGAGCATGAAAGTTCTTCACCAAGTGGCCACTACAGGAGAATATAAACAAAATTACGTTGAATTTCACGTCTGCATAAATAATCATCATGAGATGAAGACAAGACGTGATAGCACGTTTACCACTCAAAATGTAGCATAAAGACTGTAGAACACTTGCTTCAAATTAACAATATTCATTGACTACAGGAGAATACTATCTAATTTTGTGTGCCACATTGTTCGTGACCTTCACATTACTGTTCATATTATGGTGAAGTCTGGTGAAGTATATGAGCCTACTATTTATAAGTTACATTGTTTTGATATTCTAGTTTTCACTGATGAATTAAGTGTGACCAATGTGCATAAGTTATATTGTTGTTGATATTGTTCTCACTAATGCATACTGATGAATTACGTGCCTGATATTCATAAGTTATGTTGTTGTTACTATTCTTGTTCTCACTGGTGAATACTGATGAATTAAGTGTGCCAATTGTTTGTAAGTTTTATTATTGTTCTCACTGGTGAATACTGATGAATTAAGTGTGCCAATTGTTTGTAAGTTTTATTATTGTTCTCACTGGTGAATACTGATGAATTAAGTGTGCCCATTGTTCGTAAGTTATATTGTTGTTGATATTCTTGTTCTCAAAGATTCTCACTGACGAATTGCATGTGTCACGATGCTTATAATTTTCACATTGTTACTCTAGTTTTGTTTTCACAGATGAATGCTAACGACTTAAATGTGTCAAAATGTTCACTTTGTTCTTCCTATCCACAAATTATGCATAACTTTTGTGAGATAATACAAATTTTGTAGTTTTAGTTTTCTTAATGTGGAAAATTACACAATGAGTTATCATCATTCAGTTCTGGTGGGGAATCGAATCTCGTAGTTTAGCATAACAACTGCAAGTTTAAAAAATGGCTTTTGCAAATAATGTTTCGACCACTACTGTATTTGTAGATCTCTAAATTGAGCTAAATCCGTCATCGATGTTGGATGTTGCGAATATAATTTGATTGAAATTATATTATTAAACATTCTTTTAATTCTTGACAATCCCTATGGGGCTAAATAAAAAATATAACGGCATAACATAATGTTTAGGGGCAACAAGGGATCTACTGGTCCATTTAGGCTGCCCTATTCCCTAAACTAAACCAAGAACTATTAAATAAAATTTAAAAACCTCAAATTCAGCTCTTATCAGTCGTGTAGGTGATCAAGTTTTCTCTTATACTCTTTACTATCTCTGAAGACAACCCCTTCCAAAGGCCAATCACCCTGTTAAAATTGCCTTTGCTAAAATTGAAGCTAAAATTTACGTTTTTGTCCCCTAATTCTAATATTTGCATCATTAAGTATGAAAAAATGATGCATCAACTCATCACCGTCAATTCTACTTACAACCTTGGATTCCTCAATCATATTCCCTCTAACTCTCTATCTCTCTTTTCATAAGATAAAACAGTTTGAGAGATTTCAGCTTCTTCTCCTATGACAACCCTTCCATCCCAGGTAACATTCTAATAACTCTCCACAAAACCCTTTCCAACAATGCAATGTCCTTTCTAAGATAAAGAGTCAAAGAATGAACACAATATTCCAAATGTGGCACAATAACTTATCTGTACAATGCAATTATAACCTCTTTAGACTTGTCTTCAAAACAACTTAAAATTGTATTTGCCCTACCACTAGTTTTAGAATCTGATCAACTAATTCGCCAAGATACCTTTCTTTCATGACTCTGTTAAGGTTATTCCCATCCAAATTATAATTACAATTCAAATTATGATAACCCACATGCATTATTTTGCATTTATTATAATTAAAAGCCACCTAACATTTATTCACCCAACTGGCTAAATGAGCTAAATCCTTTTATAAATTAGCATCCTTCTACACACGACCATCAAAACCTTAATATCACCAGGAAATTTAAGTAATTTATAGACCAATCCTTCAAATATGTCATTAATGTAAATTAAATAAAGCAAAAGTCCTAAGACAGAGCTCTGAGGTACTCCACTTGTAACATTAATTTTGTTTGACTGAACTCCTTTCATATCAACCCTCTGCTTTCTTACATCCAGCCACTTCTATCCAATTTGCTAACGCATCCCTAGCATCTATAGAGTTAGTGTTTCTTACAAGCCTTTTAAGTGGCACATTGTTAAATGCTTTCTAAAAATCCTGATATATCAAATCTACACCCTTACCCTCATCTACATAAATAGTAACCTTTTCAAAGAATGTAAAAATATTTGTAAGGTAAAACGTTCCCTCAGTGAAACCATGTTGACTACCGAATAAAATTCTAAAAATTTTTAAGCATCGTTTATCAAACTTTTCAAACTAATGTAAAACTAATAAACCTATAATACTTGAGATAATTTTATCTCTTTCCTTAAAAAGAGGAGTTACATTAGCTAATTTCCAATTCTCTGCCATCCACCCATTATTCAAGGACTTACCAAAAATAATAACAAGTAGCTGACATATCCTATCATTCATCTCCTACAAAATCATTGGGAAAACATTCTCTGGCCCAGGACCTTCATTGTTTTCTAAACTTCCCTTTTATCAAACTGAAAATTAATGTGATGACCTTGTATGATCTTGTTTCCATCTATCAACTGTTCAAGATGAGGAATACTGTTCAAATCTTCATAAGTAATAACTAAAGTAAAACAAAATTAATAGCTCAGCTATCACATAATTATCAGGTATGAGTTTTTATCATTCCTCGAAGTATTTTGTATACCATTAATGTATTAAAGAAATCCTTACTGTAAATTTCTACATTTTAGGTCAACCTTTTCCTATTTAATGTCCTAATTTCCAGTTTGACCAACTTTTTGATCTTTTATAATCTTTTGAATATCCCATTATACAAGATAATTAAAATTTCTTCAACTTGTGATGTTTTTAGTAATTTTATCTCTTATACATTCTGTGAGCCAACATGAGTTTTACTTGCAGCCACCATTTTCTTTATATAAGGAATATTTTTATCTTAAATATTTAACAATTTATCTTTAAAAAGTTTTCACATATAATCAATGCTTCCAAATACCTCAGATGCCCAATTCACAACAGATAATTCTTGTAACATCCCTCCAAAATTTGTTGTTTTTTTATATTTGTAACCAAAACATAATTATTTCTGATTTCCATGTTCAGCAAAACATCGAACCAAACAAAGAAATGATCAATTGCACCAGATGTCACCGAATTTTCATTTTTTATATAATAGAAGTTAACAATAAATCTAAAATAGTATTGTTTCTAGTAATTTTCTTGTCCAATTGGTGAAGAAATCCATCCTCAACTTCAACAGGATATATCTGACATTTTACACATATAGAGCCACTCCTTCCTCCCTCTTTATAACTCTATTAAATAACCTATAACTCTATATTTCAAAGTACTTTCTGTCCTCAAAATGATCTATGTTTAACCATGTTTCAGTTATTCCCATTGCATCAAAATCCGTTTTTCCTAAAGTCTTCTATTTTAGTTCTTATATTTCTAGCATTATAACTACAATAATTAAATCTATCTTTAGAAGTACACTTCTATACTCATTTCCTATGCTAAACATTTCTCTACATCTTGTTTGTTTTGCATTTAGTTGTTCCTGGCCCTCATCACTATCTAATCAGTTTAAAACTTCCCTTACAGCTGTGTTGATTGCCCTTGCAAACAAGTCAGCCCCTACCCTATTTAAATGTAAACCATCCATTCCAAAAAGAAACTCCCTTCTCCCACTGAATTAATCCCACCAGTCCAACCAGCCAATCTGCTTATCCTTACAAATTAAATTAAGCCTAGCATTCAGCCCTAGTGACCTACTTATCATTTCATTCCCACAATTAATTCTTGGTAGTATCCCTGACACAATTATGTTATGAGCCCTTTCGTTAAATGCTATTATCAACCCCTTGTACTCATCAACTTGCTCCTCTGACCTACCTTCTCATTAATCCATACGAGCGCAGCAAAAACTACATCAATGCTAGCCTCCTTTGTTATGGCTAGTGGTAAAGTTTTTGTGACGTTATAAAACTAAACCCAGTTTGTGAAATACGATCACACCGTTTCTTTTCACTGGAATTGATAGAAATGTCTTCCTGGAACTAAAAGTATTGATAAAAATCTTTTGAAGTGAACAGTTATTTTACAAACTAACCATAAGTTAGTTAGTTATCTTTGAGAGCCTAGCAGTAGATATATAATAAATTTACTTGTTTGGAATAAAGCACAAAGCTACATAATAGGCTATCTATGCTCTGCTTACCACGGGTATCGAAACCCGTGTTATAACGGTGTGAGCCCGTAGACATGCTGCTGTGCTACTCAAAGGCGTATATTATAAATAAAACGTTTTTTTAATGTCATCGTAAATAGTGAAGTACCAAATTAATTATTAGTAACTCCCTACTTAGAATGCAAATTATGTAATTATTAGAGAAATTAGAGTAATTATTATGTAAAAATTAGAGAAAATAAATATCTCTCAAATCATACAAAAGTTTTCGGCTCTTTTAAGCATTTGTATTGAGTGACTTATCTTACTCGAAGTCTGTGTAAAATAAGTCAAATATTACTGCTCATGCAGTGAATCTTAATGCAAATGTACGTTTGCAAGACTTTTTAATAAACCTTGTTTAGTTTAGTGTAGCCCAGTCTTACTACATATGTGAATTTATCAATCTATGTCCGCTCTCATTAAATTACACTTTGTAACAAATTTTTACGTTTTCTTGTTCCTGGGTAAAAAGTGTTATTTTCCAATTGCTTACGCCTAAAGTAAATGGAAAAGACCTATATTTCTCTTCAAACTTTACTTTTATGGCCTAGGTAATGAAATTTTCAAATTTACCCATTTTCCAGAACATTCCAGGTAGATTCAGTGCTGAGTAGCTGACAGGAAATTTTCTCGAACTTAAAAGAATTTTCAAGAATGTTGTAGAACTTACGAAAATGTTCTAGAACAGCATCAAGACCTTGCTATAATTCTTGAAGTATGATGAGTATGGCTGGGAGGTCATCATAGACTTCAAACTTCAAAATGGTGGCATTCCTGATGGGTTTCCAAGGAGGATTTACCAAGTTTCCCTGTTATCTTTGTTTTTGAGACACCAGGGACACCGCAGCGCAGTACAACAGGAAGCACTGGCCACAACGGATCGAATTCTCTGTGGGGAGGTACAATGTCAAGTGTGACCCACTAGTGAACCTCCAGAAGGTGTTGTTCCCACCATTGCTCATAAAACTGGGTCTTATGAAATAATTTGTCAAAGCTCTTGATAAGGAGTCTGCAGCCTTCAAGTACCTTCGAGATTTCTTCCCTAGGCTGTCTGAGGCAAAGGTCAAAGCTTGTGTCTTGGTTGGATCACAAATAAAGAAGATCCTGGAGTGCACAGAATTCCCCAAGAAGCTCAGTAGGAAGGAAAAAAAGCTTGAAGCAGCTGTGTCGCAGTGGTTCGGGACTTTTTGGGCAATCACAAGACCAAAAATTACGTGAAATGGGTTGAGGCTCTGATGAAGAACTACGCCAAAACGGGCTGCAGGATGTCCCTGAAAGTTCATATCCTTGACGCTCATCTTGATAAATTCAAGGATAACTACTCACTTCTAAATATTTTTGTATAACATTAGTATAAATACATGTAAATCTTGATTCATATGTTGTTTTATTCAGACCTTATGTAAATGAAAATGTGCAAATTTACCCATTTTTACATGGAAAATAGGTTAGTTTCTAAATTTAATTATCGAGGTCACAAATTTGATGAGAATAATGGCCATTTTCTGTACTTTTACAGCATAAGCAATTAAGAAATAACACATGCTATTCAGGAACAAAATTTGTATTACATAATACTATTATCACATGTGTGGGTAGGTAGATGGGTGAAAAAAGTGGCACTCTTTAACGTATATACTGATAATAAATAAATGGACTTCATACTCCGAAAACCAATATCCTGATGATTGTATATTACTCTCTCTATACCCAAAAGGTATAGAGATCTTGAATTAGTACGATTTGACTGTTTGAATTTCGCGCAAAGCTACACGAGGGCTATCTGCGCTAGCCGTCCCTAATTTAGCAGTGAAAGACTAGAGGGAAGGCAGCTAGTTATCACCAACCACTATCAACGCTAGGGCTACTCTTTCATCAACGAATAGTGGGATTTGCCATCGCATTATAACGCTTCTACGGCTGAAAGGGGGAACATGTTTGGTATGACAGGGATTCGAACCCGCGACCGTCAGGTTATGAGTCGAGTGCCTCAACCACCTAACCATGCCGGGCCAGCACGATTTGAGACCATTTACAACGTTTACAGAAGTATTTAATATAACTGTCTACACCCTCGTTTTTATATCTTATATTTTTATTCTCTAATCTATAACACACAACTGTGAAATGCAGTAAAGAATATATTCAAATAATGCAAGTAAGGTTGTTTATTCTTCAGTATTATCCCAGTATTTGAGCCAAAGCTCAGCCTTAATGAATATAATATGAGGAAAGGTAGCTCAATGAATATCTTCTCATGTATAGTAGTTGTTAATTGTTAAATATTACTAATTTAAGCAACTCTGTACAACAATGTAGGCCCGACATGGCCAAGTGGTTAAAGCACTCGACTCGTACTCTGAGGGTCGCGGGTTCGAATCCCCGTCACACTAAAGATGCTCGCCCTTTCATCAGCCGTGGGTGGTAATGACTAGCTGCTTTTCCTCTAGTCTTACAATGCTAAGTTATGGATAGCTAGTGCAGATACCCTCGTGTAGCTTTGCGCAAAATTAAAAAATAAACAAATAAATATAATGAGTGGAATTAGTTCCTTGTGTATATTAGTTTGATCAATAAACACGAGTCATTCCCAAGTAGATTTCTATCTGACAACAACGTATCATTAAAGTAACCCTAGACAAAGAACACAAATACGTTGTAATTGTTACTAGGCCCTAGTATGTTGAAAATATCATTATCTCGCTTGAAGGTTTTCTGATCAGGTTTAACAATTAATTCTTGTGATGTAAAAATTATAGAGAAACTACAATATTAAATATCATTTATAAACTCTGAAACTGAATTTACTCTTTATAGGATTTAATAGTAAGACAAAGTAATATTCATTTGTCCAAATCAATCTCCTATGAGATGGATACAAAGTTTCAATACGTGAAGTTATGTCTTGATTAAAGTTTGCACTAGCACGATAAAATTCCCTATCCAGATGAAGCTCCTATAAGAGGGTTTATGTTTTCAGGTACAGTACAAGATGACAAATAACGTTTCTTTTAAATAGGTTAAAATCGTGATATTTTACACACTTAACAGCATTAACGCAAAATAATTATGTTTGTGATAGATAATCAAGTACCTTTCTTATGCTTCAAGTGTCCATGTATACTGTAGAAAACAGGAATAAGTACAATGCAGTATGATATTTTATATGAGAACGTATAAACCATTACTACCTAATGATGTCAATCATCACCTTTTCCTATTTTATTTCTATAAACATTGACTATCATGATTCATGATGTGACCTGAATATCAAATGTATGATCATTCAATCTACTTTCATAAACTAAAATCTGGTAGAAGAGGTTTCAGTAATTTTGGAGCTCTGTGGTTGTTGTTTTGAATTAAGCACAAAGCTACTCAATAGGCTATCTGTGCTCTGCCCACCACGGGTATCGAAACCTGGTTTTTAGCATTGTAAGTCCGCAGACATACCACTGAGCCACTAGGGGCCTCAATTGAATATAGAGTATAGACACCACAGAAACAAAGAATATCAATGTTGTGTGCTATTTACATCAATGTTGATAAGACATCCTGGATCTCTACTCTGATCTCGTCCTTAAGAACGTGAGTCACATGATTGGATCCAACGTATTTCCAAAAAGCATCTATGTAGTGATTTCCTATAAACGTACAAGAACATTTAATCAAACACCTCTTAATCAAGAAATATGATGACTGGTTTCGTACACTGAGGGTAAAAATTATCCTGCATTAGATTAATCTTAGATCCATATGAGAGCACAGTTTTTAGCATGTGGTTCTTATTAAGTGTGGAATTAATAATAACCATTCATGAGGCAGCACAAATTTGTAGGTTGTGGTCCCTGTTAAGGTCATATTAATAATAATATTCCGCAGGTTTTTGAAGTCGGTTTACAATACAGTGCTTATTTCTTTCAGTTCATGTTCTCACTTTACCATCATATATGGAACATTCTTTTGTCACGTAAGAATTAAATCTAGATCCAAATTTTACCCGGCACAATGAGGTTCAGTCGACTGTTTGTTTGGATTAGAAGCGGTTCAGCATTCTGTGAACGAAACTCGAAACTCTGAAATTCTTATAATCAGTACGCCATGAGCTTCTGTGGTTGTTTGACATACATCTTCCGATAGGGATTTTACGTATCTAAACATCTAAAGTGCTTCTAAATCACTGCTTATAGCTAGGTTTTGGAACATTTTAAATGTATCATTTAATGTCATTTAAGTTATATATTTAAAATGCTCCAGATCTTGGCTTTGTGGATGTAGAATGAGCCTGAGTTGGTTAAATTAACTCTGTTCAATCACAAGCCTTGCGGATATAGAATGAAATTGCGATAGTAAAAACACTCTGTCCAATAACAGGCCTTGTGGATGTAGAATGAAACTGCGTTGGTTAATACACTGTGTCCAATGAAAGTCACAATTTTTATAATATAGGTATTGGTGATCTATAATAAGATTGGAACGTTTAATAAACACCATTCAAAAGATAGAATGCTCTCAGTAGTTTCATCTGAGGACAAACTTCACGTGTTGTTTCAAAATAGTGGGAAGCACATTAAAACCCTGACAGTTTGTGAAACGCTGAAACACTGTGTGTTACGTCCAAACGTTTCTGAATACAACTTATGTTTCTTAACGTATCTCCGTTGAACCTAGATTCACTAGTGTTGATAGGTTTTAAGATATAATCATCTTAAATGCGTAGTTTCATCATAACAACCCTATAAAAGCAATTATAATCCTGAAAACAATTTATAGCCATTAAATGAAATTCGGAGTTTTACCACATGTCAGCAACGATCAATAACAAATTATAATTAAACGGTCAAAAGTGGCTTGCTAATAATAATAACCTATATAACTGATACTTGAAACTGTCGGCTTTGAAACTCCCTAATTATAGAATTGAGGAAAAAAGTAAAGACATTTTCGCCAGTAAAGTTGTCGAAACCATAGTTGTTAATAAACGAAGTACTTATAAAACATACAATAGCCTTTGTTGTTGTTGTTTTTAACTCTCAATACTATATAATAATAAACTGGTTTGTTGGTAACTTAACTGAAGCAAAACAACGTTTGGTTATTCATTCAAACATTTTAACCCTCTTAATATGGCAAACAAAAATTTTATAATTTTCATTGTTATTAAACAAAAATGTTAGTGACCAAAAACAATTATAAAATTTATCGACAGTGTGAAAGCTGACAACTCATTACTAAGTCAAAATAAATTACCATACTAACTTGGTTTTTGCTATACTGGATGACCCATAAGGAATTTTCGAAATGTAATTAGATATTACTTTAGGTGCTTTAATGGACCAAAAATCATAACTCTTTTCCTTAGCAGTTTTAAGCGCAAACTACATGTTTATTTTAGGCCAGTTCTGCTGTAAAATGCTTAAAGTAATAATAACGTACCAACAGTGACACTAAATGGCGGTAATTTTAGATTTTAATGGTATAAGCCAATTATTATGAATGGTTTATACAACCACTTGTGTTTAACGACTCCGACATGGGTGAAATTCCAATCTGACGTTTAATAAAACTTCGGCATCTTCCTTTCCTCACCTTAGGTCATTAAATTGTTTATAGTCTGTAATATACCCGACAATTTATTGTTTAGTATAAAATACTTTTTTTTACTAGTTAATTAAGGGCTTCTTCTACTACGGAAATATACTAGTATCTCTCTGTTCCTTTGTGTAATCTTATTTCAGTGTTAGAAGATCGTACATTGTGCAGTTAAAATTATTAATTTTAGAGTCGCAATATTTCGTACCAGTTGTTACTTTCATTAATTCTAAAAGAGAAAAAAAACATTTTCAGCAAACAGCTTTAAAAAATTAAAACTGTTACATTTACATCTACACGTGTTCATATTACTTATGGCTGTAACTATTTTTAAAAGATTTTGAAGTCGAAGGAATTACAATATATAGATTTAAAAGTTGATCACGATTTTATTTTTGTAATGATTTGTTTTTGTTTGTTTTATGAAATTCGCGCAAAGCTATATGAGGGCTATCAGCGCAAGACTTCCCTAATTTAGCAGTGCAAGACTATAGAGAAGGTAACTAGTCATCACCACCCACCGCCAATTCTTGTGCTACTCTTTAATCAACGAATAGTGAGGTTGACATCAATATTATAACGCCCCCACGGCTGAAAGAACGAGCATGTTTGGTGTGACGGGGATTCAAACCCGCGACCCTCGAATTACGAGGGGAATGCCTTAACCACCTGGTTATGCAGGGTTATTTTTGTAGTGAATTATTACTCCAAAAAGAATATGTTAATATCCGTCAGACGAAGTTACGATATACCACCTCCTGGTTGTGGTTTTAATTTAATTATTAACTCAAGTAAATTTTTATAATACAGTAGTTAGGTAGTTAGTTTTAGTTATCACCATTAGATTCCATCTAGGAACATATGGCCGCAATCGCTTGCGGATTCTTCAACAAGTATTTAAGTGAGTAGGTTGTTAGCCCACTGCACCGAGCCGTTCCTAATTTAGCAGTGTAAGACTAGAGGGTAGATAATTAGTCATCACCACCCACCGCCAACTCTTGGGCTACTCTTTTACCAACGAATAGTAGGATTGACCGTCACATTATAACGCCCCCACTGCTGGGAGGGCGAGCGTGTTTGGCGCGACGCGGGCGCGAAAACGCGACCCTCGGATTACGAGTCGCACGACTTATGCGCTAGGCCATGCCAGGCCTACAATATAAATAATTTATCTAAAATACAGGTAATATAATTATACTATTCTAATCAATTATCGTGATTATTATATTTATAATTAATTACATAGTGAATAGTCGTTAAGATAAGCCATGAAATTAGACTGCTTATCTCTAAGTTGTAAATTTATATATTAAGCTAAGAACTGATATGTTAATTAAGATAAGAACGCGTCTTGCAGTAAGTAGTAATTAGATGTTATCCTAATTAAATATATTTTAGAATTTAAGGGCTGATGTTAAATAATTTGTTAACTGGTTCCTGTAACCTGTTAGCATTAAATGTTTAATGTTATATTTGATACCTTATTTGACAAAGGGTTTGATATTGTACACAAATGTTAAAAATTACCCTTTTCATTACATAACTTTTGAACTGTTTTAGAGTCAAGTGATTTTCAGATAAATACTTCAAACCGTTTATTATTTAAAGATAATACAGTAAATAACTGAAAATGTTCTTGGCTGAATTTTTCGAAACTTAGAACTACGCGTGAAATTTATATAACTTCAGGCAAACTTTTGTATAAACGAATTGTTAAACATTTTGTTCCTTTTGTTGATTAGCCACAGAAATATCTTGACAAAATTCAGAAATTTGTAATCAATTTTTCAGGCGCAACTCGTTTTCCTGAGCTTTTCTGAGCAACGTACTGGGAAAAAGGTTTAGTTTGTTTTTCTGTAAGGTATTAACTGTCAGGTTTTCATGTCAACATAATACATAAAACTAAAAGTTATTTTATTTGAATAAATTTTAGTCTTTAAGAAACGTGTTTTGGTACTGAGAAAAATTAGAGATAAAAAATTACACTGACTATTTTACTCATTTAATGAGATGATTTCATGGGGCAACATGGATTTTGGAACCAACCATGTTTACTGTTATAAACAGAACTGCTTGAAGTACCATATACAGCACATAAAGATTAGGAAAAAGTTCAGAGGAACTCCGTTATCAGGGTAACATAAACAATAAAAAACAGAGTCATTATGGTTCTAATACCAGATTTTTTAATGTAAAAGGAAGGAGAAAAACAAAGCAACATAACCAGTGATGACGAGAAAACCCACTTGTAGAGAAATATATATGCAAAAACGGCTCGTTTGGGTTGAGAAAATATTTTACATAGAAGAGCGAACAACGTTTCGACCTTCTTCGGTCATCGTCAGGTTCGTTCGCTCTTCTATGTAAAATATTTTCTCAACCCAAATGAGCCGTTTTTGCATATATAAAGCAACATAACGTTAACAAAACCAGTATCTCGAAGAATTTTTCGAGTTTTTTTATATTTCAGCTAGAAAAATTTTTTGCTAATTGTTTGTTTGAAGTTAAGCATAAAGCTTAACAATGGACTATCTGTGCTCTGTTCACCACGGATATCGAAGCCTAGTTTCTATGGTTGTAAGTCCTCCGAAATTCCGCTATCTCACTGGAGGTGAGGCATCTACGTTTAAATCAACACTTATATAGAACTACAAAGTCCTGCCTGTTAAGGGCTGATTTCTTGCTTGGCTGTGGAATGAAGTTCTCAGGCTCAAGTCTCGATATATCACTGAGCACGCTCTATGTTTTCAGCCATGTGAAGGTTAAAGATCTAATAGTCTATTGCTTTGTTCGATTAAGAGTATTCAGATAGGCGGCAGATACAGATAACTTCTTATTCTTTCTATTGTCAATAGTTCTAAGGTATGGGTGGCCTTACCTTATTGTATGGTTCTTTTACTTGGCCCACTTGTCGAATAAGGTCACGTTCAGGTTGAAATACAACAATACCTACCTTCAAAATTTAGTATAATATATATATATTCCAGTATTAAAGGTATGATAGTTTGTAAATACGCGTTTTGAATAGCACTCAGCTAGTAGTACACTCTAAACTTACCAATCAAGATGAAAAGCTTGATGGCTATAGAAATATATGGTAAATAAACAAAGTGAGAAACTTCACATTTAAGAAAAACATAAAGACTCCAATATTTTTGGTCGAAAGCTATCTTAAGATAAATCTGAATAATTTCAAAATAGCAAGGTTTGCTACAGATTTTAAATATGAACGACATTAGACTCATGTCATTACACAGATATGTCAGTCAGACTTGACACTTCTCCTCAGCATAGCTGAGAATGCAAGTTGAAATTCGATAATGCATGAGAAGCAAAAATGTAAATATTTTTAAAACTTGCGCTTCAAGAAAACGACTTTGTCTTTGCTTGTCATTAAAAACACTCGGATATTTAAAACATTCGTTTTTGATTAACTGCGCCAAACTTCAACGTTAGAATGATTGATTTCTGTATTTCTTTTTCACAACATGATTCTCAGGTTCATATAGCCTGAAATTTCTCTAAAATAGAAATGGTTTCGGGAAGACGTAGATAATAACTGATTTTTAAAAGGGAAAAGGTTTTCAGGCACAAAGCGTTGAAATAATAACTGATTTTTAAAAGGGAAAAGGTTTTCAGGAACAAAGCGTTGAAAACATTTTAATATAAAGTTGTGAAATGGAATTCGTTCAAAATCCGTTCATAACACAAAATAATAACGTAACTGTACAAAGTAAACGTATGACATTTGTATGCATCTCATAAACAATGTATGCTGTTCAGAAGTATAATTACACTGATCTAAGTTAGATATAAACCCTATATCACCATCATTTAATCTTGTGTTTCGTTTAACACCCCCTACTTTGTTTTGTTAACCCCTGAACACAACATAATTGTAATTTCTAGATATTGTTTGTTTTTCGATTGTTCGAGCAACGCTACACAGAGGGCTATCCCGAGTTAACTGGCCTTAGTATATAACCGATTGATTGCAGTAAAGGCTGTTAATCCACAACACCTACCGTCAACTTCTGGATTACTTTTCTATGACGAAATGTTTTTTTATTCACCGTCACTCTTATAACGCACCCACAACCCCATGGTAAGGAATGCATTTTTTCTCCAACGGGCTACAAATCCTCGAATTCACGGTTTGAGCTCACTCACGACAAGGCCACGCCCTGATCCTTCTGGTTAATCATACTTTTTACAATGGTAGTTCTTCTATAAGTGAGAACGGTGTCTTGACACGATTGTTTTGAACGAAACTAATATTTCTCGTTATTAAGTTGTCTCTAGTTCAGATTAGTGTATATTAAGAGTAAACTTGAATACATGTTGGTGTTTTATTGCCAATCGGAGCTGTTTGGAATACACAACCTATTTATTTTTGGCGTAGTGTCTGCAAAGTTTAACGTACGTAACCCAATGTCATTCAGGAGTGTAGTCTAAATTTACAAATAAAAAATTCATTAAATTTTACTCTGTTTTAAATACTCGATTATATTCTGAAACTAATATCATTTCTGTGCTTAGTATGTTCATTAAAAGTGATATCAACCTCTACTAAAAACTGTTGTTTCAAAATTCCAAATTATCTTGTTTGCTTGTTTTGAATTTCACGCAAAGCTACACAAGGGCTATCTGCGATAGCCGTCCCTAATTTAGCATTGTAAGACTAAAGGAAAGGCAACTATTCATCACCACCCACCGCCAACTCTTGAGCTACACTTTTACCAACGAATAGTGGGATTGACCGTAACATTATAACGCCTCCACGGCTGAAAGGGCGAGCATGTTTGGTGCGATCGGAATTCGAACCCACGACCCTCAGATTAAGAGTCGAACTCCTTAACCCACCTGACCATGCCGGGCCTATCAAATTATCTAAAATTATTGCTCAATCCACATGCCATGAAAACATTAATGTTAGGCTTAGCCAACAGGGTTTACTCTATAAGGTTTATTACATACTTATGCTACATCCAGATTTAAACAAATAATCTTCATAATTCAAACATATGCTCACATCACTCCAAAGATATTTAAACTTATTATTATAAGAAAACAAAACCTATAAAGTGTTCTTTCCGTTTCTTTTTCCAAGTTGCAAGATTTAATATTTCTTTAAAAGAAGAGGTTTGTTTTGTAAGCCGACATATAAGCCATGCACGAAACAAGATATGCTTTCAATTTCACGATCAAAAATAGCATTAAAAGGATTGAAGTTAAATGTTACTTAAATCCATTCTAATTGTGTTACCAAATGACCTGCAATGAAGTTTTCAAGACCCTTTTGATTATTCAGAGTGTGCATTTCTTTGTTTTTCTAATAATTGAGAACAGCAAGTTTTACGAGTACCAATCAAAGTTTTACTGATTGTGGCTAAGGATGATGGGATTTATTCAGTGCTCGACCTCCTATGATTTAAAAGCACAGGAAATTTAATGCATTTATTATATGAATTAGAGGGAATATTTATCTGTGGGTGTTCTAATCCCAGTTTTTTTAATCCTAGATAAATATTATAACTCATGCATGTACACAAAATTTTAAAATAGTCTTCAAGGAAGATAATTTAACTAATTAAATTAAACTGTCTCAAATATGAAAAAGATTAATATATATATCTGAGCAACTAATCAGTATTTCTCATCAGTTTACCTAGGAGTGGTTACAAAAGTGTTATTTATTTCAAAATGTTTCCTTTGCAAAAAGTTTTTCTTTATAAACTATATTATTTAACAAAACTTAATCGAACTATTTAATATTTTATGCGTGTTTCATTTTAAAAGCATGACACTTATTTATTAGGTCTTGAGTGGTCACTATATTAGTACATCCACGTCATACTGGATATTTCACCGTTACACTAGTCTAGAAACAGAATAATAAATCCTCGGCAAGATACCAAGAAGGTATCTTGTTCGACTGTGTCTCATTCGAAAAAGCCTCCACTCGTCCCAGTGGCTAAGTAGTACCTCTGAGATTTACGACGCTAAGATTCGGATTTCAATACCCGTGATGGGCACAGTACAGATAGTCCATTGTTTAGCCCTGTACTTAACAATAACCAAAGCAAACTATTTTAAGTGTTATTTTACATGTTACTGCAAAGGATTTCTGTGAATAACAAATACTGCGCTCAGATTCATCACAAAAGATGCAAAAGAATCCTAGATGTGGAAACGGATCGTTGTAAAGAGGATATTATCAACTATACGAAGTTTAATCCTCAGTGAAGGCTATAAGGTGTCTCATTATAACATACCACTCTCTTCTAATCATACACTATCCACAGTTTACTTTCTAAACCTCATCAAATCTCTGTTTTCTTCTCTTTGTTCTTTAATTCATTGTTGGCTGCATATGATAATCTTTTAACATCTCTCGCATATTATTGTTATAAGTGCAGTAACTTCCCCAATAACATTAAAAGAATAAGTCTGTCGTCTGTTACGCTTCACAAATCTGTTCAATTTTCTTTTCTCTTTATTTGTCACTAGCAGTTAGTGACCACAGTTTTTCTAAGTGCAGAAGTTTTCATAGTCAATTGCTTTTGATAACTATTCCACTAATAAATAAATACAAACAATCATTACTCTGGGAAAATCGAAACGTTTCTTCCTCCTACCCATTGTGTGACAGATTAATTATAACATAACTCCACTCTACTGATATAGTGTTCAGGCAGATAACTTGAGAACAGTCTGTTTGTTTTAGAGCAAACTCACAATGGGCTATCTGCTGCGCTCACCATGATGAAATTAACCCCGAATATTTATATTGTAAATCCTTAAACTTACCGCTGTACCAACGGGGTTATAGAATAAAAGCCACAAACTTATTTAAGGCAATTTTTATAAGAAAACGCAACACTTTAAAAGATAGCCGTCTGGTGTTATTTTGCAAATTATCAAAGAATTCATGAACGAACACGCTCGAGAAAGGGCGTTGCTAATTTACCACAAAATTAATAAATAAATGCTTTTGAGATAATGTTTAAGATTAGAAAAATTAGCAATTCACATAAACCAGACTTTATACTAGAACTGTTCGAATAAAGTACGAAAAGTAAACACAATCTACTATCAATATGCAGCTCATTTATACTAATTATACTTTATAAAGTCAATGTTCCCTGGTGGGCTAAAGATGAGTTTCCGAACTCTGTGGTTCGACTCCTCGCGGTGTACAAGCGGAAATAGCTTACTGGGTAACTTTGGGCTGAAACAGCAACAAGGATACAAAGTCAACAGACAGCGACAGTTTGCACAAACGAACTTCATGTTTAAACACTTAAGTGGCGCCATAGTATATTTACACCACTTAAACTGACTGCTTAGATTTTTCAACAACAATAAAAACTGAAACTGAAAAGTACTATGGAGTGACTAGCATATTTACTTAATCTGAAAACATTTTCTGGCTACATTTAGGTTACCTCCTCAGCAACGTAATTAGTGTCAAAACATTTTAACACCTAAATGCATACTTCAGTGAAAGGTCGATCTGGAGAGTAAAAACAACAACAACAAAAACGTATACGAACGTAAATAAAAAAAGAACATTGGAAAAACTGTAACACCCAAGACTCAGCGTAAGTTACAAATTGATTAGAACTAAGACAAAACACTAGTCATAAAGAAGATTTGAATTTCGCGCAAAGCTGCTCGAGGGTATCTGTGCTAGCCGTCCCTAATTTAGCAGTGTAAAACTAGAGGGAAGGCAGCTAGTCAACACCACCCATTGCTAACTCTTGGGCTACTCTTTTACCAATGAATAGTGGGATTGACAGTCACATTATAATGCCCCCACGGCTGAAAGGGCGAACATTTTTTGGGGGACGGGATGGGTGGGTAATTAAGAAACTAAATTGTGTTTTATCAAACCCGAAGAATCCTTTCGAAAGAACTTTTCTAAGCAGCTGTTGATGGCTTCATCCAGTGGAATGTTTGCGGATAAAGAAGCTACATTCAAGTGAGCCATAAAGCATTTATTACTAGGACGTAGAAACATATATATATATATATTTTAATTTGTAAGTTCATTAAATTTTAATGACTTGGAAATAATAAGTTCTTGGCTGCTCTGTAAATGTGCGTTCCGATCACGTAATGAACGATTCTATTCATGGATTTTTCATGTTTAAAAATATTTTATTTTTATCGTTACGCTTTAAAAACTATATTTTAATTAAAACCAGTGTTGATCTGCTGTATTCCATTATCTCCTTACTATCTTGATGTTCATCCAATTGATATGCAAGATAAAAATGATCAGTTCTTTTTCATTGTACTTTCATGTATAATTTGGGAGTTTCCGACACCCACAGCCAGCTCTTGGGCTCACATAATAGCGCCCCCACGGCTGAAAGGGGGAACATGTTTGGTCAGACGGGGATTCGAACCAGCGACTCTTAGATTACGAGTCGAGAGCCTTAACCCACCTGGCCACGCCAGGTCTATATCTGATTGGATAGTATACTTCGACTGACACTCTTATAACGCATCCAGAATATGAAGCATGATATTGCAGTAATGGGGTTCGAACAAATGGACCTCCGAATTGACGGGTCGACATGCTTGTTTCAGGTTTGAAATTAAAGCTCTAAAACCTTTTTAAGTAAGTGGTAAGCGCACCTAAACCTATAAGTGGCTATAACAAATCAATAAGTTATTTAACATTTAATTTTCATCGTATTATTACTTTAAACTCTAATGAATTAAGAATATTTTGATATGATAAAAATTTATCCAAATGAACAGTTGAATCTTTTGTTTTCAGAACAGTTTACTCTCATTTTGATTAGAATACTTTGTACGTGTGCCTTCTTTCAGCTGTGGGGGCATTATAATGTAACGGTCAATCCCACTATTCGTTGGTAAAAGAGTAGCCTAAGAGTTGGCGGTGGGTGGTGATGACTAGCTTCCTTCCTTCTTGTCTTACACTGCTAAATTGGGGACGGATATCCCTCTTGTAGCTTTGCGTGAAATTCAAAAACAAACAAATGAGACCGTAGTGTATAACGCGTATAGATATCAAAGCATAGTTAATTAGCTATGAACGGAAAATGCTATTTAAGGACTTCTTTCCTAATTTAAGTAACTCTCCGTAAATATTTTGAAGCTAATCCTGAATAAGTTTATTTCCTTTAGAAAAATGTTTCAAACTGCCACTGGCAGTTTAGACTTGTTATCATGATCATCACAGTTCGACTAAAGCTTCGAAACGAAATCACGCAGTAATACAAGCCAAGCAGACAAGAAGCTTAGTAAACATAGCAAATCCAAGTACCCGTTTAATGCGTCTCAGCCAGTTATGTTTCGAAAACGTGCAAAGATAGAAAAAAAATGTCAGCCAAAGAGGGTATCTTTTCGATAGGTTGAAAGTATTGTAATAGATGTTCAATATTACAAAAACCTTCTTTTAAAGTAAGAAGCAGAAACATAACATATATCCCGAAACTTTATTCGTGAATATCATGTTTATAAATCAAGCTCAAAGCATTCGATCCATTTTATCTGTAGGATAGTCCTGGTGGCAAAAGTTTGAATTTGTGATTTAATAAAATTTAAAAATGATGAAACTGTTTTGAGATTTCGGGTGTTGTCTTTTATGTTTTCAAAACCAGCTCAGATGTCTACTCCTAAAACTGAATCACGGCGAATAAAGTACGTTTCACCTATCTTAAAACCTTAGCTATTTGTACAAACTAAGGTGTTTTTAGTGTTTTTATAACAAAGGAAAGACAGTGCTTCCTGAAATACAGTTGTGAACTAATATTCGCTTGTTTGTTTTTGTTGTTGTCATTAATTTCTGTCCACTAATTTGGCGGCACCCATAAGTAAGCGGAAAGAAATGTTATCTATATTTATCAATGAAAAAACAAATCTTGAAAAACAAACATTACAACGATGTATATTTATATAAACTTTGTTCATGATATCAAAGCTTTGTAGACAAAGAAACAAGAAACTGAACTGCACGTGCTCTTTAAGTTCTCTTTGTTACTAATCAGTTCGTATTTGAGTTTTCTTTCTTGTTGAAAGGTAGAGTTATTACTTCAAGGATATTAATCACTGTCACTGTTCTCGGCCTTAAAAAAAAGCAAAAACCTAATATCTGGTAAAGGAAACTTTAACAGAACACTAGCATTCTTATCTAGTTTAATAAGTCATGCCAAAGATCGGTGACTTCCGTACGAAGGAAAAGCTGTAAAAATAACCGATAAAAAAATTTAAAACACTGAATTATTGCCAGATGACTAGAAATTAAATTCTACGTTCCGACTGCAAAATATAGTCGATTTTTTTTTTTCCGTTTAAGGGATTTTTGGTTACGTTTGCAAACGTAGCTACAATGATTATTTTCTTTTTTTCTCTAAATGTGAAAACAAAAAGCTCTTGCCATCGCAGATATAAGCTGAAATTTTTGCTTTTCTGAAAATGTGTAACTAGTCCAATATGGACTTTACATTTCTCATTCGGAAAAAAAATCGAACTCGTTATTAAACTCAAGTTATACACGATTTTATAAAATAAATCTTAAACCGAATCGCCATTTAAGTTTTCTAAGCCAACCTGTTTCGTATAGCAAAACGTATGACACTAACTTAATAAAATGAATGTGTTTTCTTATAGCAAAGCCACATCGGGCTATCTGCTGAGGCCAACTAGGGGAAGTGATTCCCTGCGTTGTAAATGGAACTTTGTTAACCAAACATCTGCAATCAACAATTAACGCATGTCTGGGATCACTCCTCCAGGTGGCGTAGTCTTACGGCTTGTAAAGCCAAAACTTGGTTTTGATGCTTGTGGTGAGCACAGCAACAGCAAAGATAGTCTGTTATGTAGCTTTGCGTTTAAGAACAAACAAAGCGTACCTGAGTTTCCTCTTTGCTATGCAGATGGAACTTTTTTAACGCTCTAAGGCACTGTGTTGGAGGGGGGAACTATTTGTTATAACTGAAGGATTATGTTTATTGTTTATGTTCACACTTGAAGATATCTCGTTTAGAGATAAAATATTACATAATTTGGTGTTAATAAATTAATTTTCATGGATTTCTATGGTTACGGAACTGAATATAGCATCAGATTTTGTGAACCTGGCTCAAGTCAAGTTATGAAGCTGTGTTCATAACCCCCTACTTCAAGCTAGCTGCACAAAACGTCGCACACATGCTCAAGAACCATGGTTTGGTCTTTCATGTGAAAAGAACCACATCTGTATATTAAATTGTTTGTTTGTTTTTTGAATTTCGCGCAAAGCTACACGAGGGCTATCTGCGCTAGCCGTCCTTAATTTAGCAGTGTAAGACTAGAGGGAAGGCAGCTAGTCATCACCACCCACCGCCAACTCTTGGGCTACTCTTTTGCTAACGAATAGTGGGATTGACCGTCACATTATAACGCCCACATGGCTGAAAGGGCGAGCATGGCGACGAAGACTCGAACCTGCGACCCTCAGATTACGAGTCGAACGCCTTAACCCATATATTGAACCTATATATTGAAGCCCCCTGTAAATTATGGAGGAGACTTTGTAACCCCTCTGCTTCAAGAGTATTTTATGCTAGTGTCATTGAAACGCGTAATAATACAGAATGCACCGTTTAGCTAATAGTGTCTTGTTTTAATTCATTTTGGTGCAATAAAATATTTATGAGTCATGAAATATCAAAGTGATACTACTTTAGCAGCGCCATCTAACTGACTATGGTAAATAAACGCTTGTCTATTTTTGTTCAGTATTCTCGTTCTTGCATATAAAACCTACTTTTTCATATTATTTCATGAATTTTGTGCCTCTCCTTGTCGTATTTGCTTACATACATGTTTTAAGTTTTATCAACTTAATATCCTCTCACACGATTAACTTGTTACCTTCAAACTGATATTCCCCTCACCATTATATTATTTTGGCCATTTTATTATTCTCCCTCAACGTTGACCTGTGTTTAGTATCACCTTTCGTCCATCGTTGTAGCAGTTTTCGTAACATAAATAAGTGTGTTAATTAAATATTTAAAATAAAACAAAAGCTTAATATTTTCTTACACACTTTTACATGTGTAAGCATATTATCAGATTCCATAAACCTACATATTTTAAACTTTTAGACTATTCGATTACGTAGTTGAAATTTCTAATACTTTTTAGACATTCATCGCTAAAAACAGTTTCTGTGCAATTGCGAAGATCCAAGTTATCTCATTTAATGTATTAAATATATTATTTTGATATATCATCATGACTAGAACCAACGGTCTATCTTTATTAAGCTTAAACCTGAACTATCCCTTCAGTAAAACAATTTTAAACATAAATAATAATAACAATAATGTCAATAATAAAATAATACTATCTTCAAAACAATGAATATTTACAAATATATTTATCTATTTCTAAACGTGGCCGGCATGGCCAAGCGTGTCAAGGCGTGCGACTCGTAATCTGAGAGTCGCAGGTTCGCATCCCGTCGCGTCAAACATGCTCGCCCTTTCAGCCGTGGGGGCGTTATAATGTGACGGTCAATCCCACTATTCGTTGGTAAAAGAGTATCCCAAGAGTTGGCGGTGGGTGGTGATGACTAGCTGCCTTCCCTCTAGTCTAACACTACTAAATTAGGGACGGCTTGCACAAATAGCCCTCGAGTAGCTTTGTGCAAAATTTAAAAAAAAAAAACAATTTCTAAACTTTAAAAGAGAGGTGGCAAAGGAACAGATTTAGAATTTGAAGATGGTGTTACACGAGAGTTAACTCTTTGTTAACTGCAGGTGCTTGAGTAATGTTTCTACAGTGAAAATAGTTCTTCAAAGTACGTTTTTCATGATTTATCTGGGACGACTTTCAAATGTATTTTATCTTTTATTAGTGAAAAGACCACGAGTAAAGATTTAAGAAGAAAAACTCTCAAACTATTAGAAAAATAAACCCATCATTCGTGAGATATGTCAGCTGAGAGATGATAAAACAATCTACTTTAAAAAGAAGAAATACAATTCACTCTTAACTCATCGTTAAGAAAACTTAAGTTGAATTAGTCGTCAGCATTGTATCACTAAAAGTCATCCAATGAAGTAATAACACATGTACAGACTTGTAACTTTAAAAAATGTGGTTTTGATTCCCCTCAAATAATCTTTTAAGGCTTTGAGCTAAAGCAAGTCACATTCATTTACTTTATAAATGAAAAACTGTTAATTTCCAACAGAGTCTCTACTTTCTTATTTAATAAAAAAATTGTGTTCTTGAAACCCATAAACATTTTACTTAGAAAGGAATATAGGGGTTGAGTACGTTATATTAAAACGAATGTGGAGCCTTACCACGTGTTAAAGCACTTGTCGTCGTGTCCTGTCGTGCTCTACTTTACTAAAAATCAGGTATCGACACACGTGATGGGCACAGCACAGACAATAGACTGTGCAACTTTGTGGCTTAACAAGCATACAGTCATTGCGAAGAACTCCATCGTAAGGTTCCCACATCCCAAGCACACACCCTGGTTACTCTCCATAAGCCATCTAGTGAATGACGACGTTATTTTTCTAGCGCTTATTTCAACAGTCCTATTGTACAGAAATACATAGGCGCTGTATCCGGCGAGCCGATGGATATGTCTTATCAAATAGCTTGAACATACCTGTTTTATTCTCCAGTTGCTTAAAATATGCTTGGCTGAAGGAATATGCACTTTTCCATATGAAGATCTTTCTTGAATATATTTTGTATTATTGCACAGATCACGCGGAGATATTTTGCCACTCGTCTTTGTAGCAATGGGTTCTAACTTGTTACAAAACGCTGTATTTTACTTACCACGGCTGAGGTATGCCTTGGCGAAAGTCTTTTTATGAGTGTTCCTAATTTCTCAAGATGGTATATATTCCTTGTTTTTCAAAGAATCTCTGGAAAATTTCTTGTGCAGATAGTAACACTAAAGTATAATGTTAGTGAAGAGAACAGTATTTCTATAAGGATCTAAAAGTAAACTTCTCTTACGGATTATTCAAAAATGCGCAATCGGAAACGTCAGTTTTGAGCCGTATGTCATACATTAAACAACAAGAAACTAACCAAAGCAGAGTCGTGGCAATCTGTTTGCATGATGTTTCACTTTTAATGCAACTTTTAACACGTGTTGTGATTGGCTTAGAAAAATCCATAGGGTAATGCTTTAATGTTAAGGTTCGTGTATAGTCAAGATATGTACATGAAACTGTAAGAAAATATCATGTTCCTCTCAGTTAACCAGAATTTTAATTTATTTTGTACTTTATTAAAAAGACAGAACGTAAAATGTGTAAACTGCGAATCAACTTACGTATTAGAGTAACAAAGCAAATATATGAAATGTATAATAATGTACAGGAGTGGACAAAAAATGTGGGCCCCCTTCAAAATGTTGTTCATTTGTTATTTATTTATCAGACAACAGAAAAATACATAAAACTATATGTTTTTATAACTCACTCGACGAGATATGCTCAAATGTGATCTCAAATCCTAATGTTATCATTGGCATTCGTAAACACCTGAACTTTTCATAATTTCAGTTATATTTTCTCATAAAACGTGTTGTGCATCTGCTGTAGTTTCTAAGATTTTCTTATTCCAGTTAGCCTAAAAAATAATCATGTTCGTTTTCTGCAGTAACTGAACGTAAAAGTGAAAGTCAAAACATTACAAACCAGTTTCACAAGTTAATATTTAGTCATCACTCCCTTGGTTTTCAGTACTGCTTCACATCAACGTGACATGCTTTCAATGAGTTTGTGCAGATGTTCCTGAGTGATTGGCTGTCATCCTTCTTTAAGTACTTCAAAAAGTTCACCTTCCGTGTTTGAGTTGCGATCTTTTCTTAAGCGGTTTAACTCAGCCTATATATTTTCAATCACTTTGATATTAGGTGATTGACTTGACCATTCTATAACGTCAATTCTCTTATTACTAAGACACCTTTTAATGACTCCACACTTGCAGAAAAATTTGTTTGACCATTTTGTAGCTAAATGAAATAAGATCTGAGAAACTACAGCACGTGCACAACACTTTTTATGAGAACATTTAATTAAAATCATGAAAAGTTTAGGTATTTAAGAAAGCCAGTGATAACATTAGGATTTGAGATCATATTTCAACAAATCTCGTCGTGTGAGTTCTAAAAACATATAGTTTTACATATTTGTTTCTGTTTGTTTGTTTTGTTTTTGGAATTTGGCGCAGAGCTACACGAGGGATATCTGCGCCAGCCGCCTAATTTAGCAGTGTAAGACTAGAGAAGGATATCTCACCACCCGCCAACTCGCCTAATTTAGCAGTGTAAGACTAGAGCTGAAGGGCAGCATAGTCATCACCACCCTCAGATTACTGTAAACGCCTAAGGTTACGGTCCCATATCTGCTGAATCCAATAAATATTGTGGATTCACAGAAGACAGTAACATTATAACGCCATCAAACGTATATCCAAAATCGTTAATATCACCATCAAAACATATTAATCTTGGGTGGTGACGTAAACAGTCTCAAATCGTAACCATACCAACATCAATCTACTACAAACCTGCGGGAATGTTTTTTTTTGGTGCTGACAGGAATTCGAACCCTTTAGCACACGACCCTCAGATTACATCAAGTCGAATGCCTTAACCCACCTGGCCATGCCGGGCCAACAACATTTCCAAGGGGGCACATTTTTGTCCATACCTAAAAACATATTGAAAAGTCAGATTGGTTTGTTCTGAATTTCGCACAAAGCTACACGAGGTCTATCTGCGCTGGCCGTCCCTAATTTAGAAGCGTAAAACTAGAGGGAAAGCAGCTAGTCATCACCACCCACCGCCAACTCTTTGACTAATCTTTTACCTATGAATAGTGGGATTAACCGTAACAATATAACGCCCTCACAGCTGATAAAACGAGCATGTTTGGTGCGACAAAGATTCTATCCCGCGACCGTCTGATTGCGAGTCCAGCTCCCTAACCACCTGGCCATGCCAGGCCTACGTCACTATGGAAAAACTAGGTTAAGATTAGAAGTTTTCCTTACTCGTATAGTTAACTAAGTTAAAAAATGTGGTAGGTTGATTAGTTAAAAATCCTCTATTAGGAAGCACTAGTAGGTAAAACTTCAGCTGTATTGGTAAAGTAGCTTGTAGCATACAATAAGTCTTGAATTAAAGTCTGAGGAGAAATAAAAAATGAAAACTAATATAAGAACATAGCAGAAGTATGTGGAAAATCCCATGTGCTTTATCCGATACACGATTCACTCCTTGTAGCAGCCATCTTCTAAAAAACGGGCGACAGTGATCAGTACACGTTTGAAAGAGAAACTGTAGACTTGTGTATAACTATCAGGAAGAGTCGTTTGTTTGTTTGTTTGTTTATTTGTCTACACAGAAGATGGTTCAAATCGTCCACAGTTAAAATTTGTTCCGCCGCCTGTCTCTAAAAATATGTGACTTTACTCTAAGGAAAACAAACTTTACTTACTTACTTATTAAATGTCCTTGAAATTGGCAGTCACTGAGATATTTAGTCTTCGTTTTTTTTGTTTCTATAAAATGTAATATCCAAAAAATGATACAGATCTAGCAATACTTTTCTTAATTCTATACAAATATACCCGTTTAGTTGCAAACATATGAATTAGGAATAAAAAAAATTTAGTAACTCATAGATTTAAATGCCTCCCTGATACACAAGTGTTTTATTATGAGAAGACAAGTAATTATGACAAAACTTAATATATGAGTGGTACGTAAGATTTTCATAATAACAAGTTAAATATATTAATGTAGTGACGTTTCGCTATACATGCCACTGTTTTTGGCAGTGTAGTATCGCCACCGATAGATTTATGGCTGGAAGAATACGCCATAATAATTTCAGAAGTAGGATAGCCGTATACTCGAATTGTTAAATTTAGTGTAGTTACCGGAAAATAAGTTTCTAATATGCAAGTCTTCAGTTTTCCCTGTGAGAGTGAAAAACCTCATACGGAAGAACGTTTAGGATAACAATGGGATGATTCAAAGCCACAAAGGCTATCTGCTCACCCCACCGAGGGGAATCCACAAAGTGGAGTTATTGTTACACACACAAAACAAACTTCGATCCAAGTTGTCATTGGAATGAAGCTTTGTGCACCTCCTGATACTGATATCAATATAGCAAATAATTTCACTAGCTTCCAGTAACGCTTCGAAATTTACGGTTGTTTTCATAAGAACGATTGGCTCAGAGAAGAACTGATATCACACAAGTCTCATTCAACAAACCCATTTGTCAAGTTCACCAATCCTATCTACAGACTTTCATGCCTTTAGCTGCTGTCCAAACGTTATTTTTTTCTTTCATTTTTTGGAATTTGACCTCCTCTTACAACACAGAATGCTCTAAAACTTGCCAAGATGTATAGTCTCAGATTGATTTCACTATCCTGCACAAGGTTTATTATAACTTAAATAGCGTGGCGGGGGAGGAAATTTCGGACAACATCTTCATATCGTGGCTGCCACTGAACAAAATTAACTGCTATTCCTTATTTAGAAATGCTGACCAAAGGATTTTGTTTGTTTTGAATTTTCGCGCAAAGCTGCAAGAGAGCTGTCTGCGCTAGCCGTCCCTAATTTAGCAGTGTAAGACTAGAGGGAAGGCAACTGATGACCCCCCACCGCCAACTCTTGGGCTACTCTTTTATCAACGAATAGTGGGATTGACCGTCATTCTGTATACTCCTCCACGGCTGAAAGGACTAATATAATTGTGTGACTGGGATTCGAACCCGCGACCCTCAGATTACGAATCGAGTGCCTTAACCACCTAGCCATGCAGTCCTGACCAAAGGGGTGTGGGTAAAGTATGCGCATGCAATCACCGAATAACAGGATTGTTATTCAACAATATAAAAACAAATGTCTATAAAATCGAATGTAACATTCAGTCTGAATCTAAAATATACTGCAAGTTCAATAATTTGTTCGAACAAACAGTTTCACCGACTGTTTCAATTTAATTTATTTGAAAGTCTAGAAATGGTGAGTTCTCTCTCTATTAAAAACACACATCTTTATTAAGCTCCAGGTAGTGGAAGAACACATTATCGATAGATATCCTTTGCCGATTGGTTTTATATTTTCAATTACTTTGATTAACGTCATAAGTTCCAACACGTAGGTCTGGGAATGGCCTAGAGATTAACGATCCTGTACTGTGAATCCAAAAATTCTTGCCTCGCGTTTTTGTTTATGAAAAAAATAACCTGATTAGTTGGCCACACAAGAGAATAAATCCAAAAGTTGGCAGTACATGTCATTAGGGTTAGCTGTGTGTAGATACCCCTTGTGTAACTTAGCACGACCTTCACCATTTTACTTTTTCTCCACTTTTCACCAAATACAATACCTAATAAAGGACTCAGCATGGAACTTGAAACCAAGAGAAACAGCACGAGAAGTCTCGTTTAGTCATTGCATGTGCTGATTAAACCGCTTTACTCCGCTTTGAAAGAAAAGATATGAACTACTTGAACCCTAAGTGTATTTTAAACCTTACACGTAATGGACGTCACTTACTACTTGGCAATCAAATTAATTCGCTGAACGGAGAAACCCCAAACACTAAACAGCAAACGCCACAATAAAAAATAAAATCAAATAACTACGTGTTTAAAGTTATTAATTATAAAAACACGCAAATCTTTCAGCTGGCACAGTTCTGCATGTAATATTAATTCACCCTCAAATAAAGAGAAGAGACAAAATGATTCACAATAATTATTTTTCAAATGCACCACCCAGAATTTTTTCAGCTCGTACAGTTCTATTCATAATGGCGATCTAGGTAAAAACTAAAGTGAAAAATTAAAATATGTAAACAATGTGAAAACATGTGCTCTAATGTAAATAAATTACTTTATTGAAATTAAGAAAACTTCCAACAGTGAGTCTCGTTTCCTGATTATTTAAATATTTTCATGCAAGCAATTTTTGTTATAATTAAACGGAACAAATAATTAAAACATTTTAGACGCAACAAACCGGATAATTGATTGGCTCCGAGTTGCTTTTTTTTTTTACCAAATATAAACTTTTTAGCTCATGGTTCCGTCATCTCTTAACCTACTAATTGCAGTTTTGATTGATATATTTGATCATGCCCAAAGTCACATAGATTAATATACTCTAATCCTGCCTAAAGTAATTTCGATTTTAGAGTAAGCTGGTTGAGATCCTAATGAGTAATAAAATTGAGTGGTTACACGCGCGCCTCACATTTAGTATTGTTGGCGTACAGAAAATACAACTAATAAAAAGATAAAAAGGTATCATAGCTTAAATTACTCTAACCGTGCCTAAAAGAAATTCACGTGTTGCGGCTATTGAGGATTCCCTCTTAATTTAATAAGCAGTCGCTCATTGCTCAGTATAATAAATTCATATTTTTACCTATCTTAAGACATTAGTATCCCAGTCGTACCAAACATGCTCGCCCTTTCAACCGTGGGGGCATTAAAATGTGACGGTCAATCCCACTATTCGTTGGTAAAATAATAGCCTAATGCTGGCGGTGGGTGGTGATGACTAGCTGCCTTCCCTCTAGTCTTACATTGCTAAATTAGGGACGGCTAGCGCAGATAGCCTTTGAGTAGCTTTGCGCGAAATTCAAAAACAAAAAACAAACAAGACATTAGTATTACGTCTATTACTCATTTAAACACTACATTATTTATCTAAAATAATGTATAATAATACTGTATTTTCTCGAATGTAACGCGCATCCAATTTTGAAAGGTTAAGTTTAATAAAATTTGTTTTTTTCTACGTACCAGTTGTACAAAATGTATCGAATAATTTTGTTAATACAATAAACAACTATTGATGTGCTAAACATATCTGGCAAACTTTCATTGAAATTTTTACGGGTTAATTTTAGAAAAGGTATTGAAAAGTTTACACCTGGTAACACATTTGCTAATCATTCACCTTCATATAAATCTTCGTCTATTTAGAATTGTCGCTACGTCGGAGTTACTTCCTTGAGCCTGTACTTCATCTTCCTCTGATTCCCATATCATGTCATCATCTATCTAATCCATTATGTTGGATATGCAATATTTATTGAAACCTCTTAGGATGTTGTAATGATTTTCGGAAGTAATTTCTATTAAAATATCAATAACAACAACAAAAAGTGAACGTGTATGAATACATTGCGCAGTCAATTTTTCGGGAAGTACTAAGAGGAAAGAAGTGCGCTTTGTAGGCAAAGATGACAGTATTCCAACTATATCATATTTGTCAAATCCATTACCGAAGACGCGTTTCGCTCAATCCAGAGCTCTTCAGACCAGCTGGGATACCACACTGTAGTGTTTTAAGATGTAATAGATGTAAAAAACGTACACATCATAATAAAAAGGTTTGTGGTTTTGGTCCATAAGTTTACAACAACTATTCCACGAAGTTACTGTGAAAAGAAGAAACAAAAACACTTCAGTTTAAATTATGTGTAACAGAAGCCTGTTGTTTTAATGGTTACGACGCAAGTTCAAGTTTAAAAGAATACGTTTATTACGGGCGAATAAAACAGATCACAAACATGTTAGATGATGCACAATCTGTGTGTTGAAGTTTATACAATATACATAAAAATATGACTTCACAACAATCATATTTGAACAATATACGTAAGAATGTGACTTCAAATAATCATGTTTGAACAATATACATAAGTATATTACTTAACAACATTCGTGTTTGAATAATATACATAAAAATATGACTTCACAGTAATCATGTTTGGAAAATATACATAAGAATGTGACTTCAAATAATCATGTTTGAACAATTTACATAAGTATATTACTTAACAACATTCGTGTTTGAATAATATACATAAAAAATGACTTCACAGTAATCATGTTTGGAAAATATACATAAGAATGTGACTTCAAATAATCATGTTTGAACAATATACATAAGTATATTACTTAACAACATTCGTGTTTGAATAATATACATAAAAAATGACTTCACAGTAATCATGTTTGGAAAATATACGTAAGGATGTGACTTCAGATAATCATGTTTGAACAATATACATAAGTATATTACTTAACAACATTCGTGTTTGAATAATATACATAAAAATATGACTTCACAGTAATCATGTTTGGAAAATATACATAAGAATGTGACTTCAAATAATCATGTTTGAACAATATACATAAGTATATTACTTAACAACATTCGTGTTTGAATAATATACATAAAAAATGACTTCACAGTAATCATGTTTGAGCAATGTGCATAAAGATGTGACTTCATAACAATCATGTTTCAGCACCAGGTTTTTAGGTCGTTGAAAAACCTGAAAGGGTCAGGTGCATTTGTTAGAACTTTTCCTTCCAACTGACAGTATTCTAACACGAAACAATAATTCACTTCTTCGTCTTTTTAGGGTTGTGTCCTTGAATATAATACTAGAATCATTTAATGTAACTTAAAATACAAACATTTACAAACAGTTCGTACTGTAGCATTTCGCTTAATCAGATTGTGTATGATCACAAACATTTCTGAAGTTAAGTTACGCTAGTTAACAAGACATATTCACCAGTGTATTCACACATCAATACCCTTTTTTAAACACAACGATGGTTAAGTTACACTAGTTAACAAGAAATATTCACCAGTGTGTATTCACACATCAATACCCTTTTTTAAACACAACGATGGTTAAGTTACACTAGTTCACAAGACATATTCACCAGTGTATTCACACATCAATACCCTTTTTTAAACATAACGATGATTAAGTTACACTAGTTCACAAGATATATTCACCAGTGTGTATTCACACATCAATACCCTTTTTTAAACACAAGGATGGTTAAGTTACACTAGTTCACAAGATATATTCACCAGTATGTATTCACACATCAATACCCTTTTTTAAACACAACGATGATTAAGTTTCACTAGTTCACAAGATATATTCACCAGTATGTATTCACACATCAATACCCTTTTTTAAAGACAACGATGGTAATTAAATGCTCGTGGTGAAATAATTTCACTGTCTAGTGCAAATGATTGTATTTCTAACGTCGACATTTAATGGAGAGAGGCGCTTAGCTCTATCGATATCATATAACACAACAACGTAATTAAATATGGTTGTGATTTAGAAACTACGTGTTGTTTCTGTTGTAACGACAACCGTAAACTCTGTTACAGTCCACATTGGTTTGTGTTTGTGAAACATAAATTGTGTTATTACGAAATAAAATACTGTTTATGTTAATTTGCCGTACAATATTTTTCTTACAACGTAAATAGTCCAGTATTGCCCTTCAAACGAAAGTTGCAAACAGGGACCCACAAACAACTTTATGCAGAAGTATTGGAGTATCCAGAGTATGTGGTTTACTGTCTCTCTCAGTATGCTTGCAATTTGATGGTTACTAAATATTTCTCGGTTTCTTAACTTAAAAAAGTATCCGAAAAAACTCGGTAATTCATCTGTGAAAGGAATCAAGTGTACTACGTATGATATATGTTGTGAGACTCATGGAGTAGATAGTTTTAGTAAGCTCTGTATACACCAAGTAATAGTTATAACAACAGTTTCAAAACCAACGCGTTTAGATGCTAGACACACGCTTAATGCGTAAAATCCAAGCATCCATATAACTCTCAAAACACACGCTATGCGCCATTAACCTTTTATACTTCGACCCAAAAGTTATTTGTGTTCCGGGGAGAGTTTTAACCATGCGACAGAACGACTAAACAGTCTCAGTTTAACGTGGCTCTACAAGCGATTTATGTACTTTCGCTGCGTTTCAATATTATTTTATTGCGTCGCTCAGAGACAAACACCCAGTTGATGGCAATATTTTCATAAGGCGTTAAAGCCTTTTGTTTTACTTAATGGCTGTGAGGCTTCTCAGCTTTTAATCGTGTCGTAGGAAATCTCTTTCCTCCCTGATTCCTCTCCCAACGGTTCAGCGGTGAATTTGTATGTTTAAAACGCTAAAACTGAGTTTCAATACATACCGGTGGTTGGTCCAACAAGAACATCCCATTCTCCATTTTATATCTATGTTTTTTCTATAAAAGATTTCAAGAAATAAATGACGGTAGACACAAAAACGTCGTTTTTGAAGGGTTTTTTTTTCGGGAGTCGTTAAAGATAAAAATAAAACGAAAACAAGCATACAATGACGTGTAATATAAGAACTCACTGTAATGCTAACTGATCGTATAAACGACAACATATAGCTTCGGTTGTTGTAGACTGCCCATTGGCTGAGACTATTAACAATGAATAAAACAATGTCTTAGAAGATACTGTTTGGTTGTGATAAAAATCGTGATTTCGTATGAGAAGTAAAAGTACAATTTCCTCATCCAGGTCAATGGTTCAAGAGTTACACGTTTTGTATGACCACTAATATAACCTTACTCTCTATTTCATCATGAAAGTTCAGAATGGACTGGGCTGAGGTTTACTGAATGCCCTCTCTTTTATCATAATAAAGCTGTATTTTGAGCAACTATGAAAGGTGGTGGTAAGTGTATATTTGCATGTTGCTACTTAACGTGTACGTACACTCTGCAACTTCTAAGATATTTTTATACTGTTATTATTCTATTAAAAGTTATAGTTTTTACAGTAAGGAAAAATATTTTCGACGTTTCGATAATTTAAAAATATTCTTCCTTACAATAAAAGCTGCAACTTGTAATTTGTGAAATAATCGTTGTAGTCAGTTAGTAAAATCTAAATTAAACTATTAGTTTTTCAACATTATATAGAATCAATCCTCAAAATACACACTACATCCTCAGCTACTATTCTCCTGACAAATTACCGGTAATTTTAAAACTGGATATAAATGCTATTGTATTATTTGTCAAAAAATCCCGATGCACAGATAGAAATAGTTTTATTTGCGTCACAGGTCGTGTTTTAAAACATAATACATTGTCACCTGATCACCAATAAAAATAGTTAGCAAAGCTCTCCTATGTGTTCGTGTTATGTTCATATAAGAATCGCTTAATATACTCTTCAAAAAAAGAAACGCAAAAGGCAAAATAAAAAAGAAACGCAAAATAACTGAACATCCAAAGTGTGCAAAGGCGAAGTCCACCCCGTGAGCATTAATAACTGCTTGGCATCTCCTGCCCATGGAAGCGATGAGATGACGAATCACATCCTGTAGAATGGCTGTCCACTCAGCCTGCAAAGCTGCTGCAAGCTGAGGTAGAGTCTGCGGTTGAGATTGTCGCCGTCGCAGACGTCGGTCTAACTCGTCCCAAAGATGTTTGATGGGGTTTAAATCTGGTGATCTGGAGGGCCAAGGAAGAACGTTGATATTGTGGTGTCTCAAGAAGACAGTGGTGAGTCGGGCTGTGTGAGGACGGGCGTTGTCATGTTGAAAAACGTCGTTGACGTTCACCATGATGGGTTGCACATGGGGCCTAAGAATCTCGTCGACGGTTGCGTACGGTCTGATCGAAAATCCTACGCAGCCCTGGTATGGTTGAGGCAGTAGACGTCGCAGTGGTGGTCCTATCCCGAAGGTGACGTAACCGGATGTTGCGATCTTGTGCGGGCGTGGTCACACGAGGTCTGCCAGATCGTGGACGGTCACGAGTTGATCCATGTTGTTGATGGCGATTCCATAGCTTTGTGACGGTACTGGGGTGGACATTCCCAGCTCTGGTAACATCTGATCGAGATTCGCCTGCTTCCAAGGGACCAATAGCGTTGTTGCGTTGTGCTTCAGTCAGTCTTGGCGTAACTGTATTGCGTGTCGGTGGCTAAACACTGAGCTATGGAAACCGAGAACCCGTCACTTTTATAGGGATTTTGTACATGTTGCACTTGCAGAACATGCAGATCTCTCAAACAAATTTATTGGATACGCATGCGTTTTGGCGAAAAATCCGATGTTTTCCTCCGTTTTCAAAGTGCACAACTTTTATTGTCATTTAGGTCTGACAATCAGTGCCTTAACACGTGTAACATCACATACTCTGAGCTTGTAACGTTATTATATATATTTCTCTTTAAAATAACAAAAATATTCCTTTTGCATTTTCTTTTTTTGAAGAGTATATTTCAACAACTTTATCCTAGTGGCCATATTACTTCAGTCCCCTGCTAGTACAGCGGTAAGTCTACAAAGTTACAACGCTAAAATCATTTATTCGACTCCCCTTGGTGGGCACAGCAGACAGCCCAATATGGCTTTGCTCTAAGAAAACACACGTACGCATCATTTTAACTTGTTTGTACATCAGAAACTGTGATAGTCATAAGAAAATGACCGATTATGATACCTTTAATAAATAACTTGCCACTCTTCAGTCGTCCTGGGTTTAAAAAATCCTCAGTGTTTTACCAAATACGAGACCTGGCATGGCCTGGTGATTAAGGCGCTCAATCTCATAATTTGAGGGTCGCGGGTTCGAACCTTCTTTACCGAATATGCTCGCAATCGTGGAAATGTTATATTGGAACGGTCCATTCCACTATTCGTTAGTAAAAGAGTAGCCCAAGAGTTGGCGGTGTTGACTACCTTTAGTCTATTACTACTAAACTGTGATAGGGAGTAAAGAGCCTTTGTGTAACTTTGCTCAGAATTTAAAATAAATAAACTTGATATGATATGATGTGTTGTTTGAGATAGTAAAATTTTAGCGGGTCACTATGCAATTATCTTTTGAAGACACCTTCATCTTATGTCCTGCATAGTGTTGGTCACCTCACGTGCCAAGTATGCTATGGATTAATTGGCGAATCGCTTTTACTCTGTCACATTTTATACCAACCAAGTTGTGAAAACCTTAAAACAGACACGGAATCCTAGATCTCATTCTATGCGCTTTGGTGCACTGATGTGGTATTTCTACATCACTAATGGGTAATATGTTACTACAATTTTATTATGTGCACTTGGGACTGGTTCTTATGTGGTTATTCTTCAATCCCGTGCAAATTATTACTACAACCTTATTCTGTGTCCACCATAGCACAGCGACATATCTGCGAGCTTACAACGCTAGAAACAGGATTTCGATACCTGTGGTGGGCAGAAAAGAGATAGCTCATTGTGTAGCTTTGTGCTTAACTTAAAATAAACAAATCTTATTCTGAGTGTATGGACTGTTGGTTAAATAGTTAGATTATAAAATAACGGTGGAATACACTACCATTCAGTAAGTGTATAAGCCTTTCAAATTATATTATTCTTATCAACCATTCCTACCCTAGATCAGCTATTCAACCAGTTAACCTGAAAATAACTTATAAGAGAGTCAGTGTGTGACGGCTCCTTTCGAACAACCACACTTTGGGTTTTCAATAACCAATCATGTTGTTGCGAATTGGGAAGTTTATACATTATTCTGCCTTATGAAACAATAACATCTATATCAGCGTTTACTAGATATGCTACATTATGGGCTTTTTATTTGTCTAGTCAGTCATCTCTAGTTTTTATACAAGCAATTCGTTTCTGATAAGCTTGTAACAGTTGTGACAGTTCAAAAATTTCTGTTTAAACTATCATACAATCCCGCTTTAAGTGCTTAAGAGCTAAGAGAAAACGATACCATTTGAGGCTTTTAGGCCTGTTTTGTTATTTTAATAGGTTTCGTATTTGTACAGGTTGTCCCAAAAATGTACACACAATTTGAATGATTATGAATACAATATTTATTAAGATATATCTAGGTTTTATAATCCAAGTTTAAGAAGACAACTGTAGAATCTTTTGAGTTATCACAGGTGTTAGAACTGATGACTGTTCTGATCCAGGCACTGCTGATAACGCGGACAGATGGAATTGCAAACTTCACGAATCATTTCATTTGGTATTTGGATGCATTCTCTTTCAACTGCTGCTCTAAGCTCACTGATTGTTGCAGGTTTGTTCTATAAACCTTATCTTTGACGTATCTCCATAAAAAAAAAAAAGTCCAGAGGTGTGGGGTATGGTGAACGTGGGAAAACTTTAGTGCTACTACTTCGCCCAATTCATTTGTTCGACAAATTTTTGTCAAGATAGGTCCTCACATTACGATGGTAGTGGAGAGATGCTCCATTTTGCTGGAAGTAAAACTCCTCATCTCCAAATTGCTTTCGAATGCGCTGCACAACAGATTCTTACAGCAAGTTCAGATAAACGAGACCAGTGACTGTGTTTTCGAAAAAGAATGGTCCAATTACGCCCAACGCTGATAATCCACACCACACTGTAACCCCTGGTAAGTTTACGTGGAGTTCAGCTGTAACATGCGGGTTCTGAGGTGCCCAGTAGGTGAAATTGTGGCGATTAACTGAGCCATTTAACTTAAATCTGGCTTCATTGCTCCAGATATTCTTGTTTGGAAATTGTGCATCCTTTGCAGATTTTACCAGGTACCATTCACAAAATTCAACTCTCCGGTCAGAATCATCTTCGTTGAGGGCGTGGACTAATGCCGGAATAAAGCTTTTCCAACAAACGCGCTTCAACATGCGATGGACGCTCGATTTTGGGATTCCTGTCTCACGGACTGTTTGCCGAACTGATTTTGTTGGAGATCGGTGGAGACTTTCCAACAGCTCTGCTTCTTGTGTGGGACTGGTTGACGACCGCGGTCTTCCAGAACGCCCTTTATGAAAGTCTTGAACAGTTTCATTTGTTTCAAACTTATCTCTGACGCGAGTAATGGTAAGTCTCGTTGGTGGATCTGTTTGAAACTCCCTTCTAAACCGTCTTTGCACTTCAGCTATGTTCTAGCACACCTAGTAGCACTTTAAGATAAATTTCCTTTTCTCAAATCTTACTCTTCCTTCTGCCATTACTTCAAATCAGTTTCACCTCTAAAAAAAGAAAGTTTGAGTGAGATATAATCATTCAAAGTATGTATACATTTTTTGGGACAAGTTTAGGATGCTGGTATTTGGCATTTCCATCCCTCGATGACAAATGGGCTAAACAGCTACACGAGAAACTATCCAGCTCAGACATAGTCATTCTTAACGTGCTTTCCATGTGTAAAGCAATCAACCAGCAATTCCTGCCGTTTCTGAAGCTACTCTAAACAGAATAGAGTGACTGAAACATTATAAACGTCCCCACAGTTGAAATTGTAGAGTATGTTTAAGAGCATATCGCGACTCGAACCTTATTCACATCCTAGCATGCTAACCACTAGGCCCAGTGTGATACTGACTGAAATTCACATTCGAAAGGTACACTGTAAATGATACTTTCCTTTCCCATTGCATCTGTAGCTGGTTTGGTCTATACTAATTGCGACCGTATTGTATTACGGCTCCTGAATACTGTTCTGAATTCATGTTGTCTGCGTATCTTCTGTATATTAGTATACATGTACAAATTAAAATAATTTTTATTTTGTTTTCTTCACTGAAAATAATCATTCTTTTGTATATATTACTGGGAAGCGCCTCTCTTGCAATCAGTGTACAATGATTGTGTGTAGACGTTTCGAATTTAAACACATTAAGACACATTAGACGCATTTTTGTTATTGTTGTTTGTTCTTTTTAAGTGTTTTACCCTCTCCGTCTCACCTATAACATGTTTATTCGCATTAAACATCATGTTGACATGTCTGAGCTAATGTAGTGTGGTTGTTTCGAGTGTGTGTGTGTATGTTTTCTTATAGCAAAGCCACGTCGGGCTATCTGCTGAGCCCACCGAGGGGAATCGAACCCCTGATTTTGCGTTGTAAATCCGAAGACATACCGCTGTACTAGCGGGCGGCTGGTTGTTTCGAAGACGTTAACTTCGAAACATTCCATTTACATGTTACTGAATGTTTATGTTAATTGTGTTCCTACAGCTGGGCCTTCTTTGTTGGTAATATTTATCTTCCAGTTATGCATAAGCTGTTTTAACAGAAAAAGTTGTGAATTTTGTTACTGAATAGATCGTCATTTGGATGCGATTCCTAAAAATTATATCATTTTTAAGATGTTGGTTTTTGAGTATTCATAGCATACCAAGGGTTAGGGTGTCTTGCTTGTGAATGTGTGGTAAAATATAAGCATCGTAACTTCCCTAAATACAGCAAAATGTAGGATAAAACTGCTTATTAATTAGTATTTAGGTATAGTAAATATCAGCTACTTCCATCACTCGGGGGGCGGATGTTCACCACTGTGTGTGTTTGTCAACAAGGTTTCTACAAAACATCAACAAAAGTGACATTTGTACTGTGATTTAACTTAGAAGTTTTTAGTTTTAGGAAGTTCAAGTTCAAGAGTCAAGGTTACAAAAAACAATCCTTATCTATTGACCTGAAGACCGATTGTTTTCGCTATTTTTGTTCTATAACTCAATCAAAAATGATCGGCTTTTGATGAAACTTGGTAGGGTGGACTTATGTAGAATATTATTCCTCATCGTTCTCCATAAATAATCTGTGTCCTTTAATAATGACGGACAAACAGACACATTTTTTGTATTTGTCTGACGGCCAAATATGATCAAAACGGAGTGACAAAGGTTTGCGCTCTAAAGAATACCCCCCTTGATAATACCTGTACTTGAGTGACTGTAGAGAAAGCTAAATATGACTGGGGGATAATCCTGTATTTTATGGATGATACAAAACATTCTGTTAATGATAAATGTTATTGTTTTAATATAATAATAAGAAACAAGGGTACAATGTGTTAAAGTAGAGTTAGGGTTGTTGTAAATAATATTTTCCTTATTGATTACGACGTGTTGTTGTAGGAAGAAAGTAACAGTACTGTGGTGTCCAATGTCTTACAAAGAGAAATAAAAATATTGTGGTGTCCAATGTCCAACAAAAACCATTGCAATACTGCGGTGTCCAATTCAACAAAAAACATTGCAATATTACGGCACCCAATCCAACAAACAAAATACAGTAATGCGGTGTCCAATCTCAAACAATGAAAAATAACAGTACTGTAGTATCCAATGCATAACAAAGAAATATAACAGTACTGTGGTATTCCAATGCACAACAAAGAAAAATAACAGTACTGTTGTGTCCAATGTATAACAAAGAAAAATAACAGTACTATGGAATCCAGTGTACAACAAAAAATAACAGTACTTCTATGCCCAATGTACAACAAAGAAAAATAACAGTACTGTTGTGTCCAATGTATAACAAAGAAAAATAACAGTACTATGGAATCCAGTGTACAACAAAAAATAACAGTACTTCTATGCCCAATGTACAACAAAGAAAAATAACAGTACTGTTGTGTCCAATGTCCAAATGGGAATATTCCATGTATTCCTTCCTATGGCTAAAGGCTAGAAAACATACACTCCTTAAAGCCCATTCGTGTTTAACTGATCATTACTCTGTAGTATCTTAACATTTCTAAAGTTCTCTATATAACACTCGTATTCACTCAATACTTTTCAAGGTATCTATGACATGCATGTGTACTAAATACCTCTCAAGGTATTTATAACACATCTGCACACTCAACACATATAAGGGCCTCTATAACACTTGTGAGCACCTGTCAAGTTCTCAAAAACACTCACGTACATTCAGTTTGTTGAATAAATGAAAAGATGAATGTGACAAGCAAAGGGTGTCAACTATCATCTGGTAGTTAATAAGTTTGTGGTTCGTGATTTTACTGAGGGTTTAATTGTGGGGCTTGTTTATAATGTGGATGAAATATTAACAATAAATAAATGATGTAAACATGTCTGAATTAGTTTTTAAAAATATAAAAAACTCCACGGGTTTTGTACTAGAAATTAGAACAAAATAGTTCATTCATTATGTAAATTTTCTCAAGTAACAGTTTAAGACTCTGAGATCTTAGTGAAGACCCCACACGATCACAATGACACAAACCTTCCTGAGTTAAACTACACATTTTTCTTGGTGCAAGATGCTTTGAAAATTAAAGTGATAAATGTCTTTTTTATTCATTTTTCTTATAAGCTTAAAATCCAAAAAAGTGATTCTAATGGTGCCATGGTTCGAGAATACCTCTCACTTTTCAGCATTATGTGATTGATCTACTACTAAAACATTGATTGATGTATCGGTTTTAGCTGTTTTCAACAAAACAAAGATTCCAAAACAAGAACTCACAATAACATTTAGATTGATGACGAATTCGTGGATGAGTGACTGAGTCTTAAATCTTGAGATGTTTAAGCTCTAATCTCATATATGTTTGTAACAGAAGGAAGTGGGCACCAAAAAAACATGGCCATGATTGCATTTCAATAGCCATTAATATCAGAACAAAAAAAGACAAACAGTTAACAACAGCCAAACAATAAAAATAACCAACAAAAACCGAACAATAAAAACAGACAACAATTGTTAAACAATAAAAGCAGTCAACAATAGCCGAACAATTAAAACAGTCAACAATGGCCAAAGAATTGAAACAGCTAACAACTTATAAACAACCGAAAATGAATCAGAAGCAGCCTAACAAATATCACTTGTTTACATTGCTTATAATTCGAATACCACTTCCAACTTAATACAATAAGTTAATAAAAAGAGGTTTTCAGAGGTCACATTCATTTTGAGCCCACAGACTTAAAATGGAATATTAATCAGACTATGTTTATGTACTTGCTTATATTACAATAAGTTCTGGGAATTTTCCACATAATTACTTTTTTGAAAGCACTGAAATATTTTAATATTCAGTTTTAAATAGCCTTGTATTCTACGAAACGAAAAACAGTTATCTCTTAAGCCAAGGACGAGTGTATCCGGTTCATTTCCAATGTTAAACAGCTATTATAGATGAAACAAGGGAGCATTGTAACACTTTTGTCCAAACTGATAACAAACTGTTTCGTATTTCATGTTTACATATTAAGAAAAACGAAATTTTGGTTAAGTTTCGGATTGAAGATTCAGCTATGTTCATTGAGCTAAAAATAAAGTTAAGAATGGATTTAAATACTGTAATTTTTAATATGTACTTAACATGTAATCGCATCTGTAAATGGGATCACATGTAGTTGTCACAGACATTAGGTTTAACAAATTTCATTACGGATCTGCAAACATCTTTAACTTTTCTCTAGAAATTTCGACGTCAATAAGTCAGCAGCCCTCTCCCACAAAAGTTGTGTCTAACTCTTATAATCTGGTTCACAGTTACTACTATAATGTGCCTAATTCCGAAAATTAGAAACATGTTTAACAGCACCGTTGGACTCTCCGATCGGTGCCTTCGACCACACCTGACACTCCAAAATAAGCAGTTCCTTAAACTTCAAACATAAATATGAGGCAAATGTGTGAAACGGACAAAGGATGAAAATCTTGGGTAAGTGTTGTGTTAAAAATGTTTTATTTCAATAATTATATAAGTTTCTGTAGTCAGTTGTCAAAAGCTAAATATGAATGAACGTCACTCGTGTGTTGTCTGTAATTCAATAAATAATTAGCCGTTGACGGCTTAAAGTGAGTTTTAAAATTGTGTAAATATCAAACGTTGATCTAAATTATTTATTAAATTTTAGAGAGAGAATTAATTAAAATTTAACCAATAATAACAAACACGGTTCTTCAGTGCAGTAAACCTTATTATCTAAAGCTGGAAATCCAGCCCTTACAGTAATTAATTCAGAAATGTCCACAGCAGTATATGCTACTGTATAAAATATACTCTGCATTCCTTTTAATCTTTAATATTGATTATTATTCATAAGTATTCTGCTGTTTCAATATATGTTTATATATATGTGTGTGTGTGTGAAAATCAAACAAGTATATTCAGCCAAATAAGAACCAATATTTAAGGAAAATTAATTAAATATTATTTGCAATCTCTCTAACGTTGCATAAAATTATCTCAACTGCATAACTGACTTTTTATGCATGTGTTTGGAAGTGTTGAAAACGCTTGATGTGATTGTTAAAATCATTATTTTGCACATAGAAGAGCTAGTATTGTTTTAAATTTAACTAAATACGTTTTTATAGTATTTATCAACTCAACTTTCTTCAATAATTTTGGTAACACTGATATTTATATACGAAG
Organism: Tachypleus tridentatus; assembly: GCF_004210375.1. Taxonomy (NCBI): domain Eukaryota; kingdom Metazoa; phylum Arthropoda; class Merostomata; order Xiphosura; family Limulidae; genus Tachypleus; species Tachypleus tridentatus. Next base: position 31,294,416 of record NC_134837.1, on the reverse strand, counting down.
TAGAATAATACGCATATTGACCGAAAAGCTTCTAAAAGTTTCTTATGTGTTTGCTTGTTTATTTTTAAGCACAAAACTACATAAAGGCCTAACTGCGTTTCGTCCATCACGGGTATCGAAAAACGATTTTTAATATTATAAGCCCACAGATTGGCCGCTGGGCTATCGGGAGGTGGACATTTTCGGTTCCATAAACATTTTTATGATTTTCCATGTTTACACCAATTAACACTAGTTTTCGTTGTCAGCGGTTCGAATAACTCTTTTTTTTAGCAGGCATGAAAAACAACGTTTCGCTTCACTTTTTTCCAGAATAAACATTACTAGGATCAAAATGAGAAAACGAATTACTGATCTGTTGTTAGTCATTTGTTTTATAAAAATCAACATATTTTGTGCAACTTTCAATAATTTCTCTATTTTTTCCATCTAACCCTCTTAAAACATCTATAAGCAGGTAACAACAGATATATTGCATTCACAGACTAAAACAGTTCTCTTAACATCTACATAAAATGCCGGTCCGGCATGGTCAAATGGTTAGGACACTCGACTCCTAATCGGAGGGCCGCGGGTTCGAATCCCCGTCACAAGAAACATGCTTGTCCTTTCAACTGTAGGGGCGTTATATTGTTAGGGTCCCTCTCACTATTCGTTAGTAAACGAGTAGCCCAAGGGTTGTCGTAGGGTGGTGATGATCAGCTACCTTTCCTCTAGTTTTACGCTGCTAAATTAGGAATGTCTAGCGCAGATAGTCCTTGTGTAGCTTTGCGCGAAATTAAACAAAACAAATAAACATAAGATTCTTTGAAGCAATCAACCAGCCTATCTTAACCGGTCTAAATAGTATAAAGCCACAAACTCTTAAATCATTCGCCATCTGGTGTTTGAAAGAAAAATAATGAATTTTAGAGGGCAAAGCCACATTGGACAATCTGCTAAGTTTCCTCAGGAAAATCGAACCTCTGGTTTTAGCCTTGTAAATCAGACGACTTACCACTGTACCAGCGCGGGTCTTCGTTCTCTCTCGACTGTTGGCATTATTTTCGAGTATATATTTTTATCATATTAGTAAAGTTTAATCTCAGTTGTTTTCCACTGTATTATGCCTCATCAATATGGTTTTATATATACACCACCAAACTTTGTATAGTACAAACGAAAAGAAAACAGGAGATTGATTTTAAATATGAAAAAAAAAATCGCATTAATATTTTTTTGAACCAAGAAATGTGAAGTATTTCGTTTAATATACTTTATCTGTGTTTCCAAGACAAATACATTCTTCTTTTGTTGTTGTCACTTCTTTTTTGTCCTCAGTCGATAGACCACAAACGTCGTAACGGATTGAATTTAAACGTAGCTTGTAAAAACCAAAACGTTTTTGTAGAGTCCAGTGACGTTTCATCTGACAAGCACCTGTTATTTAAAACCATCTAAAGAAATTTAGATACCATCAGTAGTTGGAACAAACGTACTGTGAGAAAGATTAACTGTTATTAATAGCATGCAATGTCAAAAGTATTTCTGCATGAAAACATAAAATAAGCTATTTGATATACCAAAAAAAAAAACTTGTTCTTTAGGGAACTCCATTTGAAAGTTTGTCGTTTTCTCAACTTTATATCTATCATATTCAGTTTCATATATTATCTCCAAAGAGCAATAACTTACACACACGCTGTTTAAACTTTTGTTTGTTCTTCATATACAAGTGATGTTCTAAAAACCCCAATTTCTTTTGCTGAAATGTTCATATTATGGCTAATGTCTTTCGAAAAAACAAATATAACAAAGTTTTTCAGGATATTTTGCGACATAAGTCGAGTTCATAACGTGTTATAACTGTGCACTCATATTTAATGGAACGTACGTCACGAATTACCTTCCATCCAAAAAATGTTAATACGTAACAAGATGTAGTTTCAAAAGAAACAAACGGCTTCCTGTATTTAAGGCTGTCTAGCGTAATGTAAAAAAATAATAACGCATCTTCTATTGTCTCTGCCTATTTAACTTATCTATATATATATGTGTGTGTGTGTACGAACAAAAAAAAAATCGGTATTTTATTCCACCAGGACACTATAAAAGACCGACAACACCTATACACACACTGACCTGAAGACGAAAGGCTGAAGACTTTCGAAATGTCGTCCTCTACACTTGTGTTTCCACAATAGGCAGTTGCCGTTCATTCTACAAAGTTTAATCACGGTATTTTATTGTTTCGATACAAAATACAGATTTCTATCAACATACTCCTAAACTTAGAGCGTTTTAATTTGTTTTTTCTTATTTTGTGCAAAGCTACATGAGGACTATCTGCGGTAGTCGTCCCTAATATAGCAATGTAAGACTAGAGGAAAGCCAGCTAGTCATCATCACCCATCGACAACTCTTGGGCTACTCTTTTACCAACGAATAGTGGGAGGGACCGTAACATTATAATGCTCCCACTGCTGAAAGGGCGAGCATGTGTAGTGTAATGGGGATTCGAACCTGCGAATCACAAATTGCGAGTCGAACGCCCAAACCACCTGGCCAATCCTGGTCAAAGTTTTAGAAATAGCGAACAACTATAGAAAAGTTTTTATACACAGGTTTAAAAAAACAATCACATATTATATATACTGAGAATAAAAATACGAGAATCCAAATCTTAAAAGGCAGTATTTTTCTACAAAATACAGTCAGGTTTTATATATACAGAAAAATATCTACGAAAACTTTGATAGTATTTCCCAAAACTTAAAACCAACATATAGAGACCATAATCAGGTTACTCTATAAAACTTTAGAATATTATAATACTTTTAATGATCGCCGATTTAAAAACATTTTTATCGACAATAAAGAATTTAATTTTCATCTTTACGCTAAATTTAATCAAACAACCTGGTGTATATATTATCTATAAATGAGAACCATCACAGCGCGAGACCTAGCAACGTCAGCCACAATTGTTGCCTTCTAGGGTAATAAATTCTGGAGAGCACGTGGGTTCATCAGTAATTTAAATGTTGCTTCTTAGAATAATGATTCTGTTTTTTTATGAACCACCACTTTATGAACAGAGTAACTGACTCGCCACTTTAGTTATTTATTTATTGCTGGAAGATGTTTTATATTAGTTTCAATACTGCTGTGGTTTACAGCTTTTCTTAACTTCAAATACGCGACTGATAACGGCGTTGTCAAAACATTAGAAGATAGAGTTACTATAGATTTGTTTTGAATTACAAGGCCAACACGTAGAACACATTCGTTTAACTTTTTTGTGAAGTGCCTATGGTTTCAGACGTTTTAGGTTGAACAGAACAGCGGTAACACAGCGGAATGTCTGCGACTCATACCACTAGAAACTGGGTTTCGATACCCGTGGTGGACGGAGCACAGATGGCCCATTTTATAGCTTTGTGCTTTAGTCAAAAAAGAAAAAAAAAAAACTTTTGGGACACGTTGTTCATAACGTGAAAATTAACTTTTAGTAACACATGTATAGGTGGGGGAGTGTTTTTATACAAACTGTTAATGAATTAGAAACACTTTTTTATTTTATATTTATATTCATAACAAACATATTGGTTATGTCCTTTCACATTCTGGTATTATGAGGCTCGACAGTAAGCTTGATGAGGGCTTATAATGCTAAAAGTCTGAAGTTCGATTCCTGTAGTGGACAAAGAACAACTATTCATATTATGCATCTTTGTGTTTAACAGCGAACAAACAACAATTCCTTAATCTTCAATAGTTTCATAACATGAATGCTTATAGAATTCGTAGCTCTTGAGAAGTTACACTTGTTGGCATTCTCTTCATATTATTCCTCCAACTCTGCCCCAGAGTTCAAACCTCTAAAAACTGCATTTCGATACTCGTGATGGGCACAGCACAGGTAGTCAATTGCGCTGCTTCGTGCTTTACAACAAACAAATTCTCTCCATAGTAATAAGAGCTATTTGGCCCGGCATGACCAGGTAGGCCGCTCGACTCGTAATCTGAGAGTCGCAGGTTCGGATCCCCGTCACACCAAACATTCTCACCCTTTCAGCCGTGAGGGCGTTATAATGTGAGGGTCAATCCTACTATTCGTTGGTAAAAGAGTAGCTCAGGAGTTGGCGGTGAGTGGTGATGAATAGCTGCCTTCCCTCTAGTCTTACACTGCTAAATCATGGACTGTTAGCGCAGATAGCCCTCGTGTAGCTTTGCGCGAAATTCAAAAACTAAACCAATATGCTATTTTGCACTGCAAATACCGAGGCCGTAGCTTGACTACCAGTTTTATCTTAGCCATTTCTAAACCTTTATTGAATATGAATGTAAATTTAATATACATTTTTATCGATTTGAATCACATTTCAGATTATACGATACAGTTTACGACTATAAAATTTACGACTTGCGAGATCGCAAATTCTATTTCTTCATTATTCTGGTTGTGTTTATCGTTCACTCATTATTTCCTTTTATCGTTTAATTTATCTGCGAATTTTTAGTTGCAATTAAACGCAAATTCGTCTTCTAGTTAAGTATTTGTATTTTGAGTAACTATATGAAAGTATGATGAAACTGACACCAGCTTCCCTAGCGGTGAAGTACAGATACTATTAATGTAGCAGAAGAAAATGTGAACTTATGATTAAAGGAGGCTGTAACCTTGTGAACTACCCTATGAATATATACCCTCCCAGGAGCTTCATTAACAGAGAAAGTCACGAGACAGTTATTGAAGGATATGGTTATTTATGTGTATCACTCGATAAGGTTATTTATATTAAAAGGTAGCGTTAGAATATTGTATTTGTTGGATTTTTAATTAGTTTTTTTTTCTTTCTGGTTTTTTTTCGTGATATCATTATTATTGATTTAATAACATTTATGATAAATTGTTTATCAATATTGGTGTAAAGTCCTGGCCATGCAATTTTTTTATTAACTGTGTTTTGGTAAGCTTCGAACTTATTTCTAAGTTTTGTTGTTGTGAATACATTACTTTTATGCAAATAGCTGGTATACAACAGAGCATTCGAAAACTATTTTAACAAGTCTCTGATACTATGTAAATAATTTGGTTCAAATAACTTCCGTACAACTTCTGTAACTGGGCTAATATAACATAAAATCCACACCTCCCGGGAGCTGAGCCGTAAGGCTTGGAACTTATAACGCTAAAATTCGCAATGGACAGTTTCATTCGTTGTTTTTGAGTTTCGCGCAAAACCACACGAGAGTTACCCGCGCTGGCTGTCCGGAAGTTAGCAATGTAAGACTAGAGGGAGAGCATCTAGTCATGATCACCCACCGCCAACACTTGGGTTACTTTTTTTACCAACAAATAGTGGGGTTGACTGCACATTATAACGCCTCCACGGCTGAAGGGACGAGCATGTTTGGTGTGTCGGTGATTCGAACCCGCAAAATCAGATTACAAGTCGAGTGCCTTAACCACCTGGCCATGTCGTACCTCTCCATAATAATATAAAATAATACTATCTTATAGACTACTTGCTTAAAATCAGGGGTTCGATTGCCCTCGGTGGACTCAGCAGATAGCCCGATATGGCTTTGCTATAAGAAAAACACACACACTCACTAATTGTTCTAGGGGTACTAAATTTTCGCAGAGGTCCATCAAGCAAGAAAGCTTGGACATGGTACAGAAGATGTTCAATAGATAACCCGTAATACAAGATCGATATATCAATCTTATCACCTTCGGGAATCATCTGTTCCGGACGGTGTTCGTTGACCTTTGCAATATCCTACACACTGACACATATTTTACTAAAATTATCAACTCCGTATTGCTGAAACAAGAAAAATGTCTCTACCTAAAACTTATAACTTTTGATGTGCCTTTAATGGAAGTTTATATTAAAGATATAATCATTGTTACTATGATATTTTCTTTAAAACAGTATTATATTTTCATGGTATACCTGCGATATTTAACATAGCGTTTTAAATTAATAACAAATTGTATCTAAATCTTTACACACTATTATAGAGTTTTCCGTTGTTTTTTGGGGGTTTTGAGAAATGTCACTTTGGTGTTTCTGCTTTGTGTACCTCTGGTAATCTAATCCAAAGTTTTAACTTTATGAGTAGGCTTACTTTTCCTTTTGTGATAAATGACATCATTATATCATCTCTTCCCTTAGAATGATAATGATACTGGTTTATGTATAATTTATTGTTGAAATATATGGATAAAGAGATACCTAAACAATTTAATACGTTTAGTTTTTCTGTGATAAATGACATCATTATATCATCTCTTCCCTCAGAGATGATAATGATACTGGTTTATGTATAATTTATTGTTGAAATATATGGATAAAGAGATACCTAAACAATTTAATACGTTTAGTTTTTCTGTGATAAATGATGTCATCATACCTCCTCTTCCCTCAGCGATGATAAATATATTTACTTGTATTTAACTAGTTATTGAAATTTTAGCGTTGTAAGTTCGTAAACTTACCGCTGGCCCACCGCGAGGACGATTTTGATTGGTTTTTCTCCTATATATAAAATATAGAATTGAGACAGATTTTAAAAAGAAAATTATACATCAATTTTCTTTTGCAAGGTGGTTGTTTGTAATTAATTAAAAGAGGTTGACATTCGCTTCTGAAAGCAATTATTTGGTTAAAATAATAGCTTAGGCGTAATAAGAACATTTGAATGAAAGTGAGAACAATACTGATGAAGTTAAAGTTGAAAACACTTTTCCTGGAAATGAAAAATTTTGTTTTCTTTACGTGCTAATTTAAATATATATGTTTTATAATATGATGTTTAAAGGATTGAGAAAAATACTACACGCTAAAAAAACTCAAATGAATATTTCTGTTTTTGCTGTTGTTTGAGTATAATCGTGGTCATCATCTGTAAAGAACTGATTACGAAGATGATATTTCTTGTTCTTGTTGTCTAGTAGCGTTAACATTGGATTTCGATAAAGCATCGACAAGAGAAACAAATACGCAATACTAATTTTTTTTTGTTTTCACACAAAAAGCAGAAAGGCTAAGAAGGAGTGTGTGTCCTGACTTGTCATTATTCGTAAACGAAGGATAACCATCGAGAAATTACCAAACTTTGTTCTTGAGAACGCCCAACTTTAAGTTACAGCAGAAACTTTGACATTTTTCTTGGTGTGGCTTATTCATTGCTAGCATTGTTTATTTATCTATCGCGTTCAATCAAAGTGATTTTACTGCTCATGCGATTATTTTAAAAAAGCAGCCAGGCATAAATTAATAACGCTGCTTAAAGTATTCATAGGGGTGTGTGGGTATTTTTCTTATAGCAAAGCCACATCGAGCTCTCTGCTTAGCCTACCAATGGGAATCAAGCCCCTGATTTTAGGGTTGTAAATCCGTATACTTACCGCTGTACTAGCGGGAGGCTTATACGAGTGCTGTAAACAAATTCCTAACGTACCTTCTACCGAATTACGTATTTTTCATATTAACCTCGACTTAAGTTTTAGTTTTCCTACTTCTAATTTAAAAATATAAATACGAACACAACAGAAAGTTATAGCATATTGTAAGACATGTATCAAGTCTGATTAAAAGATTAAGTTAGTTTTGGGTAACGCAATTTTCCAAAGTATGTCCCTTCTCAAATGACTAAACGGCTTATAACGCTAAAAATCCTCTCTCGATACACCTGGTGAGTACAGCCTAGATATTCCATTATGTAGCAACAGCAATCCAAAGCATGTACACGGCCAAGTGGTTAGGGCGCTCGACTCATAATTTGAGGATGCCAGGTTCGACTCTCCGTCGCACGAAACATGCTTGCCCTTTCAGCCGTGGAGGTGTTATAATGTTACAGTCAATCCCAGTATTCATTGGTAAAAGAGTGGCCCAAGAGTTGACGGTGGGTGGTGATGACTAGCTCCCTTCCCTCTAGTCTTACACTGCTAAATTAGCTACGGCTAAAGCAGGTAGCCCTCTTGTAGCTTTGCGCGAAATTAAAAAACTAACCCATGCCTGACTAGCAAAATGTGAAATAAATGCTTGTTTGTAGCTCATTAAGAATTAATAAAATCGGGAAATGTAAATTTTTCTACTTATGAACTATTTTGTATAAGTACGGATAATCTATGTGATAGTCATCGTCTCATTGCATGAAAATTAAAATATTTATTAGAATGTGCACTAAGCTTATGAACTAGAACACTAAATCGGTGATCAGATAGACAGCCGATCTGTAGAACAGTTGATAATGACTGATTATCCCTTATCTCGAACGTTGCCCCAAGTAGTTAAGAAATCTGCATGTGCTTAAACTGCTAATATATACATCTATATAATTATGAAATGGGCAAATTAGGTTATTAATATCACATTAATGTAAGTAGTTCTACAATTAGGCTAATGTCGGACCCAGCGAGTGTAAATACGTTAAGCCTATTCGTCTCATTGAAGTTTTTACATTCTCTTTTAAAAAACATTATTTTTTCTTAATGCATATAAAACGAATTATAAAGACAAGAACCGCCCCAATTCACCTTGCGAAACACGAGAGAAGAGCGTGCCTTAAGTTGTGATACACGAGGTAAATTATTAATGTGAACAGTCTCATAAAATATAGAAAAGGAAAGAAATTGCGTGTAGCGGGTCGAGATACTGCTGTGAAGTCTAGTAGCTGAAAAGCAAATAAATCAGTAATGATAACTTGTACATGTTTGGTCTCGACAGAACTGAAAATCCAATTTCCTTCAGGTCTGAGTTACCTCAAGAGGTTAAGCTGCTCACAGCACGAAAAGGTTCGTCTTTTCGGTAAAACAAAAAAGGATACTTTCTAATATTTACTAGAAATATTTGCTGAAAAAAATATGTTTAGCTAAATATTATTGTATAAAAATCTACTTACAAATAACGTTTCAAAACAGATATTTTCTTAGCTGTACAACGTTTCAGCGCCGATTTGCACTCGCTCATTTCGCTTTTATGGATTATCGAAAGAAATGCAGGACAGAAACTAAAATATAGGTTTTTGTTAGTTAATGTGAATTTCACGTCAGCCAAAAGTCTCGTGCACTTACACTAGCGAAAGTTCAAATGCTATTAATAAAGTCAAAAGTGTAACATATAGAAGACAACAGCGCTAATTTCTTTAGAGTCATTATGGTCTAAATGGCATAATTTTTTAAACTTAACGTATTAAGATCGCCTCAAAAGCTTCAAGAAACGGTAATTATTCAAGTCATTTGAAATGTTAGAATAATGAAATATGTAACCCATGTCTTTTGGTTTGTTATGTTAAGGAAATGTTTAATGGAATCATCCATTGACATTGATGATAATGCACAGAGGGAAGAGAGAAATTGATTCATTTTTAGAAACGTTTTCAAGTAAATGGATGTAAACATGATTTCCCAAAAACAAAAATACAAAACAAGCTTTTAAGCAGCAAGTGAAATAAATTAAGAAGTTCTGATTTAAAAAAAAAACATAACAAAATATGTCAGCTTACATAACGCATAAGCAAAAAAATGTAAAAAATCATATTCATTCAGAAACTTGAAAGAACACAAAAGGCACATCACTTTTAAAGTAAAATTAGAGTAGAAAAAGAATGGCGTTTCTCAGGGCCATATATTTTTTTATTTGTGTATAAATCATTGAGGAAAATAAAATATATAACGACTTTAGTCGCCATGTGTGAAAGATAAGATTCTAGATTATAAGGAACATTTATAAAGCACTAATAGGAACTGTGTTAAGATCCGAATACTGAATAGGTATATAACCTATGTAACTCAGGTAATAACCTAAATAAAGAGAGAATAAAAAAGTAGTTGTGAAATAGCATGAAAATATATCGTAATATATGCTGTGACGAGCATATAATGTTCATGATTTCTTAAAGTGACAATTTTGAAGGTTTTAGTGAAATAACTAGAATTGTACGCCCTCTAGTAAAGGTAAAAAGAGTAATATTAATTTGTTTGTTTTTGAATTTCGCGCAAAGCTACTCGAGGGCTATCTGCGCTAGTCGTCTATAATTTAGCAGTGTAAGACTAGAGGGAAGGCACGTAGTCATCACCACCCACCGCCAACTGTTGGACTACTCTTTTATCCACGAATAGTGGGTTTGACCGTGACATTATGACGTCTCCATGGCTGAAAAGGCGAGCAGGTTTAGTGCGACAGGAATGCGAACCCGCGACCCTCAGATTACGCCTTAACCCACCAGGCCAAATATTAACTTGATGGAAATTTAGGTCTGCCAAAACCATAATGTTTTAATAGTTAACTAAACCAAATTATTATTATTCTTTTTCTGCTCGAATTGAAAAATTGAGCTCTGTTTAATTTTTATCATTTCTGTTTCCTTTTCTTGTGCAATAGTTAGAATATTTCACTATTCGGAATAACAAGGGCTTATTTCTTAAATCTCCATGTTATTTTTCTTTTGAAATTTAACTTACCTGACACGAAAATGATTTCAAGAACTATGTTCATATTACCGTGATTTCTACAAAAATAAAGTTATTTCAGTAGAGTTATTCTATATGCACCGTATTTTACTTACTGGTAGAAGTCCCCGCTAGTACAGCGGTATGTCTCCGGATTTACAACGCTAAAATCAGCGGTTCGATTCCGCTCGGTGGGCTGAGCAGATAGCCCGATGTGGCTTTGCTATAAGAAACACACACACACATTCCACCTACAAACAAGAATAAAAGTCGCAACTTCGACTGCAAGTTATAGATGTAAATTCTTAATTCGTATTTGTTAGTTCAACTTAATCCTTGTTTATTCACATTATTCCTTATTAAATTTGGGGTTAGAAAAAAACTATACCGTCCTTATCTGTTGGTATATCATAAATACAGCAGTACAGTAGTCATGGGCCAGATGTAAAATATAAATTAAAATCTTAAACAACATGTAAGCAAAACTTTAAAAATACTTTACAAACATTGTTGAGTAATAAACAAACAAATTTCAGAGTAATGAGTCACCACAGTACTTAGAAAAGTCAGTGGAGTGAATACAAAATCACAAATTTGTCAATATGACTGACTGACGTTGTTGGAAAGGCTTAGCTTTCTCCTGCCTTCATGATGTTATCGAAAGGTTTTTGAGACTGTGTTTGAAGATACATTACAGATTCACTTAAAGCAGTTTGATACAGTGTCAAAAAATAGCATGGCTTCACTAAGTGAAATTTCTGTTTAACTAATCTTCTAGCATTCATTGAGGATGTTATTGCAAGGAAATACCGTGGATTTGGTTCACCTTGATTTTCAGAAAGTCTTTGATAAGGTGCCTCACAAAATACTTGTTACAAAAATTAAATCTGTGGATGTGGGAGAAATGTTACTGAATTTGATGGAATATTCGTTGGAGGATAGACGGGGATGAGTAGTAATAAATGGAGTTAGATTTGACTGGATCACAGTTCAGTTACAAGCGGTGTGCTTCAGAGCTCTATACTGGGTCCTCTGATGATTGCGATTTATATTAATTACATGGGATCTTGAACGACAAGCAAAATTTTGAAGTTTGCAGAGGACACTAAGATTTTGAGGATGGCTCGCTGTATCAAAGATGTTGAAGATTTATGTGGAGATTTAGATCATTTGATGCATTGATCCAATATGTGGCAAGTGATGTTTAGCTATCCATAATTATTATTACAGTTTAAATGGGAACCTATAGAAATATTGAATACGATACAAAGAATATTATTGTTTCATTGTATAGATCACTTGTTAGACCTCGTTTAGAGTACTGCATACAGTTTTGAGGTCCCTTCCTCATGAAGGACAATGAATTGTGGAAAAAGTTCAAAAAAGAGGCACTAGGATGATATATTGGACGGTGAAAGTGTCAGTTGAGGAGAGCCTAAAATATCTAAACTTGTTTTCTCTGAAGAGAAAAAAGTTCAGAAAGGATTTAATTAAGGTGTTTAAGATTATTAAGAGTATTGATAATATAGATACATCAAACTTTTTTGTGTTTAACATTGAAAACAATTAATTCAAATTTTGGCAGCATAGGATTCGTCTGTAGTTTAGACAGTATTACGTTTCAAACAAGGTGGTGGCTTTTAGATTGAGATGCCGTTAAGTGTTGAGGAGGTAGAAAATTTAGCTGAGTTCAAGAAAAGATTCGATGAACCCACGAGTAAGAAGGGGTGGTTATAGTTATAGAGACATCCCTTATGGGATAAAAAACTCGTATTTATGCCTTTAAAATTCTATGAATTTATGAAATCAAAATGTACAAGACTGAATTACCTTGGTAATAAAACGTTATAACAATAACTATTTTGCAACACTAATAACAAGATCACAATACACTAGTCGCCATATTCTATTATTACAAACACGCTCTCTGAGTTTTCAAAGAACGACTAGCCCTCATAACCCGTAACAATGCGCAATTGTTTAAGTGCACGCACTACGTGATCAGTCTAAAACTATATCGCCTAGATAAAAAACGTAGAATACCTAGATCTTATAAGTCTAGGTTCTAACAACAATCTGACCTTTCAAATCAATGTTTTTAGTTCTATACATCTGAATCAAGTGTTTTATATTGAACAAAGCAATTCTATCACAGCAGTCGGTACTTAAGACGTGAGAACGAACGCTTTGTTTGTTTGTTTGTTTTGGAATTTCGCACAAAGCTACTCGAGGGCTATCTGTGCTAGCCGTCCCTAATTTAGCAGTGTAAGACTAGAAGGAAGGCAGCTAGTCATCACCACCCACCGCCAACTCTTAGGCTACTCTTTTACCAACGAATAGTGAGATTGAACGTCACATTATAACGCCCCCACGGCTGGGAGGGCGAGCATGTTTGGCGCGACCGGGATGCGAACCCGCGACCCTCACATCACGAATCGCACGCCTTAACACGCTTGGCCATGCCAGGCCAGAACGAACGCTACCACTGCCGAAAGCTGAAACGGCTTTGCTAGAGTGTTCTGGATTGAAAACAGGGTGGATAAATTGAATAATTCACCTATGCATTGTTTTCAAGCTATGTGTAACCTATTGACATGTAAGATTGTATCTGAAAGAATACAATGTTTAAAATATGTCTTTCAAGCAAACAAAATGAGAGAAAATAAGAAAATATTTTCCTATAGCCTTCAAAAGTCTTTGTCCCAATGAAGAAAGAATAATGTAAGAATAGAGATAAGGCTAGAAACAGTAATGCTGAAACAAGTATTAATCATTAATCCAGCCAAAGAAAAGGTTGTGACCTTGGCTAGATAAAAGAAAAGCTGTAGCAAAAATATGAGAAAAAGCCAGAAAATCTTGAGAGATAGTTCTGAGAAGAACGACAGAAAGAATGAGTCTGGAGCCCAATCACTCTCAAGATTTAATATCAAAAACTGTCTTCAGACAAGAGTACAAAACTTTTAAATAAAAAGATTAGGTGGTACAAATGAGAGCACCGAAAAGTAACAAAACAAGGTAGGAATGAGAGAGAAAATATTACAACACTTGGTGATTTTCGACAAAGTGCAACCCGAAGCACATTCCTACTTGCTGTGTTTTGTTTTTTGTAACTTAGTATTTATTCAAACAAAATGTGTGTAGCTAAATTTCTGTATCTAAAACTTTGTTTCAGCAACCAAGTACATGTATGTAACCAAATTACGTGACTCTAACGAAATGCATGACATCTTAAGGTATGTAACCAAATTACGTGACTCTAACGAAATGCATGACATCTTAAGGGGGAGAGTTGATGCCGCAAGTGAGATAGGAAGCTTCAATAGTCAAACTTTGCTTATGGGAGACATTATACCTATCTAATTTCTGAAATTTTAAAATTTATTGAGTATTTAGAAAGGATTAGCTACTGAAAAAACTTAATTTAAGGTTTTAAGTGGATCAAACTTCAAAATAAAACACAAACTAGGAACGATGGCCACATCTACTTTGAGGTTGCATAGTGTCAAAAACCACCAAGTATTGTAATGTTATCCCATGCATTTCTACTTTGTTTTATTACCTTTTGGTGTTCCCATTCCTATTTCACAATTTTGTTATTTAAAGAAATTTATACTTTTATTAATGAAACGTAAGTAATAACTTTGACCGAATAAATCACATTTTTTATTTAACTAAATCCGTTTTAACAATAAAATTTAAGTAGATACCCAATATTATTGTGAAACTCGTGTCTCAAAATAAATTTCTATTTTCGTGAAATCAACTGTTTCATTTCTCACGGGGCCCGGCATGGCCAGGTGGTTAAGGCATTCAACTCCTAACTTGAGGGTCGCGGGTTCGAAAAAAAAATTCAAAATTAAGGATACACGTAGCCATGGTGCAGTAGCTTTTCGTGACATTCTTAACCAAACAAGCACTAAGGGAAAAATAACTATTCAAAAAAAAAACAGGTGTTAATATCTTCAGGTAATTTCCACCAGTGGTTATTGTAAAATAGTTTTCTCTTACAATATATTCAATTTCGGAATAAAAAAATTAGGTACGGATTTTATTGCAACACATATTTTAAAAAAATGCAAAATGTTGTTGTTAACGGATAATTATTGTAGCTTTAAACATAAAACTACGATTTGGTATCACCTAAAACAATCGCATTTTAAGATTTTATCTGTTTTGAAATAACTGATATTATTGCACCACAACAACATGACTTGACGTTATTGAAAGAAGAAAAAAATAATTCTATATTTTACAAATAATTGTGATTGTTGTTGTTGTTTTAAGGAAAGCCACAATGCTGTGTTCACCACGGGGAATTGAACCTTGGATTTTAGCATTGTAAGATCTCAAACTTATCGTTGACCTAGAGGAGAGTGGTCTACAAGCTAAAGCTCTAAGAACGTAGCTAGAAAGACCAATAGCATTACCAAAGGTCGATATGCAAAACAGTAATTAGTAAATAAAAATACGCTTGTTCGTAGTTAAGCACAAAGTCATACAATGCGTCATCTGTTGCAAGTCTTCAGATATAGCGGTGTGTCACTAGAGGGCTAAAAATATGATATGAAATCTCATTCAGTGTGCACTTACGTGTGTGGCTATTTTTTGTGGAACGTTGCATGACTGAACACTAAAAAAAGACGTATAAACAAATAAAGCAGGTATTTTTGACGGAAAATGTTGGGATGGAAAGCATAAAACTGCCAAAAACCACGAACTTGAGCCCATGACTAAAGAATGGTCTTATGCGTTTCAAGATCTACTGGATGCGTCAGAACTTTATTGTAGAGTTTACTTGCTCGTAAAGCAGAAACTGTATGAATTTACAGATTTTCACCTAGGTATTTTTATGGACAATCTAAAAGTAGTTATTTCATCTCTAGATGGGAAACTTTGAGTTATAAAAAGTGTCTTTTGTTAGTCTCTTTAAAGTACTCTCAGTAATAGCGTTATTTGATTAAACTTGGAACACAGTTTGTTTGTTTTATGTCAAAAGTATGATGGGCTATCTGCTTTCTGTCCGCCAATTTCCAATGTTGTAAGTCCTTTAAAGTACAACTGACCCATCGGGATACGTTTTAAAAATGAAAGAAAAATTGTTTGTTTGTTTTGAATTGCGTCCCTAGTTTAACATTGTAAGACGAGAGGGAAGGCAACTAGTCATCACTATCCGCCGCCAACTCTTGGACTACTCTTTTACTAACGAATAGTGGGATTGACCATCACATTAGAACGCCATCACGGCTTAAAAAACGAGTATGTTTGGTGTGACGGAGATTCGAACCCGGGACCCTCAAATTAGTTTGTTTTGTTTTTAAATTTCGCTAAAATATACACGAGGGCTATCTGCGCTAGCCATCCTTAATTTAGCAGTGTAAGACTCGAAGGAAGGCAGCTAGTCATCACCATCCTCCGCCAACGCTTAGACTACTTTTTTACCAACAAATAGTAGAATTAGCTGTCACATTATAACGCTCCCACGGCTGAAAGGGGTGAGCATGTTTGATGTGATGGGGATTCGAACCCGCGACCCTCAGATTATGAGTCGAATGCCTTAACCATCTGGCCATGCCGGGCGCGCTTAAAGAATTAGAGAAAATGATATATACTCAACTGTTTATAATTTCTGCGTTTAAAAAAATCTAATGATGTGCAAAACTAAAGAAATCAATTTTTCGTAATTTAACTTATCCTTTTCATCGTGTGTGTGTAATCTAGACGAAACTGTTTCAAAGAAAGTTTTTGAAAACTCAGGAATTGAATGGATGCAGGCAATTTGTGAGAGAAATTATCATAAAAATTTTTGTTTTTATTTACTGCCAAAGGAAAACAGCTTCGGGTTCAGATAAACTGTAAGCTTTGTCTTGTATATTCGTTTAGCAAGAATAAATAAAAACCACCATGAAAGTGTATTAAATTTGTTTTTCACGACTTGTCAGAAAAAAGTTACTTTAGAAAATTTAACATTTTTTTGTTAGTTTCATCTGTGTTTTTGTTCTTTGGTTAGTTAAAAGAAGTTCGATTTTTTTATATATATTTGACTGTTTATCAAAGCCACTCGCAATTGAGAGTTGATAATGCTTCAAAAAAAAATTAAGACTTATCTGTAAGCTGTACTTTGGACCAAATGTAAAAAAAATTATTATTTACTGTATATTACCAGACCTAGGTTTTCGTTTTTATTGTTCTTACTCTGGGACTAACAATAAAGAAACAAATAAGCAAAAGAGAATGAAAAACAATCTTAAATCATAATTGAACTTTGTATTGTTATAGGTAGACTCCAAGAAATTTATTAGGATTAGTCAAGCGATATATTAGAGCAATTGTTCATAAAGTCCACAAGGTAACAACAATTCGGCGAATGGTTGAATAGTAAGTTAGCCCTTTGTTAACAAATACAATTTATTCTATTTGAACAGAACATGAGTGGGATATTAGTGAAAACGATAGGTCGTGAGGTTAGTTTGTTTGTTTTGCTCAAAGCTACACAAGGGCTATCTGCGCTAGCCGTCCCTAATTTAACAGTATAAGACTAGAGGGAAGGCAGCTTGTCACCACCCAGGTGTTAAGTCATATACTGTTGATAATAAACCTATCTAAAGCAATAAACCACCAGTTATATTCTGTTATCGCACTGAAAAGAGCAAGTTATACCATTTTGTGTTACAATATAGTTCCGTATTTTTCGGTGTATAGGACTCGCTTTTTTTCCAAAAAAAAAAAAGGATCTCAAAACCCCCCTCCGTGCTATACACCGAAAGTTAAACATTGTATGTCCCCCTAGGTATACCGTACCTTGTACAGCAAGGACTAGAAACTAGCGCAATCAACCTTTAGACTTTTCTAGGCTGGTTTTCTTTTTCTCATAGGCTAAAAAAATGGGTTATTATGGGAAACGACTGTAGAACAGTGTTCCGTTAGGGAAACCTTTCTTTAACTTAAATTAGACATTGTACGAACAGTACTAGAATAATATCCATAAAAAACACAATAAGAACATATAAGTTTAGAAATTGATAGTAATTGTGAGCACGAGACTCTTTACGAACAGCTAACGTGAGTTCAAAATATGAGAAGAGTATAAACACCAAGATGGCTGCCGGTCGAGAGTGAACTTTCAGAACTTGTTCTCAGTTATTCAAAATAAAATTTTGAAAGTTTTCATAATGAATGAACGTTTTTGTGTGTAAGTGAATGAAATAATCATATTTTATTTTATTATGGACTCTACTTTTGAAGTATTCTAAAGTATAATAAAATATTATGCTGATGTTAAACAAATAAATAAATGATAATTGTGAAAAAAATATTTTCTTCTCCTGAAGATAGCCTTGAAAATAGGGGTGCGTCTTCTACACCGAAAAATACGGTATATTATGTTGCAAATAATTAATAATTCTGAGCACAATGAATCTAGTACATGAAAAGGAGACACGGAGAGCACGTTTCAAAAAGTGCATCTTCTCTAGCTGGAAATAAATATCACTAGAGTGTTTCTTTAGCTGTAGAATTAAACAGGTATTCATATTATTCTATACAAGGCCCGGCATGGCCAAGTGGGTTAAGGCGTTTGACTCGTAATCCGAGGGTCGCGGATTCGAATCTCCGTCGCACCAAACTTGTTCGCCCTTTCACCCGTGGGGGCGCTATTACATTGTATGTGACGGTCAATCCCACTATTCGTTGGTAAAAGAGTATCCCAAAAGTAGGTGGTGGGCGGTGATGACTAGCTGCTTTCCCTCTAGTCTTACATTGCTAACTTAGGGACGGCTAGCGCAGATAGTCTTCGTGTAGCTTTGCGCGAAATTAAAAAAAAAGTATATTCCATACAAAACATGCCAATCAAGTCACTGGATGCAGTGCTTACGAATTTATATGTGATAAAAATGTTGAAACCATCGCGAGAAAATTTTCATCCTCGTACACTAGATGGAATATGGAAATTATGCAGGTAGGAGTTGTGTGCCTTGTTTATGGCGGAACCCTTTGCGATAGAGAAAGTATACTGCAAAACAGTTATCAAGATGCACTGTCGTCAGATAGATCAAGAAAGAGCCTTGCGACATGATGAGACGGATGTCGCTCCAAATTTGTTTCAATAGAACGTGCACAACCTTTGTATATGAACTTCACCTGCAGAAACTACTAAGTAAACTAAAGTACAAAAAATCTGCTACACTTACTTGGCTCCTGTATTTTTAGTAGTCTAGCCCAAACTTCTTTGCAAACCCAACAGGAAACACCCGTGAGAAAAGATTAAAAGACAATATTTTGTTACTATTTTTGTCGAGCTTCACTAAAGCATGAATAAGAAAGTTTTCCCTATTGAGAAACCGAAAAATAAAATAATAAATATTCGAAGAGGCCAATCAATGAAAATCTTGTGACCTATTTAAAATCCGAAATTATTTGAAACCTCTACTTGGGATTTGAGTATCGGTGTATTCCAATAATTATATAATTAGTAATTTATTAGTTTTAAACATCTGACCTGTAAATTGTTTGTCGCGCAAAGCTACACGAGGGTTATCTGCGCTAGCCATATTTAACTTAGCAGTATAAGGCTAGAGGAAGGCAACTAGTCATCACCACCCATCTCCAACTCTTAGGCTACTCTTTTACCAACGAATAATGGGAATGACCGTCACATAATAATGCCCCTATAGCTGAAAAAGGTGAGCATGTTTGGTGTAACGGGAATTCGAATCCGCGACCCTCACATTACGAGTTGAGCACACTAATCACTTGGCCATGCCAGGCCGAGACAAGTACATTATTATCAACTTTTTTTTGCGATGTCACACATACCATTAGCCAATAGATCACGCTTCCCCGGCATAAGACGTTAATTACCATAATAATTAGAATTATGTGTTTATTAAATGTTCAAATATTTATCGAAATCTATGTCCTAAAAACTCTGTTTACGAATTAAACAGCACGATCATGATTTTTATGACATTTTAATAAATCAGATTCCAAGGAGCTATTAATTAAGTAATTACTAATTAAGTAATTACATTTCAAGAATTGTTGTAACAATATGTAAGCTTCTAGGAACACAGTAAGTTGGTACGTGTCAAAGCGCGTGCTACTCTGTATTACTGAAATGAAACGTGTTGTTCCATATTGCTCAAATGATTTATTAGTTTACTGACCACACCTGATTACAGAAGTGTTTGTTTTCACTTCAGTTTTAAACACTGTAGGCTTTAGTTGCAGAGTTCTTTGTGACGTTCATGTTAGTTATTGTTAGAATAAGTATGAAAATGTTCAGTGTTATAACAAACACATCCATCATTCTGACGTGTCACATAAAAATATTCATCCGCCAACAAATACTCCATGCAGCAAAGGAATGTATTTTGACTGGCAGAAATTTCAATTAAATTTATAATTCTTCAATAATGAACCTCTGAGAGTGCATCTCGAGTATGGAGTTATGTGGGTAAATAGAAGCGAGTATTCCATAATTTATACACGACATATATATGAGAAAGATTCTTAAGTTCTCTCCAAACCGAAAGCTAGTCATAATCATACGATGTCATAACAAATGTGTGTTTAAATGTACATTGCGGAAAATACAGTACTTTCTCTATACACTTTATCTTAAATTATAAATAGGAAAAAATAAACAGAGACCAACAAAGCTTACCGTCGTCTGTCTGACGGTTCAAAAATCGGGAGAACAAAGAACGAATGGATAGATTAAAAAACTTAATTTTACACGTTTATATTGACTAAATATGTAGAATATAATTTATCATAACTGAAAAAAACATTTTTATTTCAGATCCACATCTCAAGAAACGTAATACATAAAATCAAAATAAGCTTTTCACAGATGACAATATGATAAATATATAGATGGTGTTTCTTTATTATTTATGTACGTCAGTATGTGTTAAATAGTAAAACAACAGAATCAGTTCAACACAGTATGTGTTAAATAGTAAAACAACAGAATCAGTTCAACACAGTATGTGTTAAATAGTAAAACAACAGTACCAAGTCAATACAGCATCTGTTAAAGTAAAATAACAGTCCCAGTTCAATACGTCTTTCATAGTAACATAACATTATCAGTTAAAAATAACAATTTTAATAAATAGAACAATCTAGCAGTTACACAAAATATATTTTAAATATAATCTCAAGAGTATCAGTTGAGCACAGCTTGCTTTAAATTTCTAAATAAAATAGTTTTATCTGACTTGTTCCAAATAGAATATGAAGACAAAAGAAAACATTTACTTGATTGAATAAACCACAGCACGTGACTTTTACTACCTGTGAAGTTGTAGTTATAATATTTAAGCAGAGCAACACTAGAGCAATCTACTAATACTAGAGGTAAGACATTTAGTCTAAAGCACCCATGGCCAACTCTTGGACTACTCCTGTCTGAAGGAGTAGCGGGATTCCATAGTCTCTCACCCACTCCCTTTTGTACTACTCCTGTCTGAAGGAGTAGCGGGATTCGATAGTCTCTCACCCACTCCCTTTTGTACTACTCCTGTCTGAAGGAGTAGCGGGATTCGATAGTCTCTCACCCACTCCCCTAAAGTACAAAGCGCAATTTTTTTGTGACAGTAGAACTAATGATGAAACCTCGAATTCATAGTCTGGACACATTAACCATTAAACCTCGCTCGATTCTTACTCTCTCTGTAATTTTGCTCATGTCACATTGCATACGTGAAATGTAGATGTGTACGGTCTTGAGAATCTGATCAGAAACAGTGATGTGCTACTCAAATCATAAAGCAGAGACAGATGATTTTGTGTGACTAGAATATAAGACACGAGGGAAACAATAAAGTAATCGTGTAATTGACCACAGATCTGGTGTTAAGTGCTTTTACAGCAAAATTTTTCGAACAAAACGATTTCAAAGTGAATAAAACTCACAAAACATACTACTGGATGAAAAAATATTTTAAAACAACATAAATGTATTTTATATTGCACTGGTCTGTACAATAAAGTAACTGTTCTGACTGACCGATCTGCTTGCAGACACAATTAATCAGATAGTTGTAGGTGTTATTAAATATGACTATCTCTTTTGTAATTCATCTTACAACAATAGATAGTAGTGCGTAGTATTATGTTTCAACGTGACTTCAGTTTATTCTGGTTAATACTTAATATATGGCATTTACAACATAAGAACCACTGTCGAAAGCATGTATTAAAGAAACACATTATTATATCCCTGAGACTGATACACAAAAGTTTCTAGTTTGGAGGTGCTAACTAGTTGGAGGTAAATCAATTAGCAGCGCCCATCTCTCACCTTTAACCTAATAGTATGATTAACCATCACAGCTGTAAATGCAGACCGCGTTCAGCAACATATTACATATTGAATCTTGAACTTTCCGATCCGCAGCCTAGTACACTAAACAATAGGGTTTCCATTTAATAACAATTATAGTAAAAATGTGACGAAGGATCTTCTGAACCTAAAACCAACGTATACTTTTATAATTTGTTTGTTTCTTGAATTTCGCGCAAACCTATTTGAGGTCTATTTGCGTTAGTTGTTCCTACTTTTGAAGAGACTGACTAAAGAGAAGGTAGGTAGACAATTTCATCAACCGCGAATATTGAGATTGACAATCATAATGTAATGACCCCAGGGTTAATAATGCAAGAAAGTCTGCTGACTGAATAGGATTCCCCGACCCGCAGATTGTAGGTTCCATGCCCTTATCATCAAGTTAAAAGTCTGAATTGTTCTGCGGACTGAGTAATAACAAAATCAAAATCCTGGTTCAGGCTTGGATGAAGTGACTTATGTCAACCGTATTTGTAAAAATTCGGAAGTTCCTCAGGGATTTTTTTTTCTTGGTTTTTCAACTTTGTTTTAAAGAATCAAATTAATTTTTCAGGTATATTCATGTAACATCTTTCTCATTTCTATGAAGTTTCTGAGTATAGTTGTATCATTTTAGTTGATCTTATATCTCTAGATCGTAAACATATAATAGTAATATTTCTCAGGTAAAGATTAACCACCATGAAACATTTGTTCTTGTCTCTGAAACTACTTTGTATTTCTGTACAAACCTCTTGAAAGGTAGCCTGTTCATACATAAAATACACAAGCCTGTACAAGTTGGTCCGGAATAGCTCAGTATGGTTTGAAGCATGTAACCTATGGACTTATGGGATACCTTACTTAGACTTTGTTTTTCCAGGGTATATAACTTAGGTATTTAGTCTTACCTCTCTTGATTTTGTTCTAAGATTTCGCCTCTTGCTTTGCATTTCTTACCTTCAACCCACAACAGTGCGTTGTTAGTAAAGGATTTTGTGTTTCGGAGCACACTTTCATTTGTTTGTTTTCCTTTAGCCGTCATGAAATAAATATACATTAGTAAATCTGTCAAAATTGGTTTAACTCGATAAAATCCACAAAATGCAAATAGACATGAGTCTATTCATGTCTAAATAGACATGAGTCAAACTAATCGAAACTTTTAACTGAAGTTAAATGGTTTGTAATGTTCGAAATATATAAACGTTCCTGGTACAATTCTATAGTCTTCCGATTAATA
The DNA here is from genome assembly GCF_004210375.1 of Tachypleus tridentatus. Classification (NCBI taxonomy): domain Eukaryota; kingdom Metazoa; phylum Arthropoda; class Merostomata; order Xiphosura; family Limulidae; genus Tachypleus; species Tachypleus tridentatus. Next base: position 31,271,397 of record NC_134837.1, on the reverse strand, counting down.
GAGATTAATCACAATTATAGCTTTTTAGGCCTAGAGCACACTAACTGTAGCTGCCCAGTAATAATTTCTATTATCTTTCGGTGCTTCGGTTTTTATTTTCCAATCACGCGAAACTCTGGAACTTCAAGAATGATCGAGCACATCAGCGTTTTCGTAAAATAATTATTTTCGATTTCTACACTCAAGAACGTTCTACAAATTTCGAGAACAGGAGGGACTTGCGCAATACAGTCAAGAATATACGTTACAGGCAAAAAAGAAAACAATAGAGAAAGAAACGTTGGCACTATAATAAATATACAACAGTAAATATATTACTATATATAATTATTCTTTTAAAATATTTTAAAATGTTTTTATTGTACTCTGAGGTTAGTATGAAGGCTTAACGCTAAAATTCGGGTTTCTATGTTGGCGCTGAGCAGAAAATAGTCAGCCCTTTCTGTAAATTTTTACACAAAGTAAACGCTTTACTATTTTAATCTTATATACTCCCTAGTGATTAAATAATTGTATTTTCAGTCCATATCTTTTAATATTAATAAGAGTATACGTATATTAAATTGTCTGTATGTATTCTCGTGAGATTTTTTTTACAAGAAAAAACATGTCTTCAATCATTCTGTTTCAAGATTTCATTTTTGGAATATCAGTTTACGTTCTTTAACTAATGTAACTTGTGGAACGTTTACATATATATACATATTCTTATTTTGTGATGTGTAAATAATACCACAAAAATAAGACGTTTTAGAAGTTAGTCCTATTAATAATTATTTTGTATTTTCTGTGTACTTACAATATAGCTTCATTATTAAAATGTTTATATAAGTATTTTAATGGTAACTTATGGTGTTTACACAGTAACATAATTATTACAATTCAAGCTTAACACTTCAGCTAGATTTTATTACTACTTTCTACTTACTTACAAAGTGTTTAATGAATTATAGTAAGCTTCAACATAAGATTACTAGCCACTAGCCCTAATGTTATCGTTTGCTAAATATCTTTGAATTGCTGATATTGACAATATGTAAATACCACGTCTTACTTTCCTTTAGTGTGGTACGTCTTCTATGCCTCAGAAAATTTCTTTGTGTATTTTGTTTGTTTCTTTGAAGTTAACTACAAAACTAGACAATGGGCTATCTGTGCTCTGCCTACCACGGGTATCAAAACCCGGTTTCTAGGGTTGTAAATCCGCAGACATACCGCTGTGTCAGTGGGTGGGGGGCTTCTTGGTATATTGAATATGTGTTCTTAATACAGATAGTCGGTCAAAGGAGACACTTAAGTTTCTTTCAACCTAACTACCCACAGGGAAGTCAGAGAACTTAAATATATCACAAAATAGGTAGGAAGGAGTAAATCTGGTGCCACGATTGCAGGATTGCGCGAATATTGGGATTGACCGTAATGTTGTAACACCTTCATTGCTAAACGGGCTAGCATATTCGGTAACGGGCATTCGAACCCGTGACCTTCACGTTGCGAGTCGAGCTCCTAAACCATTAGACCTAGTAAAGAATGATGCTGATGATTAAAATATATATTGCTTTGTTTTAAACACAGTAAAGATGTCAAAGTGCACTTACCTTGAAGTTCTTGCCATGTTCGTGAGTCTTGGATAAATAATGTTTTATTGTCTTTCATTCTTTTCAAAATCTTTTTTTTTTTTGCTTCACCTCACTCTATTAAAAAACAACTCAGACTTTGCTCTGGAAGACATTTTCTGTTGATTATTTAGTTATTTCTACAGATTCTTCTCTACTGCTCGCAGGGAATCTGTTAGCCTAAAGACACCACACAAATACATATACATCATTTCAGATTCGTGTTTAGAACACCAAAACCCTAATCAGGGGACATGTGCTAATTTAGCACTAAGAGTTAGTTTCTGTAGCAGGATCTCATTAGTTTTCAATACGAGTTTCTATCTAGTTTACACTATTACTGCATTTTAATGCAGTATTAGTGCTAGATTGACTCATAGTTTCTGCTTTGTATGCGGTCGTCACTTCTTTTAGTCCAGTCCAAATGAGGAAACTGGGGGGGAACAAGGGCTTTAACCTCTTTTCAACAAGATGAAGAATACACACTATAGTAAATTTTAGTGACGTGTGGATGGTCAGACAAAAAAAAATATATATATATATATATGGGAGAAAGAGACAAGAAAAAATGGGAGAGTTAGAAGTATAGTGACATTGTAGTATATCAAATATGGAAAGCTTAACAACTGTGGATGAGAAACTGGAATTTACATATCTAACCTCACAGAAGAAATCGTTGGATTTGGGAACATCATTCTCCGTTACAAGAAATGCAATGGTGACATTTCTCTGTTTTCGTTCTTTCTTTTCGCCAGTTTATGTAATTCTACGATAATACGAATGATTTCAGCGATTCTATTGTTATAATGTGACGGTCAATCCCGCTATTCGTTGGTAAAAGAGTAGCCCAACACTTGGCGGTGGGTGGTGATGACTAGCTTCCTTTCTTAAACTACTAAATTAGAGACGGCTAGCGCAGATAGCCTTCGTGAAGCTTTGTGCGAAAATTCAAAACAAACTAAACTTTAGACTTATTATATCAGTACTCAGTAAACCTTATAAGGTTTCACGTCTCACGGCCCCCTTGCACCCCTTTACTAAAATCATAATAAACAGAGAGTAATCGAACTATTCAATTTAGATAAATGCAATTTGGCTTTAATGACAACTCCTAATTGAAAAAAAAACAAATCAAATGTGACGTGACACTCACTGGCTTTTGTATAGGTTAGAATTAAATGTTTGTCTCAGTTGCACACACACACACATATATATATTTTATTATACAACGTTAGCTCAAATGTTAACATTCAAGTTGATTAAATAAAATTTCTAAATTATATTAGAAACAAAATGATGTAAAACTCAATCACCTAATAAACCACAACACATATTTTCCACCATTTGTTTCATTTATATTTCTTTCATCTAAATGTCATTATTTGTTCTTTCCTATTCTTTTTATATTATTTTTTCTTCATCAGAATAAAAGCGCACATCCATATCAGTTGGGTTAACACCAATTCTTGAGCATTTATTTCTCCAGACAATAGAAAATAGAGCCAAAACTGAAGAGGGTAGAAGAGAAAATTCAAACTTTGTTTTTTTAGTTTATGACTGTTTTAAATTAAGTTCTTTCATTGCCACCTTTACCAAAAGGAAATTCAATTGGAGAAATAGGGTGCTATAAAAGTTCCAAATAATGTGTTTTTATTGCTATGGTAGCGGAACATCCAAGCAAAGAACTGTATGAAACGACATAAATCCTTGTTATGGATGAGAAAATTTTTCTTTAAAAGAAAATATAAACAATGCGCTTGGTGAGGTTACACGTAAATGCTATTTAATCAAAGCAAGAAATCTCCTGCCTCAGCTGTAAGCTCCAGGACTTACAACACTAAAATTACGTTTTCAATCCGTACCGTAGGAATACTGCAGACAGCTCAATGTTTAGCTTTGATTCACAACAAAACAAAGAAACATTTAACGAAACAATTTTTATGATATATATTTCCCACCTTAAAACAGTCAGCGTTTTTATATTTAAAATGGGCGGGGCTCAGCCTACTTGTTAGGGTGTCCTGGTGTAAATCTTCACTTTTATATTGCGGGTACAATCTCTCTATAAATCAGATAAAAGTAACAGTTAGTGGTAAATGCTATTGACTATCTGCCTTTCTCCAGTCTGGCGATTCAAAATTTGGTACGGTATGTGCAGATAGATACGTCATTGTGTTTCTGGTCTAACATAGCTAGGCGGTTAGGGCGCTTGACTTGCAATGTGAGAATCACATGCTCGAATCTCTGTCTCACCAAACGTACTCGCCCTTTCAGCCGTGGGAACGTCATAATGTGCCAGTTAGTCTCAATTCGTTAGTAAAAGAGAATCCCAAGGGTTGGCGATGGACAGTGATGACTAGCTGCCTTCCTCCTAATCTGCCCCCTAGTGGCACAGTGTGTCTGCGGACTCACACCACTAAAATCCGGGTTTCAATAGCCCATTGTTTATCTTTGTGTTTAATTCTAAAACAAACAAATAAACAAACCTACTAGTCTTTCACTGCTAAATCACAGATAGATATCACCGATAGCCCTCGTATAGTTTTGCTCAAAATTGGAAACAAACAGGCCAAATTTTATGTACCTTTGAGCAAAAATTCTGAAACAAACACAGAAAAATAATAGGTTTCCATTATACATAATTCTTAAACGTTGCTTTAAATGTTATCCGATTATTATACTTAAAAAATGTATTTTCCTTATTGATTTCTGGCTCATTTATTTTACAAATTCTAATACCAAACGCCTGAACATTGTTTGTTTCAGATTTTCAAGTAAAGCTGTAAAAACTTCACAAGTTCAACTGATAGATTACATGAAAAGCAGCTAATCAACGGTATCTACTGCCAGTTATTGGCATACTCTTGCACAGAGAGTTGAGTACATTATACTAAACCAGTTATAAATATTCAAATCAGAAAGTCACGTAACAAACGCTGTGGGTATAAAGTTTCTTTGGAAAAAAATGTATTAAAATTTACATTTTGACATTGTCTGACGTTTCTTGGGTTATGAAACATTACCGAAATTTAAGTGTTTTTTGGAATGATTTGTAACAACATTTTCTGACGCAAAATGTTATTACACTCAGACCATGGAGTTGTGTTCAAACGTAAAATTCAGAAAATAGAATTAGCCCTTATACTTAGTTGCAATGGAAAGAGAAAAAAAAAAAAGAAATATGAATCAACTTAGAGGCCCGAACCATCCAGAAAAAGACTTTCAACAAGTCGTACTCCACCCATGTTATGCAAAAAAAAAAAGGATCAACTAACATAAAAGCCATAGGTAAATCCAGTCAATGTGGGCCACCCAATAGTATGCAACTAGAGAATGAAATAGTTATTCAAGCCGTTATGGATAAGAAGACAAACCGGTCAAGTGGTCGGATACAGCATCTATGGACTTGTCTGCCATTGAACCGTTGTAAGGTAAAAACGTTGTCTTCATACAAATTGGATTAAGGAAAGCAGAGCTATTGTCAAAATACACAATTGTCACAACTGGTGACATGGACCGTAACTACTCTTTTTATCACACTCTTTTTTTAATATAACACTTCAGACTCTATATAAATGAATAGTGGTATCTGACTGTCACCTGTACAACGCGTCCATGAATTAAAGTGCATTGCACGTTTCGGTAGCAACAATTCACAGACAGTGCACGCTAATTCAAGCTCGTTCATTCTCCTGAAGTGGGGGTTCTAAAAACTTACAAGGGAAATTTTTCAGACCATTCTAACTTTCATTTTTTTGTACAGTTGTTTTCGAAGTTAAAGCAAAATAGTTATGGTAAAAATAATAACAATTCAAGGCAAACTTATAAACTAGCACAATTCTATTCATCTCCTAATTGATCTCCAATATGCTAAAATATCTTGAATTCTAATTTAGGAAAGTTAATAATGATTATCTCGTTATTATGTAACACGTCTGAATATAGTAGACTCTGAAACTTGGTTGCTGTTTTTTTTTTCCTATTCTTAGCTCGATTTCAAAGAAAACAAAAAATAATTTTATCAAGATTAGAACCATGAAAGAAAATGGGTGTAATTCTAGTGGTTATATGGACGACAATGAACAGATTGGGGTTTTTGGGGTTTCCCAAACTGTTTTGTTTCATGCCAGTCTTCAATAAACATGGTTGCTTGTTCCCTCACACCCTTCTTTTCTAAATGAATGAAAGAATGGGTTAAAGTTACGAAATGTAACTCACGGATACGCACTAAAATGCTTTATATGTTGTAGTCATTTCTTACTATTTTCACGAACAAAAAATATATCAAAACCCTTAGTTCAACACTATTACTCTATCAACTCTACCCTAATCGCTTGCCCCACACCTAAGATATCATTTGTGATCCCCTGGAGAGCATGCCTCACACCTTAGGTAACGTAACATCAGGTATATGGATAGCTACATGATAACTTAGTAAAATAAAGTTTCGTTTCGCTTTTGTGAAGACATTTAATTAGTCACAATTGTTCCAAAACGTTGGTGTCCATACAAATTATACATTTTTGTTGACATCTCTGGTGTGGGAAGCAATTAACGCATCATATACCAATAATAACACGAGTAACTAATACTAGTATGTTTCGTCGTCTGGATTGGTTCTTTCTCTATCTCTTTTTTTTTTCTTTTTTTCAACCCAGCATGGCCAGGTGGTTAAGGCACTCGACTCGTAATCTGAGGGTGCATGTTCAAATCCTCGTCGCACCAAACATGCTCGCCCTTTCATCCGAAGGGGCGTTATAATGTGACGGTCACTCCCACTATTCGTTGGTGAAAGAGTAGCCCAAGAGTTAGCGGTGGGTGATGATGACTAGCTGCCTTCCCTCTAGTCTTACATTGAAAACTAGGGACGGCTAGCGCATATAGCTTTTCGCGAAATTCAAACCAAAACCTCTTTTTCTTAATAGTTTTATATACATATATATATAAAACTATTCAGGGTCCGGCATGGCCAAGCGTGTTAAGGCGCTCGACTTGTAATCCGAGGTTCGCGGGTTCGAATCCCGGTCGCACCAAACATGCTCGCCCTCTCAGCCGTAGGGGGGGTTATAATGTAACGGCCAATCCCACTATTCGTTGGTAAAAGAGTAGCCCAAGAGTTGGCGGTGGGTAGTGATGACTAGCTGCCTTCCCTCTAGTCTTACACTGCTAAAATAGGGACGGCTAGCGCAGATAGCCCTCGAGTAGCTTTGCGCAAAAAAGAAAAACAAACTATAACTATTCAATATGTAATAAAAGTGATAAACACAATCTTACTTTCTTGGATAATTATATTAACTCTGTTCGTCTTTATACTGTTACATTGAACATTCTAATACGTATGAAGAGTTTGTTGGGTTTTTTTTTCAGTTTCCAATAAATAATATTTTATCCATACCTTTTGTTTGTTTCGCCAAGAAATGTTTTGTTTTTATTGCATCTACAGATATGTAATAAACACATTATCCAATCATCAACGAACATTACAGTGAAATATGAGCTTTCATTCCTCATAACTGATACTGTTCATTGTTATTCGTCTTTGCGGTTTTATATCCTCTATCCCCGTTACCAGTGACTTATGGACAACGTTCAAACTAAATTGCATGTTTTATATCATTATCCCTGCAGGTTATGTTTTCATCCCTATGTATGTGTGTGTGTGTTTTTAGCAAGGTTTTTCTGAAACGGCTGAATGGATTTGAACAAAAATTGGTATACATTTAGACTATGGCCGAACTTAGAGTGATAGGTCTTTGGATGGTAAAGATTAAAGGTAATGGTCTCGAAAAACAAAAAAAAATCCATACTTGTTAACATGGGGATCGATTTTTCACATTATTTTTGCTCTGTAACTCAGTAAAAAATAATCGAATTTAATAAATCTTGGTGGACATGTCTAGAATATTATTCCTCATTGTCCTGCCAAAAATGGTCTGTGTTCGTTGATAATAGCGAACAAATGCAATGTGTAGTTTTTCTTGTTCTATTGTGCATTCAAAACAACACCCACCCCCCAAATCAGGATCGAATAAATTACAGTGCCTAAAATTGTTCAACTCACAGTAATAGTTATATTTTATTATGAAGACCTGGTATGGCCAAATTGTTAGGGCACTTCGCAGGGAATTTGAATTTCCGTTCCCTCTCCTACCAAACATGACAAGGAAATACAGCTGGAAAACTAAAATAGCTTTGTCTTCCGCTACGAAAGCTTACAAATACGTGCTCGTAAACTAATTTTATACTCAACAATATGCATATACAAAGCAAACCAGAAGTATATAGTAAGTTCTGACGTAGCTCAAAACGTCATTCTTCTTCAAATATAAATCTAAAAATAAAATAGCGATTGTACACCCTATTATTTAATTTATGTACTAAATCAAGCCTTTTTGGATTTAATAAAGAAGAACTTACGCTAGTCCTACGACTTTCATTTATTATAATATCCACAAACACAGACACTGTTTTGTTATTAAATACTTACTACTTCTTCGCATTCCGATATTTAAGAAGTTACGGTAAGATTGCGATGACTAAACATATTCTATTGACTACATTTTTTATATAATTATTCCTTTATTAAAAGGACAAAAAAATAAATAAAATTGAACAATCAAATAATATTAATATAATTAAAAAAGAAATTAATAATTAGTCTCATGTGGTAATATAGACTACTAACCATGGCATCGGTTCAAATATTTGTTGTTTATATCCGGGAGTAGAGGGAGTGGATATTTAAATCGTGTAAGGTTTAAATAATCGATTTAATATAATTTGTCTTTCATCCCGAGCCAAGGAATTACACAGTAAAGATTCCGTTTAAGCAACACTTTAAAACCTTTACTATTAGCTGCTAAGGATGCATACATATAAAAATGCATAAAACATCACGCATATTAGACTTACTTGGGGCTCAACCGAAATACAACAGCTTAAACTGACCGATAGGAATTCACTTAAAGAAGTTATATACGAAAAACGTGTCACTTGGACATTTAGCAGTGGAACGTCAAATACTTAAAAGTTCTTAACCTTTACACTCGGCATGGCCAGGTTGGTTAAGGCGTTCGACTCGTAATCTGAATATTGCGGGTTCGAGCCCGCGTCGCGCCAAACATGCTCGCCCTCCCAGCCGTGGAGGCGTTATAATGTTATGGTCAATCCCACTATTCGTTGGTAAAAGAGTGCCCGAGAGTTGGCGGTGGGTGGTGATGATTAGTTGCCTTACACTGCTTAATTAGGGATGGCTAGCGCAGATAGCCCTCGTGTAGCTTTGCGCGAAATTCAAAAAACAAACAGTCTTAACCTTTAACACTTTTCTATATATTCAATGAGCAGAAAAAAAAATATATTTTATTGAGGGAGTTTTTATATCAATTTAATAAAACTTTATTTACGACCAAAATTGTAAAAAAATAAAATAAGTTTTTCTTACGAATTTTCTGTTTTTCAGTTGCATCATACTAGTTTAAGTTTCATAAAGAGAGTGAAATTTAAAATATTTCCTTGTCATTTTAAAACGCTCAAATGTTTTTGAAATGTATTTGTGCCATTGTGTAAATAGTTACATACAAGTTAGTCTTATGTTAATTAACCATTTCTTCACGAGATGTGTATAAGTGTAGATTGTTAATAATTAATATTCTTAAAGGCAGACATGATATCTAACACACCAGAAGTTTTATTAATAATTACATAAAAAATAAAAAGCAAAAATAGCGTATACATAAACAAATGGAAAAAAGTTTTAACTATATATTGAATTCTAGTTTCATACTAAACAACATGAACGGAGATACAAGCTTTCAGTTGTCTAGTTTAGACTTCGTTCTGTATAATTTGTTGGTATTTTGAATATACTTTTCTTCTGAATTACTAAAGATTCTATTCAAAGCCCCTTATATTATATCTGTTTGTTTCTATAGAAACAACATAAATATATGTGGTTTGGTTTTGGTTTGTTTTGAATTTCGCGCAAAGCTACTTGAGGGCTATTTGCGCTAGCCGTCCTTAATTTAGCAGTGTAAGACCAGATGGAAAGCAGCTATCCATCACCACCCATCGCCAACTCTTGGGAGGGGCTACTCATTTACCAACGAATAGTGGGATTGACCGTAACATTATGACGCCCCCACGGCTAAAAGAGCGAGCATGTTTGATATGATGGGGATTCGGACCCGCGACCCTCAGATTACGAGTCGAGTGCCTTAACCATCTGGCCATGCCAGGCCAGACACATGTGAGACATATAATAAAAAGATATACAAAATCATCTACATGGACTCCAAACCTTCACCTACACAATATTTTTTCAAGGATGTAAGAATACGAAAATAAAAAATGACACTATGTGCTCCCAGTAGTATAGCCGTATGTCTGAGGACTTTTGAACCTAGAAACCGGGTTTCGAGACCGGTGGTAAGTCACTTCCAAGTAGTTTTTGTGTAGTTTTATGCTTTACTACGTGTAAAAAGAGTGCTGATATGTTTAAAGAAAATGAAGTTCTAATACCTGCTCTATATTTTAAAATGAGAAAAACGAAAATAACAAGACATTTCTATTTAAAATGTTTTACTTTCACAAAATTATTTTAAACTAACACTCTTATGTAATCCTAATCAGAAGGATATTAATACAGGGTGTTCGGAAAGTCAATGTGCACCTACATAGTTATTAACAGTCATGTTTCTATATAGAATACAGGAGGTAAATATGAATGACAATTATAAACAATGTTGAAAGTGACCCCCCATTTGCATCAATACAGGCCTGGATCCTTCTTATTTTGTTTTTATCAATTGCTGGACTGAAATAGACTGAATAAACATATGATTACAAAACTGCACAGTGACTTTCCGAACACCCTGTATATTCCATAAACTCTTTTCCATTCAGTTCATAGTGTTGAATCCTAGCGCGTTAAGGCGTGCGCTTCGTAATCTGAGGGTCGCGGGTTCGCGCCCGAGTCGCGCCAAACATGCTCGCCCTCCCAGCCGTGGGGGCGTTATAATGTGACGGTCAATCCCACTATTCGTTGGTAAAAGAGTAGCCCAAGAGTTGGCGGTGGGTGGTGATGACTAGCTGCCTTCCCTCTAGTCTTATACTTCTAAATTAGGGACGGCTAGCACAGATATCCCTCGAGTAGCTTTGTGCGAATTTCAAAAAAACAAACATAGTGTTGAAACGTCTACTACAAATGAGAACAAGACATATAGATAGTACTTACCTGACTTTGAAAATGCCCACAAGTGGCACAGCAGTATATCTGCAGACTCACTTCGCTAGAAACCGGATTTCGATACCCGTGGTGGGCAAAGCACAGATATCTCATTGTGTAACTTTGTGCTTATTTGCAAATAATCAATCAAGACTTGGAAAATATAAAAAAATATTATATAGAATGTGTATGTACGTATATAGATGCGTACCTTTTCACTTACACTAGATAGTATGCTATCTGTGTTGGGCCAAACCAGAAATTTGTTATTTGAATTAGCTTCAAGTAAATTAACAGGAAAGATAAGATCGCGGAATATGAACAATGGAATGATTATTTATGCTAACTATAAACTGAAAGATTAGTTTGGTGATCACAACACTCACCCCATCTTCATCAAAAAGTCTACTGAAACACAAATTTGTGTTCCAACAAAAGTGATTTGTGTAAATTCAAAATACTTTTGTCTAACGTATAAATCTTACAAACGAAATTTTCCTTCTAGAATTTACGTTCGTATTCCACGAGCTTTCAATGAAGTATAACATAAGCCATGTAGGTAAATACTGTCGTCTACTTGTTCGTAGATTATCAGTTGAAAAAAAATTTAGCGTATTTAAAACGGCATCTTTCATATTCCTCGTTTATTGTAATATATCCTATGAATTTAAGGAGTTTCAAATAACTTATTTTCACTTAAACTAAGCTCAGCTGCTTTCTCCTAATTTTAAGAGATTGATTAATGTTGCTTTTCTGTGGGCGTTTATCATTAAACCACAAAAGTGCAAGTTGATTGGACGCGAAATTATTTGCTCTACAAATATGATATTTTTCAGCCCACAAAAAAGATATAATTCAATTGATAAATAAAGTTATTTCTCACACGTTGTTTCAATTCCGACATATTAAATCTAGCCATCCACTACTTCCATTTGACATACTCACAACAACCGTTCATGAGAAAGGCCTGGCTTTAAAAGGTGATTTTATTTATGTAATTCGTGGTTCATTAAGTCCTACTGATTAGAAGCATTATTAAAAACATCTGCAGCGCCACATCGAGCTTTTACTGAATTTATGTATTCGTACACGCTTCTTAGCATCAGACTTAGTTATCTTGTAGTCACTTGCTAAATAAAATACCAGCTTCTCTCTTGAAGTAGCGAAAAGTGCATAACTTTTGTATGTGTGCGAGAAACAGCGAATAAATCGAGTGATGTCATGAAATTTGAATGCCCACTTTATTGGGCCTAATTGTGTATAAGCGTTGCTTCATGAATTTTGTGAGTTTGGAATCGTTTGATTTATAACTTAGCATACAGTTACATTAGAAGGCCATAAACGTTACGAGGTCGTTAGGATTTACGTAACGGTATCTACTTCAAATCGCAAGGTGTTCACAAAGATTAGAACGTATACTGTGACTGCACACAGTTAAGGATGAAATGAAATGTTGACCGATTTTAACGAGTTCCGCATGGTCTTAGGTGTATCTCGACATTATTCAGGTTGTGTCAAAATGATGTAAGCGATTTAACAAGACGATGATCGAAAGCTACTTTACGTGCTTATCAAAGCACTTCCACATTTATACATTGTAATCAAAATGACTGCTTACTCGTGTAAAATCTTTTAAAATATTTGGAATTATAATGCCTGCTATGTCATTTTCAGACGTATTTAAAATATGACAAAACAGTTGGTAATTTTTTTTTGTTATTTATTGCATTGAGGTTTGACACAAAGCTAAGCAACAGGTTAACCACTCTTTTATAATCACACAGAATAAAACCCTTAATTTTAACTGTAAGTCTGTAAACTTACTGACCTACTATAGATCCAATTTACGAATAAGCTCTCAAAGTCCTTTGTAGGTTATATGATAAAACAACATCGACAATTCTTCCTTGCTTCTATTTACAGCAAAGCCACACTGGGATATCTGTTGGGTTCACCACAGGGAAAATCGAACTCCCGTATTTTACCGTTGTAAGTCCGTAAAGTTACTGCTTGATCCACCAGGGTACTAATTAATGCTAAGGCTACTAATTCTGGGTCTGAAGATAGGGGTCGGTTTTGTTATATGTTTTGGCCATGTTTATATTGATCAAATTATAAACATTTTATACTGAATACATGTTAAAATATATTTAGAAATGCCATTTAGCCATCTACACGGGCTATTTTTCACAATTAGTTGAAATAGGATCACTACCCATCACCAAACCTTTGGTTTGGTTTACATTTCAGGCAAAAGTACACGAGGGCTATCTGCGCTAGCCGTCCCTAATTTAGAAGTGTAAGACTACAGGAAAAGCAGCTAGTCATCACCACCCGCCGCCAGCTCTTGAGCTACTCTTTTACCAACGAATAGTAGGATTGACCGTGACATTAATACAACCCCACGGCTGAAAGGACGAGTATGTTTGGTATGACGAAGATTTGAAACTCGCGAACCTCGCATTACGAGTTGAGTGCCTTAACCACCTGGCCACCAGCTCTTTGACTACTCTTGCATGACGAACAGTGGTAAATAACCATTGAGAGTACAACTCTACGAGAAAATGCGTCATATACCATCATGCTGTTGAAGTTTTTGAAAATTCGTTGCATCGATATTCCAGTGGCATAATGGTATATCTGCGGACTTAATATTGCTAGAAACCGGATTTCGATACCCTTGGTAGAAAAAGCATAGGTAGCGCTTTGTGCATAACTACAAAACAATCAAATCGATACCACAACATTTAGGCTTGTCAAAAACAGTAAAATGTGAGAAATTATTAATTTTTATTTTTAGCTTTATGGTTATTTTTGTAGAGTTATATTAAAGTATAAGTACAATAAAAGAAAATGGTAATTTAGGATAAAAGACTGAAAGTGTCTAAATAAATATTTTTTTAATATATGCTGCTTTTGGAATTTAGTTCAATTTTTTTTCCATATGGTGTGGTTCTACCCTTAAAAATGCTGTGAATTTTACAAAATAACAACTTTAAAAGGCTAAAACCAAAACGGTGTTGTGTGCGCTATTTTAGGGTTAGTCAAACTTTAAAAGCATTAAAAGTCTCATATTTTTAAAGTGATAAAACTAGAAGAGTTATATAAAGTCTCGTATAGCTGTTGGCAATTGTGGTATTTTTCATAATCATTCAAGTGTTCATAAGCTTCGATAAGTTTTGCTTTGAATTTCGCATAAAGCTACTCGAGGGCTAGCTACGCTGGCCATCTCTAATTTAGCATTGATAGATTAGAAGGAATGTAGCTAGTCAACACCACGCACCGCCAACTTTGAGGCTTACCAACAATTAGTGGAATTGTTTGTTTGGAATTTCGCGCAAAGCTACACGAGAGCTATCTGCGATAGCCGTCCCTAATTTAGCAGTGTAAGACTAAAAGGAAGGCAGCTAGTCATCACCACCCACCGCCAGCTCTTGAGCTACTCTTTTACCAACGAATAGTGGGACTGATCGTCATATTATAACACTCCCATGGCTGAAAGGGCCAGCATCTTTCGTGAATGTGGATTCGAACTCCCCATTGGCAGCTTCCATGTGGAATGCTCTAACCATCAGCTCATTCTAGGCTTAAGATTCCGTAAACTTCTACAAAACGTTGTTTAAAGTTCAGGCTTTCATTAATATTCAACAAAATTCAAATTTCAAAAATGGTAAGAAAAACAAAACTGAATTTTGCTCGTTCTGTATTTACACAAAGTAAGTTATATATGAAGCCTGTAAATCGACTTAAAAAAAAAAAAACGCTTGGATTACATTTCAACCATTCATAACCGGAAATCGCTTACTTTAAATTTCATTTATCAATAATATTCCTCATTATATAAGGTCATGACTGTTATTGATTTAATAACGTAGACACAATTTTTGTTTAAACATAAAATGCTAGAAGCGAAAGACTTTGTAATATGCTGCATTTTCAAGTTGAATTGATGGGAAATTATTTTAAAGTTAAGATGTCACGAACATCCTTTTCATTATATTTTATTACTTCGGTCACTTTTTATCCCCTAAGCTGTTAAATATATTTTTTTTATAGACACGATTTTCATTCCATTAAAAATTGAACCACGACTTTGCGAATTTCCTACATTTGTAACTGGAAACCTGAATCACACGTACAGGTCGAAATATCGTTCAAAACTTTCAAGGCAGACGTCTACGCCAAGTGCAGGTCTGATGATAAAAAGTAAATAACAATTAATTATTTTCCAGGGACAATAGCTTACGTACGTGTTACTTATCGCTCTCTACTCTGAAGAATTGTTTGAAAGTAAAAAAAAAAGAAAATTGAACACTGTGGTTTTCGTTTAATGTCATATGAGAAAATGCTGCCATGTTCTTGAAACTAAGTGTGGGACTTTAAACATGGTGTACTTTCTAGATGCCTAAAATGCTTATAATTCATGCGAAGTATGTTCGTTGCTTAATAAGTTTATTCTGGGGTACAGCCCATTCCTGTATGTAAAACCCCTATTTCGTTTTTTAAGCTAATGGTTTACAGACTGCAATAAGTACTAAAGTTGATCTGTTAAATAACTGGAAATTAAAGTTTGCTCAATATTCTAAAACAATAATGACGTAGTTCCAATATTTAACATGCGTCAAAGTGAATAAAACTTTATAGCATGCCTGGATGGAAATATTTTATAGAAATTCCAAATAATAGCATGCTTCAAAAGGAATAAAACTTTGGGACATACCTAGATTAAAATATTTTATCGAAGTCCTCAGTAATAGCATGCTTCAAAGTAAGCACAACTCTGGAGCATACGTAGATGGGATGAACTAAATTTAAAATCTTGAAATTTTATCATCATTTAAATGTTGCATGATTTCGTATCCAGTTAACAGCGACACAGCATTAACACCATGGTAATGTGGATGATGATATAGAATGTAGATCATACGCGTAATTTTCAGTGATCATGTCCTCATACTACTTCAACGATAAAACCCGTTTCTCTTTCTGATAAAATACCTTTAACCATATCCCAGCTACACAAAATACCCCCCACCCATCCACACACACAAGCCACTAAAAAAAGATGATTTAAGGTCCCATGCAGAACTGGTGGACCTTTTATTGTTTTAATACGTAGCACAAGTAATCAAATCAAAGTTTCATACTTTAACTATATATTTTACAGTTAACACATTGTGAACGGGTCACAAGTTTTGTTTCAGACGGTTATTTTTGTGGTTTTTGCTAATAATGCCCATATTTTTATAAATGGCTTTTCGCAGAAAATGCAACGTGTTGAGTGAGGATAAGATAATTATCGGACTATCTGATGATAATTTTTCAGATCTTCCAAGTGAATGAGAAGATTCTGATGTGGATCATTCTGGCAGTCTCTCTCGCTACATTGTTGTTGTTAGTCCTACAAAGATACGTACAGTTGTTATGATCTCAACCAATAATGGATCAGAAATGATGATTCTACAAATGTTCCTGCTAGTGAGTTGTTTTTCCCGTTGTGATAACAAATTATTCCACGAACTTGTAAATGTTGGAAGGAAATCCCGAAGTCACAATAATTCCATCTGAACCCGAAACTATTGCTACAGTGACAAGTCTAATGTTTGGTGACAATTTATTTGAAACGTTTTGTCAGAAAATGTGTACCTACGATAATAAAATTACAGATAAACAAAATTTCATCTAGAGGACTTCGATGGTGTGACGTTACACCGACAGACATGAGAAAATTCCTAAGTCTTATTCTAATAATGGGGCAGACAAGGAAACATAACTGGAAAGATTATTTGTGAACAGATCCTCTTTCAATTAACCCAAAATTTTCACAAACAATGAGCCTCAACAGATTTGTACAGTTTGGAATTTCAATGATAATCAGAAAATGGATGAGTCTTCAAGTAGGTTCTTCAAAATTCTACCAATACTGGATAACTTTCTCAAATAAATTCAGGACACTATATAAACCAAAGTGACAGTTGTCTTTGGATGAAGGCATGGTTCCACGGAAAGGACGTCTATGATTCCAAACATACAACCCTGCAAAAACTGTAAAATATGGCCTGCTGGTGAGAATTGTGTGTGAGAGTTGCGCAGGTTATGTTTACAACGAGATTTATACCAGTCAGGAGGAAAATTGGAGAAAACTATTACTTCAATTCTTGTTCCCACCCTTGTAATGTGGCACCACTATACCATGAGAATTATCACTTGCAAACCTGTTCTTAGAGCATAAAACAAGAGTCTGAAAAAACATCAGGATGAATACAGGGATGCAGTTAAGTCTGATGTTTACACAATGAAAAAAGGTGGTTGTTGTTTTTGTTTTGAATTAAGCACAAAGCTACACAATGGGCTATCTGTGCTCTGCCCACCACAGGTATCAAAACCTGGTTTTTAGCATTGCAAGTCCACAGACATACCTCTGAGCCACTGGGTGGCATGAAAAAAGGTGAAATAGCTTTCTGTGTAAAAGGTGATGTTCTTGTTTTAACATGGAAAGTTTGTTTCTTTTGAATTTTGCACAAAGCTACACGAGGGCTATCTGCACTAGCCGTCCCAAATTTAATAGCATAAGACTAGAGGGAATGCAGCTAGTCATCACACACACACACCCCTGTCAAATCTTGGGCTACTCTTTTACCAACAAATAGTGGGATTGACCATCACATTTAACGCCCCCATGGTTGAAAGGGCGAGCATGTTTGGTACGACAGGGATTTGAACCTGCAACCCTCAGATTATGAGTTGAACACCTTAACCCACCTGACCATGCCAGGCCTAACAATGGAAAGACAACAAGAAAGAAAAATGGAATAACTGGGGAAAAAAACACTTCTGTGTGCGTGCATGTGTTCTCCAATACAATCCCCACATGAAAGGTGTGGATCATAAAAGTTAGTACCTCTCATACTACAGCATTCTCAGTAAAACAGTGAAACGGACAAAAAAAAACACTGTTTTATTTAGTAGATTTTGGCCTTTTCAATTTATATAAACTACAAATCCCTCAATGAACAGAAAAATAAAATACAAACAGTTCCTCCTCTCTGTTCCAAGAGAATGGATTACTGACAAAGAGAAAGAAGGCTGACTGAAACTTGAGAGAAACGAACATGGTCCATCATCTGAAGGTACAAGGAGAGCCCCACATAAGGTTCCCCCAGGAAGACTGTCTGGTGACATGAAGCAGCATATTCCTGTGTTCATTGGATCTACAGGAAAAAGAGATATTTCATACCAGAGCCTACACAGTTTGTACTGCCCATGGTAAAAGAAATGAAACACAATACATATGCAAGTTTTGTGCAATTCCACTCAGTACAGAAAAATGTTTTACAAAACATCAATCACACTTTAAAAATTTACTAGATGTCTTCATGTACGTACCCTGTAAGTTTCAAATAAATAATAAATATAGTTGGAGTTATGAACAAAATAAAATTTGTTTGACTCTTTTCAAACTCAATGTTTTAATAAATGACACACAAAGATAATATACACAAAACACAAGTAAACTCATGATGTGTCCACAATGTGTTAAGATACTTTTTATAAGTCCTTTGATATATTTTATTGCAGTGTATGTTTGAGGGAGACAGCATTCAAATTCATGACTGTTTTTTTGTTTATTAACCAAAGAAGCATAAATAAAAGTAATCACTTTGTAATTTCCATTCTCTTTCAAATAAAAAACAAGTCACAAAGTTTTACATTTTATTCCAACTAATATCCTTAATTGCAAATTTTTGTTATGATCATTTCATAATAACAAAAGCTACTGGAGGACAACATTTTTATGCTATATACAGTGATTTTTTTTTTACTATGTAGATCATCTTATTTTCCAAAACTAATTAGTTAACACTTGCTCTTTCTTCATTAAATCATTCCAAAATGTCAACTTACTGAATAACATACAAAGTTTACTTAATTAAAGCAAACGTTATCTCTAATTTAATAAATCTTCAGATATTTTATAGTATACTACAAATCTAATTGAAGAATTAAAGCAATTACAATTTATTTGTTTTTTTAAACCATAAGAACAATCAAAACATTTTTAGTTTTTATAACTGCACTACAAAGAATGCCACTTTTGGTAATATTCACCTACTTATATCCCAAATAACTATTTTATCCATGCCATTACTGAGAATTCATCACTTTAAAAAAAAAACACTTTAGCATGAGCCTAACTCTGCACATAAGTTTTACAGCTAAAACCAAGGTTTTATCTAGTTCCTTAAATGATAAATCTCTATGCACTATCTTGAATGTTATCAAACAGATTTCTATTAAACTTTACACAATGAATGTCTGTTCAAATATGTTAGATAATTAAATTTTGTGTGTTGCTTTGTCAATTTCAAATGACTACTAAAACATTTACAGAACCTGTAAATGTCTGTTCCTGATATTCAGTAAATTACAACCATACTACAAACAAAAACACTTGTATAGGTTAGAGCAGGTTTTTACAAAACAGAACAGTTTCACAATCATAGCAAACAAAATAAGTAACAACCAAATATTCAGCCAATAAGGTTTAGATCAATTCTTTTTTCTTTTTTTTTTTATTAGGTACAATATTCATGCATGATGGCAATGATATGATATGAACCAGCCGTACAAAGTTAACATATTTTAAAAAGGCATACTTTAATTTTAAAAAATTGAACAATTGCATAGAAATAGTTTAGAAACTGTTCAGTATCAAAGAAATGCCAAGTAAACTCAAAGCATCATTTTTTTAACAGAATGGGAAAACTCAATACACTTTTAAAATATGAATTTGACACTCATAGTAATAAAAAAAAATTATGGTTTTCATTACTTTCAAATAATGACATTATATTTAATAACAGTAATAATAGAAATTCTTGCTAAAGTAAATTGGCAATACCCAACTTTTTTTTTGCAAAAGTTTTCTTGCATGTGTAAAATTCTAAAGTCTAAGTGAGACTGTTAGAGTAAAACATTTTTTAAAAATCAGATTAACTTGGTTGCTACGAGTGAATTAGTTTAATTGCTATACTTCAATGTAAAAAAAAAGACAATTCTAATTTTAAAACAACTTGGAAATAGTTCAAGTTTTTTATTTTCTTATATTACAATTTAGAAAAAAAACTAGTGTAGCACTTTGAGGAATGGTGTGATGATATAAAGTTAAACCACCACATCTCTCTATTAAAAGAAAGATTTGGTTTAGAAATAAAGCAAACTATTTGAAGCTTACAAGAGAAAAAACTAATAGATTGGTATACAAAACCAGTAAACAAATACAAGTGTAAATAAACATTCCACTTTCCAATAAAATGTAAACCTGCTGTTTCAATACAATTTTTTTCATTCAATCAAACTATTTCCCATAATTATAATATCAAGCTAATTTACATTACAAACTATTACATAGCTAAATTTAAAGGTAAAAAAAATAACCTAATGTAACACAGAGAAGAAATAACATTCTAATTCTAAAACATTATGCATCGAAGAAAACAATTCGTTTCTAACACTTAGATTAAAGGTTCAAAGAAAAAAACATCATTGCAGGGGTTCTATTTATCCTTTTCTGTTTGCTTTTTTTTTGTAATATTGTATATAATAACACCATAAGTTACCAATTGTTAAACTAATCATTCCCTACCAACACTCCATCTATACACAGTGTACGAAAACAAATATAAATCACATGTAAATCTTGTGGAATATTTTTAACCCTTTGTTTACTAACATGGGTACAGCATCAATACACAATCTTAGGCCAAATGTTTCACAAGCATGAGTGCATTTCGATTCAATGCCTTATAATAATTACAAAATCATCATTACTTTCTTCACAACATATACACTTGAAACAATCAAAAAGTTGTGTGCTATATACATCTATTTGGTAACTTGGCAACAAGAGAGTTCATAGTTAAAACTTCTTATCTACTGTGAAAACAAATTGTTCTCCTAATGAAAACCACTTATTGCTTTAAAGTTGTAAACTGCACAGCTGCATCATTCCCAGTGTCTACCAAAACAATGTTTCACTATCTTTTCTATTACATGTATTACCTGTTGTTTTTCCACATCTTGTAGGCTTAATACAGGTAGAGTACACTAAATAAAGGTACATTACACTAAATAAGTAACTGTTGTATGACACATCATGGTAACATTAAGCTCTTCCAATTATTAATTATTAGGACAGTTTTTCTAGTATTGCTTCTTGCAAGTATCTGTTTACCGCCAGCATAAACTAGGCAAT
The DNA here is from genome assembly GCF_004210375.1 of Tachypleus tridentatus. Taxonomy (NCBI): domain Eukaryota; kingdom Metazoa; phylum Arthropoda; class Merostomata; order Xiphosura; family Limulidae; genus Tachypleus; species Tachypleus tridentatus. The sequence goes on along the minus strand of NC_134837.1, from coordinate 31,250,303 downwards.
AATGTTCTATGCTTTACCATTTCTGAAAGTTCAGAGGACAATAAAATTTACCATATGGTTTTACCTACATAAACTCTTATTAATATAACCCATGATCAATTCCAATATGATTATGATATTAGAGTTCAAGAACAGTATGTATGCTAACATACCTTTAGGAAAATCAAAAGTGGACAATATAAGATGTGTTTGGAACCAGAAAATATAATGATTTAAGTGTAAAATATGTCTTGAAAAGTTTAACAAAATAAAAGACAAAAGAATGTTAAGCAATAACACATTACTCAGAGTCTTGAAATTTAAAAAGTCTATATTAAAATACAGTTCAGTAGAGCAAAGTAAAACAAATATGTAGAGACTTTAACAAGTACAAGCACAAAATTAGTTTCTGGAGAATGCATCACTTAGAGAGTTCAAAACTGCAAATGTAACTCTAATATCAATAGGTATTTAACAGGATATAGATGCGATTTGAGGAATGTAATCTTGGAGCTATCTCAGTTAAAATCAAAACATGTCAGTGCTTTAAATGCCAATGATTAATTCAAGACTAACAAGTCCTAAACTGAAGTGATTTATTCATATATGAGTATTGTTTGGTATTTGATTTAAGATATTCTTATACAAGTCCAAACATAGTCCAGTCCAAAACTGTTAAAATGTACTGATTAACAAAGCAAGAGTTTAACTCTATAATCTGATTTCATGTCTGTGATAATCCCAAGTTATATTTATAGTTTTTGTTATTCAAAAAAAGGAGAAATGCCAGATTATATACACAGACAACTGAACAGAGAAAACTTAAAACATAATAGAAGCCCTTATCAAACTTATTCTACTGAAAATAAACATATGTAACAAACTAAGTTAAACTGCACAATTAAAACTAGGGTGATTATTCATATCATCTAAGTCTCTAGTTTGATTACTTTACAATTTTTAAAAATTACTTTTCTCATTTACATTCACCAAAGTGGCCAGAAACATTCCAATAAATAAAACCTATTCTGATAACAACATCCATCATTATTTAAAATATCTAAATATAACCCAATGATGCATTAATTAATTTAATTAGGAGCATGTTCACTTTGGATCCACAAATGTGATACTTTATTAATTTGTAGAAATTATAAAAAATCATAAAATTTAAGACATGAAAACCAAGGCCAAAATATTGAATTTTTAATAAACATTAGGAGCACTTGTGTACATATTAGGTCATTCCATATGAATTGGCCAACTTTCACTTAGTTCAAGAGTGATTGTGATTAGGATAAGTTGATACAGTAATTTGGCTGTATGATATTCAGTATTGACAAGAGTGCTGTGCTTTTCATTTGTCTGTCATGCCAAGTTGTATTATAATTGCTTTTGTGTTTCTTTGAAACCCCACAGAAGACATCTTCAAAAGCATTGAGACTACTTATTTGTACAAGTTCAAATTGAGAAAAAAAATGCAGCTAAGGCCACCAAAAACATTAATTTGGCATTTGGACAAGGAATTATTTCTCAATGGACTATTCTACATTGGTTGCACAAATTTTGTTCTGGTGACATGAACCTCGAAAATGACCCACAAGGAAGGCCTCAATCTATTGTGAATGAAGAAAGATTAAGAGCTGTTGTGGAAACTTACCAACAAATAACAGTTCAGGCCCTTGCAACAGACCTAAAAGTTTCCAATGCAACTGTTTCTTGTCACCTGGCTGCAATCAGAAAGGTTAAAAAATTGTACAAATGGATACTGCATGAACTGGCAGAAAAGCAGAAACTGGTTAGGAAAAAAGAGGGAGTCATTTTTGAAGTGAATCATTACCTATGAAGAGAAGTGGATCCTATACAACAACTGGAAGAGATCAAGGACAATGGTCAGATGCAAGTGAATCTCAAAAGACATGTGCTGAAACTGCCTTTTCACCCAAAAAAAGGTTATGGTGACAGTATGGTGCTCTACAGGTGGAATTTATCCATTACTCCTTTCTGCAATCAGCCAAAACAAGTACAGCATGATTTACATCCAATAAAATGATAAAATGCATCAAAAATTAACCACCAAACAGCCATCCTGATTCTGTTGCAAGATAATGCCATACCCCATACCCCAACAAATCTCACTATTTCAAAAATGAGAAAATTGAAATATGACACTTTGGAGTACCATACTCAATTGACCTATCTCCAACTAATTGTAACCTTTTTCAGCACTTGGACCTGTTTCTCTGAAACAAAGCATTTAAGAATCAAGATACTATTATCAAAACCTTTGAAGAGTTTATTGTCTCCAAAACAATGGAGATTTATAGAACCAGAATATTTTCATTAGTATTCCATAGGGAGAAAACCATTGAAGCAAATGGAATATATTTTGATCGATAAAATTGATGTTTGTTAAAAATATATCATTTTAAATTTTAACTTTACAGTTGGACATTTCATATGAAATGAACTAATAAATTTACTTTACCAGTTTGGAAAAAAATTTATATATATTAAACATCAACATTTTTTTTTTTTTTTTGTCACCATGATGTGAAATGAAAGACAACTGTTAATCATAAAGCCAATATCAAAAACTGTCATGTGTAGGAATCAAAAGTTGCATTTATAAGGTTTTCCAAGAGAAAGACAATTTTACCAGTTGAGTATCTTAACCTGATAGTTGAACAATAACTGTACAAATAGAATAGTATGAATTAAAACTAATCAGTTTCTACAGAATTCTGACAGTCTACAAACACAATTGTACTAAATATCATTGCTAACAGAAAAAATTCTTTATCTTACATGGCAGGGAAAAGCAAAATGTCTTAAAATCATCTTCTTCCACATAAACAGAAGGAAAATGTTTTACAACTACGATGGTTCTCGCATTTCTTCAACAAACAACCTACTTACACAACATTCATTATTTCTAAGGCTGGGAAAATGAGAGCTGGTTATGTTTGTTTAAACTTTTGGCAGGACATTTGTTTCATTGTCCCCTCTATTCGATGGAAGTTCTACAAGAAACAAAATCATTAAAAAGGTTAGTAAGTACATGTCTCATAAAACTTTAATAAAGAAAAGTACGAGTAACATAATTACAAATGCATTTATACATTTACCTACAGCAGTTTGAAATTAAAGAAATGTACTGCTAAAGTTCTGAGTGTGAATCTTTTTCTTGTAGACTAATCTTTAGGAATTAAACAAAAATTTATCAATATATTTGAAAATAAAGAATGAAAGATAATTTTCTCCAAGATAAAAAAAAAAAAAAAGACATACAAGATTCAGCAACTGAAATGGCATAAACCAAGTATACTATATAAATATGAGCATATAAAAGTTCAACTGGCAAAAACAGCTGTTATATATTATTTTTGTGTGGGTGTCATCTTCTCATGCAAACTGATATATAAATATTTCAAGTATTACAAGATTTAAATTATCATTTGTTTTCATTTATATTCAACATTTTGATTAGTAGGTGTGGCTATGACAGCTTTAACATTGTTTTTCAGTGAAAGACTCTTCTCATAGTGTTAAATGTAATTGCACTTTTTGAGAACAACTTTTAACGCTCACATATACATAAAAAAAAGTTTTTATTCTATCATCTGGTAACAAGTTTTTGAAAAATGAATCAATTTTGATAAAATTTAGCAAAGAAACTTGAACAGACTGTCCCACCTCTCAAAAGTCATTTTTAAATGGATATGTGATTAGACAAATAACTTAAGTTAGTATCCATTTCAGTTTTACATTACTACCATAAAAGAATAATCAAATAAGAGAGAATACAATGAACTATGACAAATGTTTATTCTGAGCAATATTACTCAACTATTAGCTTATGAGAGCAAAATTAAATTCAGAAATGTAATTGTTGTGCAGAGGAGAAACTGCTCTTTCTATTGGTTATAAATATGACTTTTAGTGCCATGTATATCTTATCATCAAACAACCTTAAAATCAGAAAGAAAATGAAGGTTTGTACTTTAGATTCCTGCTTGCAATTATGTATAGTTTATATTTCAAATTGATTGGAAATTGAAGCAACCACTTTTAGGAGTTAGAAAATTCTGAAGTACAGATCAGATGTTACAATGGAAAAATTAAAATTGAGGTTTATTTAATATCTAACTTTTAAATTAATAAGTTAAAACTTGGAATAAAGAATTACATTTGGACTTGTTTATTAAACTATATTGATTATAAAATTGTTTAAATTAATTTTGAATGTAACACAGTAAAAGGTAATGGTGTGCACATTTCTACATGGTCATATGAAAACTGATAAATGACACTTGACGCATTAGAAGTAATCAAGTCAGAAACAATGTATTAGCATCAATAAGATGCCATGACCATCAAATGATGAAATACAAAGAATATAAAAACAAAAAACATTTATAGGAGAAAGAAGACTTAAAAACTGAAAAATAACACAAAAGATTCTGACTAAAATAATTACACATAAAAACAACACAAGTGACAATCAATAACGTACTTCAGCATTTATTACTTCTATACATGATTTGTACTAAATAGCACAAAATATCAAACAATTACAAAATTGGCAACTTTGCTTCTGGTGACGTATGTTTGGGTGCACTCAATTTTTATAATTAACCCTAACATGACTGGAGAGCATGTTGAGTGCACACCTGTATATAACATTTTGAAACTTAAGTAAAAATATCTGTAGTTCCAGCTCTCATTTCTATATCTCCATGGAGTCTTGCTTGCTTACATATATATATATATATTAATATTTTTCTGCCCACAGGGTTATGTTTGCTAAGAAACTATTTCTTGGGAATATAATTATCAATTTTGTTTCTCACAATATTTTCCTTCTCTGCTAGTGGTTTCACTGCCACACTGATGTCACACATTTAGTCTGAATTAGTTAATGAAGGTCTCTTCATTGCCACATTGATGTCAGTACACAGTCTGACAAGCTACTGGTGAAGCTCCCTGTGCTGCCACACTGATGTCACAGCACATAGTCTGACAAACTACTATCAAAGAACCCTTCACTGCCACACCAATGTCTCAGCACAGTCTGACAAACTACTATCAAAGAACCCTTCACTGCCACACCAATGTCTCAGCACAGTCTGACAAACTACTATCAAAGAGATCTCTTCATTGTCACTCTGATGTCACATCATGTAGTTTAAGTAAGTGCTAATAAAGCTTAGTCTTGTAAATGGATATAAGCAACATTAAAATAAAATTAAATAGAGCATATTATGATCTATTTAAATCAATGTGAACTAAATATGGTAGTTTGAGCATTAATTTAGGGTTGGCCAACTTAAATTAAAAATGTTTTTGTTAAATTATACCTGTTTGAAGCTAAATAAATTTTCTTCCATGATAATAAGGTATTTTACTTAGGCTTAGTAAGAGTGGTAGTTAACAGAAAAATATTCTAATAACTTAAACCTTTATTTATTGAATATTATTGTTTAAATTATCACATTCAACCAATGCACAGAAATAGAATGTCTATAATTTATTAAAAGCTATACTTGTTAGATATAATTGATCTCAATGTTTGTTTGCAGCCAATCATTAACCTACACAATGGTATAACAGTAATACACCTGCCTCAAATATCAAAATAATTTTTAGTGTTATTAGCCTTCAGACTTACTGTTATACCAGTGGGGGTATTTTGATCTTTACCAAATATATTGCATAAAAATCATTATGACTAGCCTGACAATGATAGTATCTTAATTTAAAATTTAAGTTTCTCAACCTAAAAATAATAATAATAATAAATTAAATTATATGCATTTTTAATCTGAAACTATAGACTAATTAGTATTTATTTTTAAGTTTCATGCAATTTGTTTTAGTTTCAGTGTGAGAGGAAAAAATAAAAAATAAAGAAAAATCAATGACACCACTCTTATTTGAGAAGGCTTAAACAAATCTCACTGACAGAATATATGTTGTGTTATTAAATTAAATGACCACAAACTTAGCACTTACAGACAAACAATTAAAGAAATGACAACTACAAAAATTATAAGAATTTATTCAGTAACTCAAAAAAGAAACATGAAAAATATTTACAGTAAAAACTACTTGGAAAAAAAAAGGAGAGAGAGAAGAGCGTGATAAAGGTGTTACTTAAACTAATATAAAAATTTCATACTAACCGTGACAATAAGGTACACTATACACAAGTACCCAGAAATAACAATAGCTAAGAAGATATCGAACACAGCAGGTTTCACACTAGAAGAAACAAAAGTCATTAAAATTGGCACACAATAATGAACACTGTCTCAAAAAAAAAATTATTTTTTCTTTCCATACATTTGTTAAGAGTATTTAAACCATCATTTTATGACACATCAACCCTAACTGCACTGTTGATGTTCTATAAAAATTAATTTATAATAACTTAAACTTGTGCCTGTTTGTACAAAATATGTTTTCAAATGAAACAACTATCATAATTTAGTTCACGGTTACAATGGTGATTAAAAAAGAATGTGCCTTTCTGTAAACAACACTAAAACAGTTGTACCTACCACTTTTGACTCCAGTCTTTCTAGAGTTCTTTACAATCCTGATTGTCAAGTACAGCTTAAGTACCTATCTAAACATATACTGTCAACTTAACTCATTCATTTCTGTAAGCCTTCCAAACACAATTAATTATACATACAGCTAAATATTTTTCTAAAGCTCATTCATGTAAAGTTGAAAAATAATTCAATGATGATGCTTCCAGAGATTTCTTGAATTAAATGTCCGATTTAACTCAGTTTTCCCTTTATTTTAGTATTCACAACTATACCAAAGAGCCTGATGTAACATTGCTTAATTTGGTGGGCAGTGCTTGTTCCTCTTCAAGAGTATTGTGGAAACTAAGTACACATATGTATACAAAACCTACAATTGTTATAATGTTAAGCAGTATTTCAAGCAGATGTACTTTAGACAAAGTATATTTTATCATGTTTTATATAATTTAGTTTGTCTGTTTGTTTTACACTCATAGTGCAATGAAGAAAAATTAAATTTACCCCTTTTATCTCTGTGTATCACAAAAGAAGGACAAGAATTACATATTTTCACAGCCAAAAGCTGAACATCCTATGACAGGAAGGTGGGTCATATGCTACAATCAACACAAAAAAACAATTTGCCAATTACAAAGATACAAAATTATTAGACTGCACAAAATACAAATTTTATAACAGAGTAAAAATATAAAAGGGCAGAATTGTGCAGTTTTGTTGCAATGCCCATACCCACTAACTTTGTGTCTATGGTCTATTTCAGAACTAAATACAATGTAATATAATTCATGGTCAAGCTCATAATCCACTTCTTTACTCAAAACCATTAGTTTTAGAGTCTGTGTGTTTTCTTATAGCAAAGCCACATTGGGCTATCTGCTGAGTCTATTGAGAAGAATCAAACCCCTCATTTTAGCATTGTAAATCCACAGACTTATCACTGCACCAAAAGGGAATTAGTTTTGTGGACAAAACCATTAAATGAATTTTTCTTGGCCTCCGTTCTGCAACCAAACATTTTAAAGTACAAAGTAACAAGCTATTACTTATAAATTCATCTCCATAAGAAAATAAAAAATTAAAAGCAAAAATAGCAGATTATATTGATAACTCATCTGTCAGTATCATATTAACTCATTTGTCAGTCACCAGTGTAGATTTGTGTTTGCAATACATATTCTGACTTCTCTTAATTTCTACAACTTTTCGAAACACTTTATTTCATGTTTTTCTTAATTACAACAAACACTAAGTGTAAAGCAGTTGTAATTTTATGAAAACCAGGTGTGAAAGTTACACTATGTTATGTAGAAAAAAAAACTGATGTTTACGTGAGTAATATTTCATAATTGAGAGTAACCTGTGAACAAAACAAGTAACTGGAAAAATAAAATTTCAAGTAGTGTTTTACAACATGAAAATTCTACAAGTGTTTACATTTAATTATTAAAACAATTACACTTTAAATAAATGATAAAACATAGATATTTACATCAACAGCACTAATATCTTTTAATTGTTTCTACAGTTTAATACAATGGTGAATACAATATTTCATAGGTCTGTAAATGAAAAGGTCATTTTCTAACCTGTTATACATCCTTGTGTATAAAATAAGTATTTACCTGTATGCATTCATCGCTGTCATCATTGGTTCATAGAATACAAACTCTGGATCTCTGTAATAGAAAAACAGTTTTAAAACAATATATTTTCTATTTTTCTATCTATATTTATTCTGATTGTGAACAGAGAAAGATATACATGAAATAAAACAAGTTTCAGTTTTCTTACCCCTTAAATGGACAAGAACTATAAAGTTCTTAAAGCTTAAATATCTACTTTTTCAACTTGTTTCGTTTCAGTGCTTTTATTTAAGTAAGCAAGCTGAAACATCGTACACAAAATCCATAGTTTGGTTTTGAATTCACACTAAGTGAATATAAAACAGTATCAGTCCAATTATGCTCACCCTCAATTCAAGAATGATTCTTGTGGATCAAAACAAAAAAATAACCTTTTTGACCTTAGGCTTGATTGTCACATTTACAATAATGAAATATTTTGACCACAGCAAGAACAACAAATAATCACAAGAAGTTAAAGAGTAAGAACAATAAAAATCACAAGTTAATAAAGTACTTGAAAACAGCGATACATTTCAGTTAAATACATCATAACATTGTAATCACAGCGATACATTTCAGTTAAATACATCATAACATTGTAATCACAGAGATACATTTCAGTTAAATACATCATAACATTGTAATCACAGCGATACATTTCAGTTAAATACATCATAACATTGTAATCACAGCGATACATTTCAGTTAAATACATCATAACATTGTAATCACAGCGATACATTTCAGTTAAATACATCATAACATTGTAATCACAGCGATACATTTCAGTTAAATACATCATAACATTGTAATCACAGCGATACATTTCAGTTAAATACATCATAACATTGTAATCACAGTGATACATTTCAGTTAAATACATCATAACATTGTAATCAAGCTGTCGTCATCCACATGTGTGTACATTACACCTCTACTCTGCTGTTAACAAAAATGGTTTAAAATGCTATTATACTAGTTCATCTGTAACAGTCCTGATAAATCATTAAAAAAATTAACATAGGCTAATCTCATGTATTTCAGTTTTTTGCTTTATTAGATGTTCAACTAGATATGCTATGATTTTATAATTTCAAGCAAATGACAACTGAATTTATAAAACAATACAGTAAACAACACCTACTCTTTCCTAAAACTGTTATTTTTACATTGTTATAAGAATTTTTCATTGAACAAACAATACTATTTATTCTGATGAAGGGTTAACCTTATCTTCTTAATTACTAACAAAAAACTATAAATATGTAGGAACCTGCTATAAAAAACTGAAAGAAAAATGAAACTGAAAAATGAATAGTGAAGAAAATCAGCATAAACAATAACTTAAATTAAGTTTTCTAGGGGGAACATGTTTGCACTAGCCAGTTTCAGTTGATAGATTGAAGAACTTGTGGATTATAGTTTAATCCAAAACATTTTGATCTGAAAACTTGCCCAGAGTCACTATCAGAAAAAAAACAACAAACCTGAACAAAGTTTCACAGTAGAAATAATTTTTAATATAAAAAAAGTAACAGATCAGGGTTACATTATATGTATATCCATGGGAAAATCTTACCTTATAACCATTTGAGATTGTTGGAAAAGTTTACTAATGTATATAGGGTTACAGGTATGAATTTGATGTATCTGAATTTTCAAAAAAGATCTGACAAAGTACTACATAAAAGGGTTTTAAGAAACATTATATTTATAGGTATGGGGGGGGGGATAAGTTAGCTAAAATAGGGTTGTCAAAAAACTTATCTCTGCATGTGTGTGGAATAGATTGGCTCACTGGATAGAAAACTGCGTGGATGGAGAAAAGCAAGAGGTTGTTATAAATGGTGTTCAATCAGACTGGATTCATGTCATAAATGGGTACCTCAGAGCTAAGCATTAAGACATTTACTCTTACTAAATTATTTAAACTTGTTCATGATATTAAAAGTTATGAGTGCCATTAGCTGTAAGAAGTATTCTACTGATTTACAAAAGGATTTTGATTAACTAACAAGTTGGACTTATAAATGACAGATAGCTTTTAATTATAATAAATATAAGGGAATGCATGTAGGATATCAGAGTTTGAATTATGAGCATAATTTTCATAGGACTAACATTAAAAATTTTATGTATGAAAAATATCTTGCTATTTTGGTTGATCATCCTTTTGAACCATCCAGATAGTGAGCTGTTGGCTAGTGGTAGAACAAATAAAACTTATGTTGTATCTACAAATACAAATCTAAAGAGGTCATGATGTCATTATAAGGGCACTGATTAAATTACATTTGGAGTACTTTGGTAAGGAACCCAAGAAAGGACATTGAATTGTTGGAAAGAGTTGAGAAAGGACAACAAGGATGAAGCTTGTGATGGAAACATTGCCATATGAGGATAACTTAAGATCTATGAAATTGTTTTATCTTGTAAAAGAAAGAGAGAGTTAGAGATGATCTAATTGAAGTGTTTAAGATAATAAAGAGAACTGATAGTGTTGATACATCATCTTTTTTCATAATTAGTTGTAAGAATGGTAAGACTAGAGGACACAATTATATAAACTTTAGCAGGGTAGAAGTCTTCTTTAGATTACTTTTCTAACAGGATGGTTGGTCTTTGGAATGGGTCGCTTTCAGATATGCTAGATACAATTAATTTAAAAATGTTTAAGATAAAGCTTGATAAATTCATGAATGAAATGTACTAGGTTAGCCTAAATGTCTCTTATTGTCCTTAAAATCATAAATGCCACACACACATATTTATTTAGCATAATCCGATGATAGTGTGGAATAGAATTACAATCAAGACATTTTAAAAGTCTTCAAAACCTTTGTAGATATATATAATTAAATGACTAATTTTTTTCTATAAACAATTTTTAAGTCTCATGCTAAATAAAGTCAAATAGCACATATTTTGTTACCATGTAGCCTTATAAAATAAATAAAAAACAAAATGAGTTTTTGTTTTATTTCAAGAATTTCAGGTTTATGAGATAGGCTTACAGTGTGTCAAAATTCAGTTCTCCATGACTGTGGCCCTGTAGTAAACTGATTAGGTTAACAAAGTTATTATATAATCAAGCACCTTATGTAAATATTTATTTGGTGCTGGGCTAGCATTACAGCAAACTTAACAAGATACCCTGTTAGAAAATCTCATAAACCATAAATTCTTAAAATATTTTATTAAAATATTTGTATGTACAATTTAATTTAATACAGTATTAATTTCAAACTTTTTTTCACAGATAAATTCATTTCTGAATATTAAAACTGAGACACAAAACATAGTAGCTATTGGGTTGAGGAATAATTCGTGAGCATTTTTTCAAGTTAAAAAAATATATTCATAAATGAAACGTTTCGCAAAATATTTCATGTCATTTGGTAGATAATTTTTTGCTCTAATAGATGGTGTGTTTGATTTTCATATGTCTTTAATTTTTGCTTTCATTTTCAGCTCATTAAATGGAATGTCAAGTGGACAAAATCGAGCATTTTCGACACCATCTGCTTTTCGCATTTAATTTCTTGCAATTTCGTTTACAACAATGCATACTATATACCTAGGTATTACATGAAATAAAGTATCATAATAAATGTTTTGGGTGTAATGTGTTCATGCATTGAAGTATTGTATAGTCTTGCATGTAATGCTTGAATGAAATTATTTAAAAACACTCACGAATTATTCCTCAACCTAATAAAAAATGTTACTGCACTTAAAGAATCTCATGACAAAATTACACATCAAAACATAAAACGGAAGAGCACCAAGTTGACTTGAAAAACAGTATCATTATACCTCTTGTCAGGATGGAAGGTTGTGGCTTTTACCTCCTTCAGATAGCGGGCCATTGCTTGTTCTAGCGTCAAAACCAAAGAACGAGAAGGCGAGCTGGCTGATAAGAGTTGGGCACTACGAGGTTGAGATGTGAGATGATCTAACCAGGCTGCTAGAAATTCTTTCTGAACTGACTAGAAAGATAGAGAAATTACACTCAATTTCTACAGAAAAAAAAAACATTCTGAAGAATCTACTGACTGAAATATGTAAAAGTTTTCAGCATTACTTTCTAGCCTGAATGGAATCAAAATGATAAACACTGATGTACAGTCTTAGGGTTTACAACAGAAGATACAATCTCAATATATAGTAAAAAGAAACAAGGAAAAATAACAAATAATGGGTATAAATGCTTGTTATAAATATAATTTTAGAAATTAAAACATTAAAACAAAGAAATGTTCATAAAATTATTTTCAAGTTGGTAGAATTAATCTTTTTGTGCCCATAGAGCATTTTAAATTAGGAATCCTACAGATTTAACTAACAGTAAACCAAGTGACAAATACACAGCCTCAAAATTTTTGTTATGAAATGTTTTTATTGAGGATATAGAAAGAGATCTCTCCACCATATCTAGAAGCATATTTGACACCAGTAAGCACTAACTCATATTAATAATGCATGTTGGCTAATAAAATTTGACACTGATAACAGTACAAACTTTATTGTTTTAATGTATACCACTGCTTTATTTTGTGGAAATATTTATTCATGAACTTATCCACAAAAACATATAAAAAGGAAATAACATGGGTTTATTGAATACTAACCAAAGTACCTGGCTTTCCCCAGGTTATTAGACTGATATTTTACTGGTGAATTATGTCTGTGTATTCTGAACCTATCTTAGATAGGAGATAGAGCCAAAATTCTTTTAAAGATTTTGTTTTCCCAGAAACCTATAGATGTCATCAATTTTATCCTTCCTGTAAGTTATGAATTGTTTATTTACAGCTTAATACTTTATCATTGCACTGAAAATTTCACATTACATTTTATACCACATATTTCTATCACAGTGTTTTGCAATTTTTTTCATGTTTGCAGTGCCTGAGGAAAGAGAGTGTTGGTTGTTTTCCCATTTAGTGTCAAAAGGTTTTTGCTATCACCAACCCTGGAGAAACCAACATAAAGTTTGCCACAAAAAAAAGTTTAGGCTTTGTAGGTTGAGACCAACAACTTTGACTGATTACCCCTTCACTCTGTTGATGTTCATGGAAAAACTGTGTTGAACTCTGAACTGAAACCACTTGAATTGAGGTGGCAAATGAGATAGCAAATTATTTTACCATTTTGTTTTTTTACAACAAAATTTGGCATAAAACTTCCATATATTGAGAATTAAAAATAAAATGATACTTTTCTCTACACCTTCAGGAAGTAAAATTATGAGGCTTAATTGGTATAGAGCAAAAAAATTTGCAAAAACATTTTTGAGCCACATCTAAAAAACAGTATGCATATAAAGTTTGGATCTCTAGGTTCTTTCATTTTGGAACTATGGTGGTCTCACATACACACACAGACTTTTATAGAAGCTATATTTTATTTGATGTAATTTCACATTCTTCAATTAGAAAACTTATTATTAATATAAACCAACAGTTAAGAACACAAGGTGCCAAAAACTCATTGTGTCTATTATTATGAGCAAACATGAAATAATTGAAAATCAATCCATCATATATCTAACACTACAAATGTTTGATAAATTCTATCAGAAATTACAACAAGAAACTTTAAAAATAGTAAAATTGTGATAATAATCTTAGCATTTAAAAGAATTCTAAACTATTAAAATTTTGGATCTGAACACCTTACTCAATACATGGATTAAATGGCCAGATCAAAAACCTCAAGGTTCAGATTTAGCTATCATTAATTTAGAGAAGGTAGCATAAGAAAGGGCATCAGTAAAAAGCACTAGTCATCTAAACAACTACTCTTGACCAAAATATGTAAAAGTGGATGTCACGGTCACATTGCCCACAGCTGAAAGTGCACAGGATGTTTTGTTTTACACTACAGTTCAGACCTTGGATAATAAGATCCATAGTGCAGAACTATACTGCACTATTAATCAGTATACTACTCTGGTATATTAAAATTCATAGTAATTCCTCACTGTACATATAATTCAATATCAAAGTTTGCTGCAAACCAAACTAATATTTTGTGTTCAGTCCAATAATGTATGCAATCACTCAAAACAAAATATTTAATACTGTGTTAAACTTCCAGTTTTGTCTAAACTTATTCATCATATTTTATAATACATGTTTATCTGAGTTATGAAAACTACTGCAGAGATATTCTTGTTTTGTAAACAAGTATCCTGTTTCAACTGCAAATCCAGAATATAATAACCATTATCAACATCATACACAAATATTTAACTGAAAGTTGCATCATAAACATGTACACATTTGAGTGAAATAGCCTTAACAGATACAAATCAATGATATTATAAAATTATAGCTACATTAAATTGTATGTGTGAAAGTTTATCTTTATTAACTTATTAATAAGGTTTGGTTTGTTTTTGGATTTCGTGCAAAGCTACACGAGGGCTATATGCACCAGCTGTCCCAAATTTATCAGTGTAAGACTAGAGGAAAGGCAGCTAGTCATCACCATCCACCATCAACTCTTGGGCTACTCTTTTACCAATGAATAGTGGGAATGACCATCATATTATAACACCTCCACAACTGAAAGGGTGAGCATGTTTAATGTGACAGAGATTTGAACTGGCAACCCTCAGATTAATAGTTGAGTGCCTTAACCACCTGGCCATGCCAGGCCACAATTAATAAGGCATATTATTTTAAAAATATGTTGAACAGATTGACTTCCAATAACCTGCATTTCAAAATATTCCAACATCATCTGTTTCTGATGAAATTTTAAAAAATAGCAACTGTGTCCTTTTTTCTTTTAGAAAATAATTAATCAAAGCTTATTTAGCTTATTGCATTAATCTGCAAAACAATTTCTTTAATAATACTTCAATTTAATTGCTATGAACTTTTCATTATACTTGTAATAAACTTCTCAAAAAAAGTAAATGTTTTATAAAGAGGTAAACTTACCATTCCCTCAGTAATGATTTCTGCTTGTTGTTCTTCTGACGTCAAATTATAAATATAATGAGCGAGTGCTTCACCTATAACTCTAACGTTTCTAGCAAGTTTTTCAAGGTCCACTTTTTCTCTGTAATAATGAAGAAATAATCAAAAAGACACAACAACTATTAGTCTTGTTTTTAAGAACACGTACTTAGAAAAGCAAAAAAAAAAAACAACATATAATAGGCATCACTACAAACATGTAAATATTCATCTTATATATCCCAGTAAATTTATTTATATGCACAAGCAATCCACAAAAGAAACCTGGGGAACAAGTAAAATTGTGGGAAAAATACTTTACTTTAAAAAAAAAGTTAAAGTTAATATTTCACAAAAAAATTTATTTAAAAACAACGGTCTAAATTAAAGATCAGTATCAAAGACACAAGTTCTTTTATACGTAACTAATCATTTCAGCCCAGCACGGCCAGGTGGTTAAGGCACTCAACTCATAATCTGAGGATCATGGGTTCGAATGCCTGTCACACAAAACCTGCTCATCCTTTCAGCAGTGGCGACATTATAATGTGATTATCAATCCCACTCTTCGTTGCTGAAAAGAGTAGCCCATAAGTTGGTGGTAGGTGGTGATGACTAGCTGCCTTCTCTCTAATCTCACACTGCTAAATTAGAGATGGCTAGCACAGATAGCCCTCATATAGCTTTGTGCAAAATTCAAAACAAAACAAAACAAACTAATCATTTCTTAATTTATTGAAATAATTTTTACAGGGTTCATAATTAGAAATGCCAATAAAATTTACTCTAAAATCTAGTTAACCACAATTGATCTTAAGTCATTATATTTTCATAACTAAGCCACTGTGGAGTTTATATTTTTATGTACAATAATAACTTCCAATCAGAGTAAGCTATGTACTAAGAAAAAAACTAAAAAAATTAATAAAAAATCAACCTGGTCATCACACTACAGTTAAATAATTATACTTTTCTTATGTTCAACTTAAAAAGATTTGAATGCACTGTTTCATTACTGTTAATGATATTTTCAGCCATGATAATTCTGTAGAGTTTTCCACAATATTTTCAAACTTGTACCCTTTTTTCTTGGGTCCAAACAACTTAAACTTCCCAAATATTTTCATGTATCCAAAACACAAATAAATTTAGTACATTTCTTCCTAGGAGATTAAAGTTTACTTTAGGTATATAAAGCTCTTGCCAATAGCAACATCTAAACAAACCTCTGCTGCTCATCAACAGTTACATTCAGAGTAAGTTAAAGCTAAAAATTGGTCATTAATTCCCAAGATAAATGTGAATTATTTTCTCAAATTTAAAAGGAAAACAGTTTTATATTGCAAAGGTGCTTTGTTTTATTTCAAACAAAATATCATTAAATGCTAGAGATGTGCCTCAGATACTTGTATATTTAAAGAAATCACAAACACAATAAACCAATTTAGTTGTTAGCAATGATAATGGCACTATTTGATCTTCCTTCATTTTTAATGACAAATATTATTCACTGATGGAAAATGCTACTAGATATAAAAAATATATTTAGGCACTATAACAAACTACACAAATATCTCATAGTTTTATTGAATGGTAGGCTAGTGAACATAAGTTCAACATTCCAGTTAGCCAGAGCATGATTTTCAAACATTTCTAATGTTATAATTATACTTGTCATAAGACATTAGTGTTAGGCCTGTTAAAATTTTAAGCATAACATTCCTCATTTAGTCCATTATAGATTTTCCTGAATTGATGTTTCCTTAAAATATTGGAAGATTTTTGTAACAACATGTAAAATCTCTTTAGAGATTGTTTTATAACAACCTGTTGAAAATTCTGATCTTACGAGACAGCTACAAACACTCACCTCCGATCCATGATTGAGCTTCGACCAAGGACCTTAGGAGATCTAAAATGAGAGAGTGTGAATGCTTGTAAACGGCGAATGCTGAATCTTTCATGTTCCCAAGATAATAGTTCTTCAGCCAAATTGATCTTCTTGTGAACCATACTAATATTCAGTTCTGGGTAAAGCATTTTTCCAACACGCTGTAGTTCCTGAAAATGTATGTACATATTTCCAAAGGAAATTAATTATACAGGGTGTTAGAAAAGTCACTGTGCACTTATATATTTATTAACAGACATGTTTCAATATAGAATACAGGAGGTAAATTTGAATGACAATTATAAACAATGTTGAAAGTGACCCCCGTTGGCATCAATACAGGCCTGGATCCTTCTTATTTTGTTTCTAAACACAGCTATCAGTTGCTGGCTTGAAATAGACTGAATAAAATATGATTACAAAACTGCACAGTGACTTTCCAAATACCCTGTGTGTGTGTGTGTGTGTGTGTGTGTGTGTGTGTGTTTAACACGAACAATATACCGAACAAGATTCTCAGATCCACAATTTGATGCATTAATAACTAGGCCATGGCCAACAGATTTCAAAACAATAAGTATAACTTCAACAAACTTCATAACTATGTTTCACAGCTCTAAGAAGCAAAAGATGCTCATGTGATGTATAAAAGTGCCAAAAAGCAAGTGTGGTAACTTCAATCACTGACAGTTTTGGATTTAAACTGATATCATATATAACTGATATCAGAAAATATCACAATATTTTTCAAAATATTTCACAAAAGAAAATACTATTATTCCCAACCTTTCCATTGTAAGTTTAGAATCCAAAATTGTGATACTTCCTAGTCAAAACATCTTACAGTGATACTGTAAACTGAAACAACTAGCAAATATAAAGGGAAAGCACTTTTCCTGAAATCTGTGGATGATAGAGATATTGCATTTTTCATACAGCATGGCATATGCATTTAAAATGCAAAATAATGTATATACTCTAATAGCCACTATTTAACATGCATGTTTTACTATTTATATATTAAGGATATCCTTGAACCTGACTGATTTTAATATTGGTAAGTTAAGTCTAATGTACACAAGAATTAAAGATTACTAATGTAAAAAAATACATTTTTACAAATGAAAATGAACGAAAATAGTTCACCAAGCAGAAAGTCTCAATTCAATATTAAAGATTTTAAAACCAACATGATAATGTGGCATTTAAGTTATGCAGTTCCAAAACAGCCAAGTAAACAAATTAGTGCATTTAAACATACATTTCACAAAGATATTCAAGAATCACGACTGAAAAATCAAATTGTTTCTTACAAATAATACAAAATAAATAACAAATCCCTTGTAAAAAAAAAAAAAATTTGGTTTTGTAGTGCTTTATGGTTCATACTGTAAAATATAAGAAGCAGAAATAGCAACTGTTTGTTTGATAACTACACATATATTAAAGCCCCACACAAACAATAAATTTTTGTTTAATATATTGCATGTTAAGACACAAATTGTGATCTGTTTTCATCAAAACATTATTTGATGTAAGCTATATCATTTAATTACTGTACAACCCACCAAAAATAATAGGGCAAGTACTACCACCCCACCACACAACATACCCCAATCTCGCATTTCATAACTGAAATAAATTTTGTGAAATCAAGCTTAATGAGCAAAATGCAGTGAAAACAGTTAAACAAGTTCATCAAAATTAGTCATTCATAAAGCAAATTCATTCATAGAATTATTGATAAAAATCAGTAACATCAATAAGTTCTAATATACATGAAAGCCAGTGTGTTTAAATAACACTACATTCCAACAATGTTTGTTTTTTTTACATATATGTCATGTTTATTGTTTAGCAACAAAAGTATAAACTAATACTGTAGTTAGTCTATGTACTGAAAGTATAAAATGGAATGCACAGGTGACAAATATGGAAAAAATATTTGTTGACTGCTTAATTTAGAGGCCCTGTTGATTAAAAGAGTTGTATTTTTTATTTAAAATGTTGGGGACATAACAGAAAATATCTAAATTCACAGATGATATAACTTAAAATTGAATCAATATTTTTACTTCCATAATACACTGAATGGACTTGGCTCTAGCTTAGGTGATCTCACACGACACCATTACCTAAGAATTATTATACCAACACTCACTACACTTCTGGTTTCTAGTACCCCTGTCAGTAAAATCTTTATAGGTAGACATTAATCCAACTATTCTATCTAGATAAATGCATTTTGGTTTTATGACTCCGTCTACTTCAAGAAATCAAGAATGATATGATTCACACTGGTTTTTAAATAGGCTATATTTCAAAAACAAAATTTTAAAAATTTGTAAATTTGAAATTTCATATAAAGCCAAACAAATTTTGTTTAAAGTGTTGAACTGCTATGGTATCTTTGATAAATCCTAAAATGTAAAGTTATTAAATAAAAATGTAATATTTTGAGTAAGCTATATTAAAATGATTTTGTAGCTTCAGTCCATGTTACAGTCCATGTCAACATATCTGGTCATGATCTGTGTCATGACCATGCCAACTAACAATAGCCCTACATGATAGTTTTCACTGTTAAAAAGGTGCCATCATAAGGTTTCATGTCAAAAGAACATCATTCTTCTGTACCTGCTTGCCATCTAGTGTGTATGATGCCAAACACTATTTGTTTCAAAAATCCAATTTTGCAGATATAAAACAGCTGCTGTATCAGGCATCTTGACTGACATGCCTTCCTATGTAACAGCATGAATACCCACTTTATACTCCAGCTGCTTGAGGTACAGAACAAGAGGTATGAGAAGATGTCTTCTAGTGAATTCACTCTAGCCTCATTTCCAGATAGAGATCCTTGTTGATTATGTTAGATGATACTGCTTAGGATAAATGTAAAGCTTTTATAACTCAGCTTTTCATTTATGGATCTTCACCTATTACAAAATGATGCACTTTGCTTACCACAGCTGGGGCATGACTTAATAGTCAGTGATGTTGAGAAAACCCAGTTGCAGAGAAATACATATGTAAAATCGGCTCGTTTGGGTTGAGAATATATTTTACGTAGAGGAGCAAACAACTTTTTGACCTTCTTTGGTCATCGTCAGGTTCACAAAGAAAGAAAGAGGTAACTGACCAGAAGCTGACCACATGTTTGGAAGGGGTTGTGTAACTTAGTGTTGGAATGTAGAGAGCAGCGTTAGATGTTTGAATATATAATTTTATATTTATTTTATTATATGCAATATAGATATAAAGGTGTTCCTTTGTATTGGTTTATTTTAGGTTTAAGTTGTTGTATAAGAAAGGCTTCTTTAATTTTGCATTTGTTTATGTTTGTTTCTTTCTTTAGTATTTGAGTGTTTTCTACGGTTATGTTGTGTTTATTTGACTTGCAGCGTTCGAAAACGTGTGAAGGTGACTTTTTATGTTCTTTGAATCTGGTTTCCATTTTCTACTTGTTTCTCAATATAAAAGTCGTGGCAGTTATCACATTGTATTTTATAAATAATGTTGGTTTGGTGTTTGTCAGTGTAGTTTTTACATAGTACAGACCTGTTTTGTGCCTGGTTTTTGAATAAATTTGGTATTAACTGGAATGTCATATTTTGTTACTAATTTTTGCCAAATGTTGGTTATTTGTTTGTTGATATCGGGAATATATGGTATGCAGCAGTACATGGTTTCGTGATTTTTTGATTCGTGAGATATATTTACTTTTGTTGGTTGATTTTGCTTTCTGTCTTGGTGTGTGCATATAATGTTTTCTACTGTTTGTGGAGGAAACTTATTGATGTTGATGAAATATTGTTTTATTTTGTCTAATTCATTGTTAATTTTATCTGGTGAACACAGTTTTATGGCTGTGTTTATTTGGTTTCTTAGTATGTTGAGTTTTTGTTTTGTTTCATGTGCTGAGTCCCAAGGAATGTATAGTCCAGTATGGGTGATTTTTTGGTGGATTTCTGTTTTAAATTGTGTGTAGGTTCTTGTAATTTTGAGGTTAAGAAATGATATTTGATTGCTTTCTTCCTGTTCACATGTGAAGTTAACGTTGGGATGTATAGAGTTAATGTTATTGGAAAATTAAGTGTGTGTTCTGTAGATCTGAATCCCACAACCGCGTCATCTACATATCTGTACCAGTATAGTGGTGGATGTAATGCTATGTTGATTGCTTGTGCTTCAACTTGTGTCATGAAAATATTGGCTAGAACTGGTGATACTGGGTTCCCCATGCTTAAGCCATTTGTTTGTATATAGTTGTGGTTGTTGAACATGAAGTTTGTCTTCATTGCGGTGAATTCTATGAGAGTTGCTAATTGGTTGTTGGGAATGTCTATAGATGGGTTAGGGTCTCGGATATAGAGTTCTAAGGCTATCTTGCAGGCTTCACTGGTTGGAACTTCTGTAAAGAGGGATATAACATCGAAACTAGCCATTAAGGCTTTATGATTAAGTTGATTTAGATTAGACTTGAAATTAAAAGAGTCTTTGATGAATGAGCTGGCTGATGTTACATATTTAGAGAATGCCCATGCTATGTATTTACCAAGATTGTAATTAAACGATTCATATATGGACATTATTGGTCGTAATGGACAATCTGGTTTATGAGGTTTGGGGATGCCGTATATTTGCGGTGAGCGTGAGTCGGTTTTACGTAGGTAGGAATAAAGTGTTTGTGAAATTGTGTTGGCTTTTTTCATTTTTAGCAGTAATTTATTGAGTTGCGTCTCATGTGCCTTTGTTGGATTTGTGTGTATTGGTTTAAATTTGTTCGTGTCTGATAAGATGTTATTCATTTTTTGGATGTATTCATTCGTGTTCATTATGACTATAGCGTTACCTTTATCTGCTTTTAGAATTTTTATGTTTTTGTCTTGTTTTAGGTTTTTAATGGAATTAATGTCTCTTTTTGTAAGATTATGTTTTAGCTTTCTGTTTTGTGAAATTATATTGATGGTTTTGTGAGAAAATTCTTTGAAAAAATCGTTTAAGATCTTGTTTTTAGGTGTTTCTGGAAAATATAAATTTTTAACTTTACCTGGGAAGTTTGGCTGTTGAATGTCAGTAAAATTGTCTAAGTTGTCTTCTTTCTGTTGGCTGTTTTCTTGTTTTTGTTTTCTGTAGAAAGTATCACAAGTCTCCTGGCTGGATCTTCTGAACATGTTTTGATTTCCATGGTTGGAATGTACCAAGATGCTATTGCAAAGTTGAGTCCTTTGTTAAGTAGATGTATCTCGTCTGTGTTTAATTGTCAGTCGGATCTGTTAATTATGAGGTTAGTCAACGGGTTGTCGTGATGTCTTTTCTGTTGCTTGCATCTTAGTTTTTCTAGTTTTTTGATGTGGCAGATCTTTTTGTCTCTGTCATTCTTAGTATTGATTTGGTTTATGTTTCGTTGTATAAGTCCGTAAATCTCTGGTTTAATGCAGCATGCCAGTTGATGGTCTAGGTTCATTTTTTTGTTTTTGTAAGTCATGTAGTTATTTGTATTTTGTGTTCAACATGGCTTTAAGTAGTTTTTTCTGTAAATTTTGGATAATCTTTGTGTATTTATTAAAATTTTTTGAAAGTTTTACCTTTAGGGTTAGTTGTTCCTTTCTACATTGTTGAATGAAATAGATATCATTTCTTCTGTTAATGATTCTTTGGTTTAAATTTCTTAGTTTCTTAACAATCGTATGAACGTGTACTGTTAATAGTGGTGTAAGGTGTGCTAGTTCAGACATAATGGTAACAGGTAAGTACAAATACACTAAGAAAAACACAAAGACTTACACTTCTCATACAATCGCCATGATGAAATAATAATCAGTGATGTCGAGAAAACCCACTTGTAGAGAAATATATATGTAAAATCAGCTCGTTTGGGTTGAGAAAATATTTTACGTAGAAGAGCAAACAACATTTCGACCCTCTTCGGTCATTATCAGGTTCACAAAGAAAGAAAGGGGTAACTGACCGGAAGCTGACCACATGTTGGAAGAGGAAATTCCTGATATAACAACCCAGCTACTACCCTTCACATCTGATCAAACTCAGTTGTAGAAAATCCAATAGTTTCCATATTGAATGTAGAGAATACAATTTCTGACGTGACAACTGTATCATAATCCTCCAAAGCTGACCAAACACAGTCCAAGTCGATCAATCAATACCTTGAGTGCAAATGCATAAATAACTCTCTCTCCGAACTTCTGTGAAGTAACGTGTCTTCTTAGGGCTTATGTACCGTTTTCACATCTCTATTCTTCCAGAGAAAATGCTTTAAAGATCTCAGAGATGTTAGGTAAAAATACGCAGCACCATGCAAAGTAACCTTTTGTTTGTTTTTACCGAAGAAGGTCGAAACGTTGTTCG
This sequence comes from Tachypleus tridentatus, assembly GCF_004210375.1. NCBI lineage: Eukaryota > Metazoa > Arthropoda > Merostomata > Xiphosura > Limulidae > Tachypleus > Tachypleus tridentatus. The sequence continues at coordinate 31,226,905 of NC_134837.1, read as the reverse complement.
TTCTTCTACGCAAGATATTTTCCCAACCTGAACGAGCCGATTTTACATATATATATGGGGTATGACTTGTCAAAGGTCTCTTTCTGAATGGTCCTGGTACTCCAATTTGATCCATGTCCCTTTGTTATCCAATGTCATTAAATACAAGGAATTTACCATATTGAAAATTCTAAATTCCTAACCTGTGCTCACCTTTATAATCTGAATATAAAGATAATTTGCAATGCAGAGTGCTATTGTGTACCAATCCCAAAAGTGATTAGTTTTTTTATGTCAACAAGCTACTTACGAAGTACCTCCAACAGTGTGTTGTTTCAAGAGTAAATAAAAATCAAAATTAAGAGTAACGAATATATTTATTTTTACTTTTGAAGTTCATATGTCATGCAATATTTTAGCCTAAAGGAAGCATAATTCTTTCCATGATTCATGGCATGCATGCATGCATTTCATTCATGGTGCAAGGTGCAACAATAAGCATCCCTTATGTGATGTCATTTTGGTGTCTACTGACTGACTGACTGATAGCCAACACACTGCTTTCTAGTGGTGGAAGTGATTAAAAAGAATCATCACTCAAGGCAACTTTTAGTTTCCCTTTCAAGAAAATGACAATGTGAATATATAGTTCAGATACAAACTGGTTTACCCCAAATTTAAAATGGGTTGTGTTTATTGTATGACTTGCTGATTTTGATATTCAAATTTTTTTTACAATAATGAACTCAACCATTTACTAAAAAGCAATTACTAAGTTATTCTGAGTCAAGTTACTTCCAATTAAAAATCTTGCATTTTTATTGATTTAGAAAAAATTTTAAATGTTTTTTTTTAAACTTAATATTTTCCTAAATTGAATATGTATTTCCAATAATACTCAGCTAACAATATAGCTAGTTACTGATCTCCAGGTATGATTTAGTTCCTATATCAAAGGTGCAATAGAATGAGTATCATTAGTATAGGTCAGCCCCAACCAGATAGTCTAGTCAAGGTCCCACAACTTGGGGTTGAAACAAAGGGGCTGTGGTATCGAAATATCCTATGTTAGTGGCTACAGCTAGTGAACTGCAATATTATGTATACAGACACACACATTTTTGGTTGAATCCCAACCTGTAGCCATAGAGTGATGCATTTCACACCAACAAAATTAGAATGAGAAAGCAAGAAAAACTTAAGTGGGTAAAGTGTCTCCTCTACCTGAAGAAATCCAAAAGGCTCAAAATGACAGGATCATGTATGTCATACTCGACCAAAGAAACAGAAATCCTCTGGTCTGTAAACATGAACACACCTGTGCTCAATCAAGGACCCAGGATGGGACCACTTCATGAACAATATACAAAATCAACATTGAGCATTGAGAACAGTCATACACACCACAACCAGATAGCTTAGCATCAAATCTGAATAAAATTACAAGTAGGCTCCCAGGGAGGTTCATGCAACTCAAACAGACATCTGAAAAAACATCTAGGGACCCAAGAAGGATGGACCTCAACTTCATCCTCTTCTCTAAGAGTGGAGGTTGGTTTGGTTTGAATTTCAAGCAAAGCTACACCAGGGCTATCTGCACTACCCATCCATAATTTAGCAGTGTAAGGCTAAAGGGAAGAAAACTAGTCATCACCACCAACTGCCAACTTTTGGGCTACTCTTTTACCAATGAATAGTTGGATTAACCATCACATTATAATGCTCCCACGGTTTAAAGGGCAAGCATGTTTTTGAGTAATGGAGATTCAAACCCTCTGAGTACGAGTCAAATGCCTTAACCACCTAGCCATGCCGGAACAACATTCAAACACTTTAGAGGAAAAGCTTCTGTCTGCCACCCCAGTGACTGGAAACTAAGGATGGTAAGGAATCCCAAGCTACATAAGTAGAGACTAAAGGGTAAAACACTTTGGGGAGTCCTGAGAAACAATGCTCTGGAAACTGTGCAATATGTGAACTATTTTCCCTACAATTTTAAAAGCAAATTGTACACCATTTTTTCAACCTGAGGAGCAGCAAAGAGGAGAAGAATCCCCTTTTCCCTATTGCCTTACTCGTAATAGTCCATGAGTAGCAGTACATAACATTAAGGTAATACCATTCAGTAAGCACCTAGATGGTTTTATGGAATGCCCCATTTAGAGACAGCCTATTGCAGCCTGAAGTAATTATAGCAAAAGTGGTTGTTATTGTGGAATTAAAAAGAGAAAGCACACCTGCTTGGTCAACTTTTGCCACAGAGTAGATCCAGTGAGAAATAAAAGGGACCCTGAAAAATAAAATGCATGATTGAAGAAAATATTCACCTCTGGTTAAAATCTAACAGATGGGTCAAAATAACTAAACCCTCAGAAGAAGAAACAGCGAGATCGTATAAGTAATGAGATAAGAAAATATTAGGAGTATTCCACATACAAGCCAACACAATGTCTTCCAGAGAGCCATTCAACTGGGCAGCTAAAAACAAAAATATGATGAAGCTGGTTAGATTTGACATGTAAAAGATTCTTCTCCTGTAACAATAATCCATCATACATCATGTGAATCAATCTGCAAAGCCACCTCATTAAGATAACAAGAGATGAGTCAATTTTAAATAATTTGAAATGAGCCACATAACACTTGAGGGCCCTGATAGGTCATAACAAACAAATGTGATTGGAATAGTCATAGAGGTGAGAAATGGCTGGCAAACAGATTGGTGAGAATTTTTTCCCTTCCCTAGCTGCTGGTGTCTTGTGAAGGAAATACCTAGAGATAAAGCAGGACAAATGTAGAACGAAGGCCAATGTACATGGATTGCAACTAACTCCAACTGACAAAGCTCACAAACCAATAACAACAAAAATAAAATTTAAGAGAAAGGTGAAACAAAGAACATGAGCCTTAAGACTTAACTAAAGGGAAGATGAAACAACACATGTAAAACAACTGTAAAATTCCAATTCAGTAATTGAAAAGGTCAAAAGCCAAAGAATACAAAACAGTTTGATTAGATCTGATAGTATTGTGGATTTAAATACCTTCCAATATTTAGAATACTGAATACTGGAGGAAAGAAACCTCCCATAACTCCCTCAAGGCAGAAGACAGTCAATGAACATTTTCTAACACTGTGTCTCTACCCAATAAATCCCAACAAACCAAAGAAAGAAATGATGAAGAGAATTTTACTGAGATAAATGTCAGCAAAATCCCCAACCTGTCCTCAAGTTGATGAGATGAATGTTGATAGGCTTCAGCAAAAGTTGGGTCAAAGAAAAATAACTTATGATAGTCATGAGAGAAAGGGAAATCCATGAAATCTGTGATCTATTTAATGGGATCACAGGTTCAAATCTAGACCAACCACAGATCCAATAGAGGGTCCATTCAGTGAGTATCTAATTATACCTCCTCCTGGCAATGATAAGCCAAACCATGCTGTTCTGATAAATGTGTGGGACAAGGCATACCTATCCCATCATATAACAAAGTGACAAATCTACCAGCATGAACAGTAATATCGAGAAGAGGAAAATGAAGTAGTCACTTGCCATCCTTCCTGACACCAAGGAAGGAGTAGAGTCATATGCAACTGGAGACTACCAACACATCACAAACCCAACTAATCAACTGAAGAAAAAGAAATTTGAGGTGGTGGATCAAAAATATCCTCTTCATTTTAAGTTGAAAGCCCTGCCAGATGAAATGTTCATTGAGAAATTGCTTCTTGTATTAATGTTACTCCCATCTTATAACTAACTACCAAGAATAAAATTCTGACATTTAGTTACTCTGTTTTTACATGAAAAGTTATCTGTAAAACCAAACTGTTTCACAAAAATTATAAAACAAAATATTGGTAGCATGAAAAGTGTACAAAAACATTAAACATGTAGAATACACCTCTTTGGAAACATCTAATTGATCTGAAATACATGGAAAAAATAGTATAACAACTTAATTTGGCCATCTATCTAACATCTTTAAAACACATTTGATAACCACTGTTATGATTTCTAAGCTTATGAAAAATATTTTGCAATCATGGTTTAGTACAAGGAATTAGGGCAAGTGTTGCAAGGTATTATTGATATTATGCCCAAAATGTTGTTTTTGGTGAGGATATCTAAATGATGATTAAATGTGTTCTTATCATTATGTTTCAGTTTCCTTGTGTATTGAACTATGTACTGCTGACCACTATATATTTTGTGTGTTTGTATCCTGCACTTTCCACATGTACACCTCTCTCACAGTTTTATATAATTAGTTTCTCTATTTATAACTTATTTCCAGATAGCTTACTTTGATCAAAGGCATTAATAACTGCACTTACAGTTGCCACTAAATAACCAGTCTTTCAAAGGACTGACAAAGATTATGAATATAAAGAAACATTACATTTAATTCTAATAAAAGTCAAAACATCAATAACATTTTGTTCATTATAGAGGATAACCCTGAAACAGTAATCTAAAATTAGAGAATAAAGCTAACTCTAGAAACATACTTGGAAGAAAATAGCTCCAGGACTATCCTCCTTTGGTGGTTTAGAAACATGGAGATTCAGTTCATCTTGAGAACCAAGAGATTCCAAACACAGTGTGTATAAAGCATCAGGCAAAAGACTTCCCTCTAGGTCAGATACAAAATTTAGTGAACTAAAGACATATTTGAATTTTAAGAAACTAATTTAATATCCTGCATGCAGTCAGTCAAATCACATAAGGTTGAAAAATAAACCTAAAGAGTCATATACTTAACAGATTAAAATTCATTGTAACTAAATAACATCACATATTATGGGCTATATCCACTTTCCAGATTTTCTTTTTACATAGAATCCCACTAAACATAAACATTTTAAACCTGAGCATAACTTCATGTAATGAGTTTGTACAAGATTTGTTTATATAAACATAAACCCTATTGCAACAGGCCATGGATCAAAGGCCATATCATTGTGTTCCTTAACTTGTATTCAAAAGTTAAATCAATTACTATTTTATGAATTTATGTCAGTGAGCTTGGAATAAAATTGTGGATTATAAATCAAATTTTAGTATTACACATTAGTTAATATTTAATTTAAAAGTAAATATTAAAAGAACACACCTAAATATTGATTTCTGGGAGTCACATGATACAATGAATGGAGAACTGCTTCAAATTAGATGTTTGTAATGTCAAAATACTGGTCTATAGTTTCATACAAATTAAAATTCAAATTACCAATACTGGCAAGCTAGAATATAAACTAAGAACTTGATATCTTTTCATTTTGCCGAGATACAGCTGAATCAAAAAAGGTATCCCCATTTACCTCTTTCCATTTTTGGAAACAATCTCTTCTATACACTTACTTCAGTATATGACATGTGAATAACCAATCAGCAGCTTAGAATGTCATCTTAATGGTTTTCTCAGCTATTTTAATGTGTTAAAAGCTGTTTCATTATTTCAAACTAAAATTTTGAGGAAGTAGGTTGTGTTTAGTCTGTTCAAGATTTCATTTTTTAAGACCTAAATACAGCTTAGTAAATTAGCTTGGTAAATTAAAGTAAAATTCTGTGGTATAAATATAGGAATTCAAGATTTTATTGTTATTGAACTGCATGTATAAAACTTAAACAAAATATTTCATTTCATATCTTTCACATCCAAAATTTTAAAAGGCTTAGCAACCTATTTCAAGCAGCAACCAAGTACAAAGGCTGTAGCTTGAAGAAAGAGTTGTTTGACTTACTTCTTTATTTACTGTTCTATACTTTCAGAAAAATAAGTTTAATAATTTATTTCTAAACAGTAACAAGGTATTATATCTGAAATGTGGTTATTTTAAAGAATATTAGTCCACTAAAACACAGCCAAGATTGGGTCACTTTGTAAAGTCTAAAGATCAGTTTCATATTATTGGATACAGTAAGATGACTGCAGATGCACTAGATCAATACAAGTGGTATCAGTCAGGCAAAACTGGAAAGATCAGTATAATAAAATATATATATATTTTAAATCATGAGACTTATAGCTATTAAGACTAAAATAAGCACAATTTACATTTATTACCTAATTTTTATATGGGTTACAAGGTCAGTCACATTGACAGACTCCACAGTCAAGATATAGAAAATAACACAATATAAAGTCTTACTGAAAACAAACATTTGAAATGTATTTAGGAGGTTTTAAAGATTCCACAAATAATGTTTGAGATTTATAAGATTAAGAATAATTTGTAATTGTAGCATGAAAATCACTTTGCACTCAGACTAGTACATGTATTGCAAGTTGTAGTATAGATACTTAACATGTGCAAATGTGTATCGAACTTGTGTATATTATACTAAACTCATCATGAAAGGGGTAAAACCATCACCAACTTATTTTTAAATGCTATTACATAATGAAACAAATACTGATATGCCTACTTTAATGGATAGAATATTACTATAAAGAATAATTCACATGAAAAAAGGTATATTCTAATTATACACTTCAAAAGCACAATTCATACAGCCTTCAGTACACTACCTTTAACATTAAAAATAAAAAAGAATGCTTTACACACACACAGTGTTAATAATATATTAGATACAGATTTCCATACTACTGCTAGCACTGGAAAGTTTTCTTATTAACCCTTTTGTGATGGGCTCAGTGTAAAATACACAAGTTTGTGTACACATTTGCACATTAGTATTTATAATAGTATTTCTAACATAAATTTTAATGCTCTGTGTACCTTCACAAAATCTGATAGACTTTTAAGAATGATTCCAAGTCTTTTGTATACAAAGTCATATTTTTTAAGGAAGTATTTTTACTAAAGATTTGTTTGTGGTAATAACATGTCTGTTTTGTTTTTAATCAAGGTACAAAGTGACTTACATTTAATGATTAAAAAACTATTCTTCATCCCCACAATCTCAAAATTATTTTTGTAATCTTTAAAACCTCCTAAATACATTTGTTTTCAGTATGACTTCATATTGTGTTATTTTCTTTATTGTAACTGTATGTGATTTGTCATAACCACCATGACAAATTAGAAAATAAATATAAATTATGTTTTCTTATGTTCCAGAATGACTACAAATTATAACATGAAAACACAAAAACTTAGTCTAAATAGCTTAAATATCAAAGTATTATACTGACCTTCCAGTCATGCCTGGCTAACAATACAGAAGTTACAATGATGCAATGTATGTTACTATATCCAATTAATACTGACCTTCAGTCATTATAAAGTAACCTGTCATGACTGTAATTTTGTGGACTAGTATTTTGTGAAATAGTCACATTTCAGTTATAACACATTATATATGTATATACATTACTATTTACAAATAAGTTATTAAAATATAGAGTAGTAAATGAAGTAAAGCATACAATTATCCGTCCTTGATGTGACCTATGCACTCAGTTGCTGCTTCTTGTAGCTTGCTACACCTCAAGAGACTTTGCATGTAATGTGAAACAAAAGAACTTATTTAAAACTTTTATACATACATTAGAATAATTAAAAAGTCATAAATTACAATCTCAATATCATAGAATTTAATTGCAATTTCTCAATTTTAGTAACTAAGCTGTATTTAAATGCAAGAAGTATGGAATTTGAAGCAGCCCAAAATCTCGTTTCAAAAGAATGAAACAACATCCTATCGTATGAAAATGTCTGAGAAAGCCACAAGTGTGACATTCAGAGTTTTCAGTTGGTTATTCACGTCATATACACAATTACATGTATATAAGGGATCATTTCTAAAAATGGAAAGTGGTGAACAGGCCAACTGTATTTGATTCAGAATTCAGTACATGAGTAACATCTCAGCAAACAGAAAATATATTAATACTCTCATTGAAAAATTAATTTATCCTTGAAAGTCTTGGTCTAAAATTTTAAAATGTACGCTGATCAACTGGAGCATTTGAGTTACCAAAACTAGCATAGGAATCATGAAATTTAAATTTCAAAAATATTGTGACTATACATATTTTATAACATCAATTGTTAGATGTTCCTCTGTCTAGTTGTTATTGCAATGAATTGTTGGGAACTTATGAACTATTTTATTTAAAGCTCTTAATATATTTTCTTCCCCTACTGTGTGGTGGCAAAGTAAATAATGGACAGACTGACAAATGAGCATCATTGCTTTGGCTTAAATATTTCTTAAAATAAAAGACAACAATAGATGTTGGTTAAGGTTACCACATGATCTGGTTAAATAAAACTTAAAAGTAAAACCATTTGGCCCATTTCTTGTAGTGCAAATCATTTGACTAACTCTTTCACACATAAGTGCATCTGTTATACAATTTATTTTAATGCACTTCTCAAACAAACCAGCTGATGAAAATGTTTGAAAGTTCAAATCTACTTTTACAGATTATGTAGCTTCTCCAAATATCATATATTTATATGCAATAACTGCATGAATTAGAAGCTTTGAAAATTCACAAAAACATTTAATTGTTCTGTGTTTAAGATACAATTAAAAATGCTTACATCTGTTTAGATTTTAAAGAAATAACTAAATCTTATGCTCTACTGAATTATATTAAAACTTTCCTATAAAAAATTTGATTTAATAAAATTATAAATTCTATCTTTGCTTTTATTCAAAAAATAACACAGTTTCATTGTGTTTAAGGTCACTGGCATATAATAAAAATAACTATTACTAGACCAAAAATGCAACCCAACATCATTTTCTTCAAATTTTTAATTAAAAAATTCTATTTAATACATGTAGTAAGTGTTAAAGCAATTTTAAGTTGATTTAGATATTTTTGTTACACTTCTTTTTGGTGATTTTCTTTGTCCTTTCAAACAGCTATGTAGGCCAATAAAACCTAATGAACATACAGCCTAACACAGTGGTTTTGCTAGTGAAACAGAACTTGATATGGTTGAGTGCAAAATAGTTTATCAAAGCCTACCTCCTCTACTTTTAAAATACTGCAGCAACATAATTTAGATGATGTATAAAATGACAAAGCCAACTTTTATAAGCTTTAATAAAAATCAAAACAACTATGGAGGAAATTGTTCATGAATATCTATTCTTTTAAAAACACAAAAAGCATGCTTCTATCATTTTCTTCTAATTTCTACAAAAGTCTCTGCTGAATTAGAAGCCAATTTAACTGGATATTATAGCTTTCATATAAGGCATCAAAATAGGAATTTGTGGCTTGGTGAAATAACATCAACACTTTATCTCATTTGTTTACTTTTTTGTGATTCCAACTTCACTTCAAGCTTCCTATCAGCCTCCTCTATTTTTTTAACAATCCCTATTCTCCCTTTTCAAATTAACAACTTTCATTAATCTTGTTCCTTTATGTTTCTCTATGATACACCATTTTCAGCCAGAGTTTTAATCTCTGTTTTAATATATTTTTACTGAAGTAATTACATTTATACCATATGTTACTGTTTCAACTGATTATGGAATTTAAAAATCCCTTGAAATGGAACACAATTTTTGTACAAAGCATTTTATATGAATTTAAACAATTACTAATAAAAATGCTCAATGTAATATGATTTAATACAAATATAACAAAAAAATTATATACACACATACAGTTAATGATGTGTTGGCATCCCCACTTCATAGTATTATAAATTCTACCCTGTCTTGATTTCAGTATCTGACCAAAAATGAAATTATTTGATAAACTAAATATTTCACGTGTAAATGTTTTTCAAACTCCAAACCTGAACTATCAATGTTGTCCTCTATCCACTTTTTGGTTCCTTGAAAATTAAACTTTCCTGCTCCAGACAGCAAAAAAACTAAATTGAACCTGAAGAATGTAAAAAACTAAAATTTAATCTCAACATAGAAATAATACATTAAAAAAGATTAATTCACAGCTTAAAATAAAGTCTTAGTATCTTACACAAATATAACAAAAACAAATTTTTGTTTACTACTATTCAAATAAACTCATCCAATCTAAGAATTTTATCTGTGTAAAACACAAATGTGAACAAAAATATATATACACACACATAACATTAACTTGTGTAACTTATGAAAACTTTTTATCAACACATGAACCAATAATTGAGAAAATTACGAATTAACTGTACATTTCTTTAATGCTGGTGTGCATTAGTTTATGCAGTGTCTCCTTGAGACAATAACTTGGAGATGAGAAATAATGAAATACAAATGTGAGGTTACAATGCAAAACAGGAAGTTCTGATATATGGTACTTTTGTTTTACTCACCACAGTAAACCTATATTTAAATATGATTTGTAGAATATGTAGCACGGCACTAATTCGTTCCTCTGAATTATTCAATGAGCTGTTTAAGATAATAAATATGAAGCCTATTATATCATACTATTCAGTGGTGAACCAAATGACAAACTGTGATTCATGTTTGTTTTAGGTTATTAAAGATTTAAATTTCAACAGAATACAGTTGAAAATCCCTGAAGTTTACTTTATGAATACCATAATAATGTTTGAATGTGCTTGTAAATACAGTTCTAGATAAAATAATTTATTTTTGCTGCCCAAAACATAAAAGGAAATTTTACAGCAAGATACAGAATGAAATATTCACATACAACTCTTTAATATTAAGATCAATTTGAAAAACCATAAACCTGTAACTTATCAGAAAATTATATCTTGAGATTATTGTACATATTTGATCATCAGCATCACTTATTTCTTACATTTGTAATATATAATTTCATAGTTAACTCATTTCCATCAGCAACCATGTTTTCACTTAACCAAGTTATTAAATATATTTTACATACAATTAACTTTGTTTCTGATAATAGTGAACAATATTAACCTTGGATGTGTTCTTGAGCTGGTGTATAAACGAGACAAAAGTCGAGCAAGTTCCAATAATGCAGCCACCCCACTTCCATTAGAATCAGCCCCATATGCCAAACCCTAGAAGATATCAGATTTGTAAGTTACCTTAAAATAAGCCATTTTCCTTATAATTCAATAAAAATGAAATGCTTTCAAAATTACTAAAGTGCACTTAACTTGTTCAGCAAAAGAAAAAAATAAGTATTCACATCTTTAAAAGATACCAATATAACAAAACCAAGAAAGACAATAATCAGAAAAAGTAATATAATAAAATCTTAATTGTACAGAAAAGCACTCAGAAATAAAACAGCAACTTAAACATAAAGTTACTCTTAGAGGTAACAAAACCACCTAAAGACCAGAAACCAGATTGACACAAGTGTTACTTAAGACATAAAACATATACTTCTGGTACTAATTTTTTTTTTTAACATTCTATCTAATTAAAATCAATAACTTCAATGCCACTGTAGTCCCTTCATTTTTTCCTTCTTACAATATAACTGTTTAAACAAACAGCATGAAACTTAGCAAACATTTACTAAATAGTATCTCACTATGGCTTTCAAAAAAGTCAATTTGATTTAGGCTAAGGGACATTTTAAATAATTTAAAACAAAAACATTTCTAGGTATGAAAAAAACATTAAATGAAAATACAAAAATATTCTCAGAACTGTGTTTGCTCCTAAGTTTTCTAAGCTTTACACTAAATTCTGCTCTTTTTCCCTGCAGAAGTTGCATCTGATTTTATCTCAGGAAACCATAAAATATTCTCACACCACTTTGATTGTAAACATTCTTGTATATCATAATCTGCTCTATTCAGTGGTATTAAAACTTTGCCTTTAACTATTTTCAAAGCTGTTATTAATTAGTTGTTCCCACCCTTTTAGGACCTTGTGGCATGTGATGTGAACAAATGCCTATAATAATCAAACTTCAGATAAAGGAAAATTCATAAAAAAAACAAAATTTGGTTGATTATATTCTTAGAGAATGACAGTTCCTTAGCAAATAAATGTTTATGTTTAGGGATTGTAATAAAAAAAAACTAAGTTTAAAAATCTTTCATACTTTGATTTGTGAATTACATTAAATAAATGTTACAAAATGCTGAAATATCAATTATAAAAACTTTTTAAGTAAAAAAATATTTTAAATACTTACACTGAAACCCACTAAACACCAGTACTGTTTAAGGAAAACTTGCTAAATATAAGAATGATAAGAGCTGGCTTTAAAGTGTTGAACAGTCGAGGTGGGCCAATATATCCCATGTTGTCATACAATATTATGTTATACTAAAAAATTGCCTTGACTTCAACGAATAGTAATTGTACATTACACCATTAAAGATAAATAACTTTATCATAAGTTCTAATTAATGCAATATCTCTGGTCACAATTAATAGTAATTAAACAATGCTTAGAATCTGTCATGTTCATTTCAAGATTTTTCATCATTCACTGATGTGAAGTTTTAATGTGTAATAATCTTGTTTCTGAAAATAATTGTCTCATTCTATTTTACTGTTGGGTGAAAAAAAAATTAATTCATGAGTTAATCATAATAAAATATAAAGTGATGGCAAACCTATGATATGCATGCCCAAGAATTGTCAAGAATTATCCAATATTATGTAGATTTGTAAGTTGATGTTTTTACAGATTTCTCCTTACATTTAAATGACTTGAACACAAAATTACAGGGACCTGGCAAAACACTTGATGTTGTGTTTAATAACATAAAAGCTTTTCAAATTGAACTGAAAATTTTTAAATGTGATATTACTAATGGCACTTTTAAATATTTCCCAAACCTTAAAAAGCACATGACAGATCTTGAAACCATGAGAAAATATACATTCAGAACTTGCAGATACAATTTTTAAGCATCATTAATTCAACTTCTGAACAATTTTCTTTAAGATTTAATAATTTCAGGTAATTTAAAGAAACTGCAAAATTCATAAAGTATATAGACAGTGTAACATTAAACAAACTGAATTTGGAAATGTTGCAGTGGATTGACTTGGATAATTTTGAGATGCAACTGATTGATTTACAAAGCAGCTCAATTTGGATGTAAAAATTTGTTGACTTAAGAGCTGAACTAGAAAATATTTAAAGATCAGTTACTAACTGAAATAATGGAGAAAATGGGGTTCTGAAACTCTAGAATTCTATTCCTTAAACTTTTGACTGTCTGAAAAATGTTAATGTCAATATTAACAGTATTTTCATCAACATATTTATGCAAGTCATTATTTTTAGAGATAAATTTTGTAAAGTGTAATCATAAAAATAGATTTGCTGATGAATCTAGTGCTGCATGCATAGCTCTCAAAACAACCAAGTACAACCCCGATATAAAATACGTCATCGCTGATGCAGCAGCAAAAATCTCACTAACAGTAAAATGTTTATTTCCCTTTTCTTGTTTTTTTTTGTTGTTGTTGTTGTTGTTACATAATATAAACCAATGGAAATAATTTCACAAAATGCTTTCTATTAATAGTAAAACAATGAATAAATGCAAATAACCAAGAGGACTCCTTTTTTCCTTAAAAAACTCCATTATTATTGTTACTAATTCATTAATTTTTTTCTTCTTAATTACTATAGTTATTAGTAACATGCAACTCCTAAAGCTGTTTCATTTAAAATAATTCAGAATAATAATAAATGATAATCTGCTGCTAACAATTACCATGGGCAAGTGAGATAATTTTTTAGGTTATCCTCAATTTGGGCACACAAACTCTAAAAAGATTCACCATCCCTGAAATAGTATTCTCACATTGATTATAATGGTATAATTTGTTTCTCAAAATATCATACTATTAAAGGTGCAAAACACAAAAGAAAAACAGAAACTTCAGTGTTTAGAATTAAAAATTATATGACATTTAAAATCACATTTAGATATGTTCTTTTTATATCTACTTTTAAATTACGAACTTAACTCAAAAGTTGAATTAGAATCTACAACTTGGTTCCAAACTTATTGAGATAAATTTATAAAACAGTACTCCAATAAAATTTTGAATATGAACATAATGACACAACCTTTGACCTGTGATCTGTTGATAAAGGATCAAAATCATAAGACATTATGGATCATTATCAGTAAACATACTTCTAACTACTCAAATGTCATAATAAACTAAAAGAACAAAGATAGGTAACAAATCTTCTATCCCAAAGCTTCATGGTTTTAAACAAATTTATAGTAATAACATATACCATGAGTTAATGTCAGTTTATATACTTGCAACCACTTACTGGGCCTATACCATAAGTATCATAATAAATTACAACATTAAACAACTGTTCTTACATCTCAAAATATTGTAGCTTTAAACAAGTTTAAAGTCTTAACCCATTAATACAAGTGAATATACCCACAAACACTTACTGGAGCAATACCATAAGTGTCATAATGAGCTACAAGAACAATGGTAGGCAACTGCTCTTCTATTCCAAAACCTGACAGTTTTCCCTAAAAAACAAATTAACAAATTCAAAACCACAGAAATTTGTAACTGCATTGGGTACTGTAGCTAAGCCTAAAAGTAAATAATTAAATGTCTATACATTTATAAGACTTAACTTTAGATAAATATTAAAAAATTAACCATATTTTGATTAAAACCAAGCATAAAGAAATATGTAAAAAGAATAAAAGTATCCATAGTATTAAGTGAAATTTAAGTTTTTTTTCCACAAAGATACAAAATATCCTGTATGAAGTATCAGCTTTGGCTTTACCTCAGATTACTCAAATTATACATGAAAACTGTAGACACATAAACAGAAACAATTTTATTACTTGACACTATACTGTTAGTATTGGTGACTAGATAACAAAGATTACATATTTTATCAAGCAAAGTAATGAATTGTTCTACATGCACACCAAAGTTCACTGTTATCTTTGAGAGGAAGGTCCAGATATTGATAATCTAAACAGTTACTAAAAAAAAGCCACTTTTGCCTTTAAAAACAACTTCTACACATATACAAATGTATAGATCACACATTCGAGAACATTTTAGTCATATGCATGTAATAATAGCTTTATTAACAAAATGTCAGGATTTTGTTTTTTAATATGTGTACTGGGAATTAATAGAAAAATTCAAATGAAAAAGTCTGAAAATGTTTCCAGAAGATATTTACATAAAATTTCAAACAAAAATAAACAGTTAGTATGATTTAAAATATTTTATAATTTGGAAAGAGAAACGAATACAAGAACAACAAAAATAATTACTATATGAACCTACCAGTACCTCAACCACACCATCTAGAAATATGTCAAAAATCAATGGATGATTTCACTACACCAATACATTGTTTAGGAATTTTTTAAACACTGAAATATAAACATGAATACTTTTTTGTGCAACAACAGCCTAGCAGAAGCTTTCAACATTGATAATCTCAAGAATTAATAAATAAGAGTCTTTGACATCCACTAACCAACATAATCAGCACAAAGTTACACTCTTCACACACAACCAGGTTCAAATTCCTAATCAGTGCAAACCTTGATGCAACTAAAATATCAAAATTCTTAGCCAACAAAGGTTGATAGAAGTGTGTTGAACAATTAATCCTATACTAAATTCTACCATGCCAAACTACTTCTTAAAGGAAATAGCTGCTTGCTAGCTTCTTTCTACACAGTTAATACACTGCATAGGGTACCATGACAGTTATATCAGTACATTCATTCAATCAGAATTCTTATATGCCCTTTGTACAAATATATTGGAATTCTAAATATAAGTATTCTCTTCTTAGCTCATTCAGTTGTCAAAAATGACACAAAAAATTAGCCCTATAATAAAATGGAAAGAATGATAATATATTCTCTTGTCCTGACACAATACTGTATAAAACCTAAGTAAGGTGGAATCTTAAGTCAGTTTTATTGATAATTCTACATATTTCATATACACAATAAAGGTAAACCACGATGATGTAAAATAAAAGAAAGAAAAATACATACTATAAAGTTTACATACCTAAAGACCTTAAAAAATATTAATATTCAAACATTTGTTGGTACAAAAATCAAGAGATGTAATGACATATTCCCAGTGATTTTACGCAACACTGGTAGTGAGAACATTTGATACATACCTGAATGTTTGTGACCTGAATGTCACTCTGAGCTTTGGTTTGGCTATTAGACACAACCAGCTGAAAACCACTAGCTGATAAAGTTCCCCACAGTTCTGTAATGTTATAAATAAATCAAATTAGAGAAACTTTTAAAAATTTATGATAGAGTATTTTCATAAACTTGTTAATCAAAATGGTAAAAAAAGACTGAAGAAATACAAAGAAAAGAAATACCATAAACTTAGGATTTTAAATATGGGATCATTCATTATATATTTAAAATTGGCTGGTATTGGTAGAGAAAGCACTAGAGGAGCTAACAACGTTTTGACCTTCTTCGGTCATCGTCAGGTTCACAATGACCAAAGAAGGTTGAAACATTGTTCGATCCTCTAGTGCTTTCTACCCATACCAGCCATTTTTAAATACATAATTTTCTCTACAAGTGGGCTTTCTCATCATCATGGGATCATTCACCTCAACTGACAAAAAGAGGCTAATATTAAACTATATTCATCATATTTTGAACATAAAATTTCAAACATTAAAATGGAATTACCTTCTGCAGCTGATCCAGCTTGTTTTCCACTTGAAGACTTTTGTACATTTCTATATATCTCTGTTAATTCTGGTGTTTCTAAACTAAAATATACAGGTATCTGTACTTCTTCCTCTAGCAGACTTCTCTCAAGCTCCATAATATGCTATTAACAAACACACAATACATTAACGTACAAAAACATGGTGATATAATGTTAACAAAGGCATGATACCTTAAAAAAACTAAATGTTTTAAAAAAGTTTTTATTTAATGAGAACAAAAGCTGTGTATGTTAAACACAACATTTCTTTCACCTTTATGTGCATTCTCCTCCATGTATCCAAGTCAGCAGTGTAATGATGGTAAAACATCAGTATTCAGATCAACTTTAAAAGGTAATAGCAATTTTACACCTCTCATATTCACTTACTCTAAATATTTATTTGACATTGCAAACTAGTTCCAGAAAAGAAAATGGAATCTTTGATTGACAAGAACCATAAAACCTATCAGTAAATTATTTTTAAATGCAAAATATATTTACTTCACTTATGCACTTGTCTCAAAAACATTAATGCATTAACACACACACATACAGAGATAAATTAATTAATGAAGAGAGAGGAAAATATGCATATATGAAAAATGCAGCCACAATATAAACATCCAACACCATGACAAATTATGAGTCATCATGTAATGTACCCTGGTTTGTAGAGGTACTGGTGGAAGTAATACCCAAATTGTGTTGGGTGTACACCAGCTGTTCAGTTAACCTCAACTTTGCCAGCCTCATATGCTCATGAGAGACAAAAAGGAGCAGATATAAGTGTTCTAGTCCACAATGTTCCAAATCTTTACCACCATTTGCTGTCTGCAGCCAGATGTAAGATGGTTGCTCACAAAAAATAATGAAATAAAAGCTACAATAAGAAATAAATAATTAGAATACAAAACATCAATGGGTAAAACAGCAAAACTATTGTTAAAACTGGCATTCCAGTTCCCAATATGAAGTTTGGGCATAAATACCAATATATTAAGATATAACTACACTAAGCCTAACAAATATTATAAGTACAGACCCCATTTTCCACCCTTTCACACTACTATTTAGATCATTAATGATTCTAAACAAATCCACACAGTAGCAGGTGTTATATTGGGAAGATGATATAACTACATTAATCTACTTATATACCAACATGTACTGACAAACAGCCCCTCAAATAACAAACCTGTTTTTCTTCTGGTTTTAAACTGGAAAAATTTGTTGGTAGAAGAGCTAATAAACCACCAGCTCCTTGTTGGACAATTTCTTCAAAGTGAGCATGAGTTAGATCACGCAGCCAAGCAATCACACATCTTCTAGTATATGTTTGTGACCCTAAGGTCCGTGCTTCCATGTTCACAGCAGCACTACGACATCCTAGAAGAAGACATGCCAACATTTATCCAATAAATAAAGAGGGCAACTGCAAAAACAATGGTATATTGTAACCTACAGAAAATTTAATAAATTAAAAAATATTTTTATGAGCATGGTTACAAGAGTGATTTAAAATGTTATTGCAGATGGTAAAAACTGATTACCTAAAAACATATGTAATTGTAAAATTTATTACAATTAAACAGAATACTACTTATGCAAAACATTTGCTTATTTACTAAAGCAATGATTACATTGATTTATGTTATATTTTTTTAAATCAGTATCATACTCAAACTATATGTAAACAAATTTCAGAATAAACTCGTAAATGAATTTTACATAATATTAAGCAAACTGAAGGATGCTAACATAGTTCTATGAACTCTCCAACCAGTGTGAAACGTTAGAAATCTAATTACTCATAAAATATCAAAACTGGCTTTCAAGATATTGCTCTCAATCAGCTATAAACAACAGTAAAGATAATCCTACCATGACCATGCCTATCATAAATATTGACTTAAAATGTTAATTTATTGAATGCATTGGTGTACATTGAAAATAACTTGCTACTTATTGTAAAATTGTCTGCTGAATTGTACTGCACTTTGCTATTTTTCTAAAAGTTACTATCAGAGTAAAAGTATCCAAAGCTCTAATTTTCTTGTTTTATGGTGGAATCACTACTCTTTCTTAGATACATCTGTGGCTTTTAGAAAAAAAATGTGGATAACTGAAACTCATTTAACTCAAAACTACTTACTGTAACTTATCTTTTTTTCAAGTTCTGCCTTATACCCTTTACAGAAAATAAATAAACTAACAAGAATGAAAACAGAACACATTACTCCAGAACTCGATTAACACTGCCCCAATAGCTCAGGATAAGTAAAAAAATACATTTAGACAAGGCACTGATGTGACTAGTGGCTTGATAGTATTTTATTTTAATTTTTTGATATACTATACCATTTGTTTTGGTGATTTTTCATATTAAAACAAGAAAACTAATTTATCAAACTCAATATATTCACACTATTTACTTCTTTAAGCAGATAAAGAATTGAAGAGCCAATCAGAAAATTATTTTCTCTGTCTACAGATTAATATTAGTTCACTGCTCAGTTTGTTTCAAATACTCTATAACGTTCAGTATTATCTTACCAATCCAAAGCATCTTTGAATATCACACAAATAATAATTAATCTATTATTCATTAAATGGAGAAAATATTAGAATTTCAATGTCAAAAATTAAGGAGTTTTTGTTTTGAAAAAACAAAAGGTCTCTTAGGTAGTTCATGTGGGGAACAAACAACAGATTTGAATTATTATTTTAATACCTCTGATTGTGAATCCACAATGGACCAATTAAGAATAATGTGGGAAGATGAGAAACAGAAGGGATGGGAGTTGGGAGAGAAGCCATATTCTCACTCTCAAGCAGCAAAGGTTATGAGAAAGAAAGAACAGTCCAGATAGAGCAGATACGTGTTGTGATAAATGTATGAGAAGCATGAATGATAAAAAAGTCAGATCTACCTCTATGCAACCTAGCAGGAAAAGAAAGTAGATCTTATTGGGGAAAATAGTATAGTAAACAAGAAACCAACAGTTCAAGGGAGATCCAGAAGAAAACCAGCAGAACCTATGAAAATGAAATGTGTTTGACAAGGAAACTCTTCAGCCAGAAACTTTCAGTAATGAAAGATCCTGATCAAAAAGAAAGGCAAAAACTGGGAAAGGTGAGAAATGGTAGGACAGGAAGAACAGAATCCTTGCCAGATAGACCAGTGATAAAAAGTATATCAATGGCATTGGTAAACTGATATCATAGCAGAACAAACCAAACAGGAAGGAAAAGAAACAAAACACAGTGCCAAGCCCAGACATCTTCCAAGGGACTTGACAAAAGTCATGCATAAAGCCAGAGGATAGGAATGGTGGGATGAAAGGTGTCCAAGTAAAGTTGATGATGGAGTGATGTAGACTGAGGTAGGAGTATAGGTGATGAAATCTAAAGAGGTTTCAGAAGAGTAACCAAGCCAATATGGAGCAACCAAAATAACTCAACATAAATTTTCACATGCATGATGGGTAAAACTATATATCATGCGACATGATGCATGGGAAGGGGAGACAGATTCAAATGGCTACAGTAAGGATGTATTGTTAGGATATTAAATATAGCTATCTACATCACACAGTAAAACAATTTTTTAAAAATAAGATAAAAACATTAATATATATATTTGTGAAACTTATGTTAAAACTGGGAACTTCTTGTAAGTAATTAGGCGGCTTGGCAATCATGCATGCAGACAAATGACTACGGGTATCTATATTAAGAGGCCTTGACGTTAGAGAAGGTTCAAAGAAGAATAAGTACAATGATTCCTGGAACTGATAGGTTGAGATCTTCTGTCTTGTTCTCATTGACAAGTGCTTTATTTTTTCAACAGACTAACAAATCTGTGGACAGATTCTTATCTAGTCTGATAGAGACTGCAACTTAAAGGTAATTTAGGAAGAGAAAAAAAAGGTTTATTGTTAAATATATAGAGATCATGGTTGGATTTAGTGATTAGTCTTTTATCTGCTGAGTGAGATTGAGAATCAGAACATCACTGATGAACAAAAAGTCCTCTTAGTGTCCCATAACTTATTATAAACACTATCTATGAAGAATTCTAAATCTTGGTTCCTATACAAGTCACACCTCAGTCTACAAAAACACAACACAGAATGAAAATTATAATAATTTGAGCACATTAAAGCTACCAATGTTTACACTTATCATGTACAGAGTTCTCAATAACTCAGAACACAAAGTATTTCACATAGATATTTCGATTTTGAAGTTCATAGACAAAAATTGTCATACAGGTACATTTACATATGGATAATTTAATTCAAGAATGCAAAAATATAAAAAATATATTAATTTTACTGTTCCAATGCTCTTATTAAGTTTAATCTCCAATATTATGCACAATAAAGCAGCTTTAGAGTTGAGTGCATACATACAAATCAAACTTCACCATTTAAATAAAATTAGCAATTTTTACTTTATTTCAACATTGTTCAAAAATATATCAAAATTTCTCAAATTTAAAAAAATTAAATTAGTATAGCTTACATACAAAGAAAAATCGTTTTAAGTGTTTGAACTTTGATCTCTACATTGCTCAAAGGGTTATAACCTGCAAACAATGCTCTCTTAGGTTTTCTAGATTTTGTTTGCCAGTCCCAAAGTAAAGACTTATATTTACTCATAACCCATCACCGTTAGAAATACTTTTTCATATTTTATCTCTCATGACTTTCCTCTCAGTGATTTTATTTGAAGTACTACGCTGCATGTAGAATCTTTTTATGATATCAAAGCACAAGGGCTACATAGTACATAACAAATCTTAGCCTTAGATTGAATACATATAGAACTAATGACTAAAAATGATTAGAAGGAAAAGATTCTTGTATGTCTATGTCAATGTAAAGTTAATGTAGTGAGGTAAGCAGAAATATATGTTTTCTAAAAAGTAAGTATGAGAACAAAACAACAGTGACACAACATAACCCTGCTTGTTGTCTGTACTATCATAATTTCATAACCAACAAGTGAACACAAAGGAGAATGTTATAATACATCACCATACTATACCTGCCCCATCCAGTGCTGGTAAAAATTTTACCTAATACCATAATTCATCAGGCTGGTTAGAATACAATTTGTATTACAAAGCATATTACTATTAGTAGTGGTCTAGATTTTATCCATCTGTATATACATAAATTTTCATTGAAAATTGTTATTGGTGTATATCACAATATGAACAAATTCAGCAATTGAATTGCAATTATTATCAATTTTATTTAAATAGTTTACAATATAACTCAAATCTGTATGATAATAAAAATGTTTTGTTACCATTTACTAATTATAGTAATAATATTACTATATTATTGCTATTAGTAAATAAATCTTTAAGTTTCTTTCTACCTTGAATATTCCAAGTAAATTCTACTTTTAATCTCTTTAATATTATCATTAACCTGTAGGCTACAGATGTTAAAAAATTTTCTCAACCCAAACGGGCCGATTTTACATATATATTTTTTCTACAAGTGGGTTTTCTCGACATCACTGATTATTAGATGTTATTATATATTTGGTCTACATAATTCTGCAGTGCAAGACTACTTCGCATGTTTCTCAGCGTAAAACACTGTAGAACTCACCACAAACGAGGTTAAAATACTAATATTAGTGCTATGCCTTACCATGAGGTGTACCATGCAGGTCGAAGTGCTGCATGCGATACACTGTAAACTCATGTGCTCCTAGAACCGGCGTCATTGGTGAGATTAAAATGAATAATGGTATAAATACAATGGTATAGAAGGGAACGGTGCCCTTTATTATTTCGAAGAATCCGTCTGTTTCTCCAAAAAACATATTGAAATTGAATTATAGAATCTTGGTGCTAACGAATATAAATTTCCTCCACTTTTTTCTGTTTTTTAACGATAAATGGCCTAATATTACCACCAGTAAAAGTTACCACCGCGCCATCTATCTAATGTTTAGATTATAGGCATAACCTATATAATATAGAGATGTGATTATTATATGGAATTTGTTTAGAGTTAACCATATAGCTACACAGTAGGCTGGCTGCACTCTGCCCACCATGAGTATCTAAACCACATTTCTAGCGCAGATATACCGTTGTGCCACTGGGACGCAAACTTGGTATTGTTGATTTTATAAGTTATTGTTTTTAGCGCAAGGCTACTTAATTAGGTACCTGCGCTCTGTAAGCAGTGGGTTATCGAAATTTGAATCTTAATTTTGGATTATTTGTTTGTTTGTTTTTTGAATTTCGCACAAAGCTACTCGAGAGCTATTTGCGCTAGCCGTCCCTAATTTAGGAGTGCAATTTTGAAAGTCCATAAACTTAACACTGAACGACCGGCAAACAATATCAAAATTAATGTGATGACCATAAGTAAAGAAAAAATAATAGTTTTGCATTCTTTCCTTTCCTATTTCTATTTTTAAGCATTAAAACAAACCTTTTTAAATTACTCTATCTCGATAACGACACTCATTTACAAAATTTCATGTTTTTTCAGTCTTAATTCTCAAACTGAGAGTGAAGTATAAATCTTCCAGGCTAAAATGCTGCTGATATATTTAACTACAATACTTAGAGTGATTGCTAAAAATTCTAAATAACAATGACAATTTGTAAGTTTATAATAAATATTTCATTTAAATTCTCTATTTTATTCAGCCTTAAATAAAACATCCAGAAAGAGTATATTTTAATCACTCATCTCAATCGTGAACTGTATATCGTATTTTATGTTACTTAAAACTTTCTTAAATTTTTCTTCTTTAAGAGTGTCATTCCAAATTAGAAAGCAATCAATCAAATGTCTTTTTCATTATTCTACCCACCTCTCCCATTAGTACAGCGGTAAGTCTACGGATTTACAACGCTAAAAATCAGGGTTTTGATTCCCCTCGGTGGGCTCATCAGACAGCCCGATGTGGCTTTGCTATAAGAAAACACATTTTCGCCTTTTTAGTCGTGGGGGCGTCATAATGTTACGGTCAATCCCACTATTCGTTGGTAAAAGAGTAACTCAAGAGTTGACGGTAGGTGGTAATGACTAGGTGTCTTCCCTCTAGTCTCACTCTGCTAAAATAGGGACAGCTAGCGCAGATAGCCCTCTTGTAGCTTTGCGCGAAATTCCAAAACAAAACAATCCTTTCATTATTCTTACAAATAAATGACATAGTCTAAACTTATATAACAAACTATTAAAAAATCAATTTTCACAATGACCCATTACTAATATTGTGTAACTTGGAGCAACTTTAGTCTCTACAGATGTCCCACCCTAATAGTTCATGATAAATATCATTTTTCTGAAAAAATAACTTTTCCTATAAATCAAATCCCTGCCTTTAAAGAAATACATTTGATTGAATCTAGACACAATAAAATATTTTTAGTTATCTAACGATATTCTGTTGTTCTTTAACCTATACCCATCAATATTAGGGTACGATGATTCTGCATTAATAATCGTGAAAATGTGATTAGATTCTATTAATTTATTTTAGTAATTCTTCAACATAGTTCTTATCATATCTGATGTAACTATGTAATACTACTATAGATTACTTTAAAATTAAATACAACATATCATTTAGTGGTTCTATAATTCCATCCATTCCACCTACTTTGGTCGTAATAAAATATCTGGCAAATCTTTTATCCAAAGATATTATGCTCGTTCCTTTTTCAGAATACTCCTTATTTTCTCTGCAAATTTAATTCTAATGTAATTATGGAGTTATTTTTCTTTTGTGTATTTTGATGAATCTATATTCAACTGGACTGAGACTATTCACTTCATTTTATGAGGCTATCAGACTATCTAGCTTCATTATTCCTTACTTCACAGGAATGTAAGATTTATCGAGAGTAAGTAACGCTACCACATGATTGGTCATTCTTATTCACGTATGGAAAATGCCATAGCCTCCAGATACAACCTATCTTCTAGTAATGGTCACTGCTGTCTACATTTTCGAACAAGGTGCAGCATTAAACCCTTTCTTCCAGAGACAGAATAGAATTACAAGGAACAAAAGTAGTTAGAACAATATACTCTTAATAATTTTCTTGATTACATCTTATATAAAAACTACAGGTGCACAGTAATATGTGATAAAAGTAGAATTAAATTATATTACTATCAGAAGAGTGATACTTTCTGTAAAATGAGTTTCTCACAGAGCAGTTAGCTAGGTCCACTAACAGGAGATTCAGAAGATACTACTGGACTATGAATTTTAATGATATTTCCTATTTACAATTAGGATTTTCTAGAAGAAAGACTCGAAATCGATAGTTTGACATTGAACAAAAAATACTTGTTAAAAAACACGATTACAATACAAAAACAAAACTAAACTGTGACGAGCGTCTAATGGTGCATTTGAAACTGATAAAAGTGAAATAAAGACTTTATTTCACAAAATATGTTAGATATGCGTGTCCCCCTGTTAGTTAAACTAACTTATTTGTTTCGGTGCGCGTGATAAGCCAGAAATTCAGTGAAATTACAAAAATAATAGTTCATAGTAAGTTGTGATTATTTCTAAATAGAAACGAACCTGGTTAAAAACTTTAAACCTACTTTCACAGCTCACATTTTCTGTTAACAAACCAATCACAAAACTAGATCATTAGAATCTGGAAGCATATTTGTTTAAAGTGATAGTCGTAAAGCAGTCTTTTATATGCAAGGTAATGTAGGATAGAATAAAACTCTTAACTCATGAAGCCTTTGACGAGTCCTGCTGCAGAAGGTAAAAACCTATAGTTTAATTATTATAAATATTTGACCAGATTTACAATGTTCAGAATTAGAACTGGAATAAATAAATATATTTTTATGACATATACATTTTCTGCAGGAAAATGAGATGTGAGATGCAGTGGATTGAGTACGTTAGATGAAAACGATTTTGAATATGCAAATAAACAAGTGACAACCACATTTAAAGTCATAGTGGGACAGAATGTATTAGAATCATTTTGAAATTTCTAAATATTGTTATGCCACCCAAAATGGATTATTTTAATATAATATATCTAACAGATTCCTCTGACACAAAATATTAAAAAATTCAGAGGAAAAGATGTGATCAGATCGGAGATTCAGAAGTTCCAATATGGCAACATCTCTTGAAGTTAATAGCATTGGGAAACAACGTTATATATACAAATTTGTCCTAAGGATCTTTCAAGAAGAGATTTGCATCAATCATTCTAGCTATAGTAAACAAAGTGCAGCTTATTTTAAGAGGTGAGGATCCACGAAACAAGATTCAAAGATAAATGACACCCAAATTCCAAAAGCAACAGTGCCTTACATAATCAAGAATTTTCTCTATTTAGAAGGTAAGCTATTAAAGAATGGGTTACCTAAGATCAGGCTTTTAGTTCTAGTCATATCTCTTGTTCAACCGTCATATCTCAATGGGCATTCATACTATTCCTAACGAAGACATATTGCATTTATATGAGATCAGACAGATGTAAGCTATATTTTCAATTCGTTTTTAAATTTAGATGTTCGCTAGAGAGCGCATGACATTAAAATTAACTTAAGGTAAGTTCGTAAAAATAGAATATCCAGAAAGTCAAGAAACTGGTAATTTTGACTAATATCTATATATTGGTACATTAGCTACAAATATAAGTTTGGAGTTGGTCTGTATGTAGTATTCAATCTGTGAATGCTAGAGAAAATATTGATCGAGTAAAGTTGTTCAGTATGAATTATTGCTTCGTTTAGCTAATAAGCGAGTTAGCATTTGTTATCAATAAAAGAAATGTCTGTTAGACATTATCAGGTCTATAGTAATTTCAAAGTCGACGTTGGAAGGTTTGTTTTTCAACTTAAGCCTACATCTTGCTTTAAAGTGAGCATAGTCTATATCAAATTTTAATAAGGAAATAAACTCTTTCGTCACTTGAACTGGAGTTTGTATTATTTTCACCATATAATAAAAAAAACAAAAAACCTAAATACATGCACGTATGCAGGAAGATTCGGTCTGAATCTCCTGGTTTGTAATGTGAAAAAAAAAAAATGCTTATATAGTTTGGCGCAGCTATTTAATATATTTAATATTTTCTACGTGGTTAACGCTTATTAATCGGAAAGGTACAAGATTTGACCAGGAACGTTTATAGACTTCAAACATTACAAACTTCAGTGGATTAACTTCAGACTTTAGTATTACTACGAGGACATTAGATATCTATCCTTTTTGGTAAAGAGTAAGCTTGTAAGTGGCGTGAGGCCAGCAAAGAAAAGATAGCTAACTAGCTTAAGCGAGGTGTAACTATCAATCCAGAATTAATTTGCTCGTCGTAGACCTGGACCGTCGATAAAATATTCAGCTCTAGACCAGATAAAAGACTCAGTACAGTTTGTAAAACTCTTGGATGTAAACCATTATTTACAATAATTATTGGTAATAACCGTTATTTGTATATTAAAATGTATTTGTGTTAAGAAAGAAAATTTTGTATATCAGTCTTGTCAAATATCATAAATATGATACATATTGACATTTAATTAACTTCTGAATTTAAAATTTCTGGCTACACGAAATTGTAATACATAACATAATAAATTGGAGGCTCGTCCGATATAAATTATAACACGTAACTGACACAATAATTTTGAAACGTTGTCTTCTGTACTTGAATTTCCACAACAGGCAGTCAGTTTCCCAGGAGCATAGTGGTGTATCTCCTTACTTAAACTGCTGATAACGAGGTTATGATACCGGTGGCAGGCAGAGAACAGATAACCCATTGTGTAGCTTTGTGCTTAATAACATATTTTTATTTTGATATGGTTGTTTGAGATATGCAATGTAATTTTCTGAACTTGTTATCAAAATTTGTTCATTACAAAAATCTAAAGAATTAATAAAAATAATTACAAATAAGTAAATTTTAACGTTTAATGATAAACTTTGATTAAAAGTTGGACTATCAGATTTCGTATGAGTTTGCAAAAGGCATCCAACTATTTGAAATAGATTGAAAACCGTAAGAAGTACTATCTGGAGTAGAAACCATATAGCGTCTTTTTCTGTGATGTGGCAAGGCTATATTATAAAACTATCAGTATTTTGTATTTTTGGCGTAACAAAAACGTTTGCAATTTCGAACGCGTTTACTTTTTCTAGCATGTGTTGTCTTTAAAATATAGCTTCTATTTTCATTCAAAATAACTGAACGTATCCACAGACAATAAAAGTATATAACAGCACAGGAATCGGGTTCGCGCCCCGTCGTGCTAAACATGCTCGCCCTCCCAGCCGTGGGGTGTATAATGTGACGGTCAATCCCACTATTTTTAATTGAATAAAGTGTTTGTTAATGGCTGTTTAAAAAAAAAAAATGGATTTCTAGCCGTGCATGCAAACGTTACCTATTTGAACTTAAAATTAGTACAATATAAAGGTAAGTTTAATTTCAGACATGTCACGCTTGTATATTATATATAGCAATTTATATTTCATGTAGTCCCATGGTGAATTAGCGGTAAGTTAACGGACTTACATAAATGAAATTCGAGGTTCGACATGGACAAATCGCAGATAGCCATGTTGTAACTTTGAGCTAATAAAATGAACAGGTGTGTGTGTTTTCTTATATCAAAGCCACATCGGGCTAGCTGCTGAGTCCACTGAGGGGAATTGAACCCTGATTTTAGCATTGTAAATCCATAGACTTACCACTGTACCGCCGAGGGACAAAACGAACCAGTCTGTTTCGTGTAAATTTAAATTTATTTTTCGATATGATGAAACTAATAGATAAAACTATGCACGTTTTTATTTCTTAGTTTTTATGTATTGTGCAATTTCTGTTCGTAAATACCTGTATTTTATTAGTAATTTAGTGTTAACTCTTGCCAGATCGTATGTAACTATGTAAAAATTTTAAAGTTACACTGAGCTAGGAAATAATGAAAATAAGCCCTGCATGGCCAGGTGGTTAAGGCGTTTGACTCGTAATCCTAGGGTCGCGGGTTCGAATCGCTGTCACATCAAACATGCTCGCCCTTTCAGCCGTGAGGGCTTTATAATGTGACGATCAATCCCACTATTAGTTGGTAAAAGAGTAACCCAAGAGTTGGCGGGGGGTGGGTGATGACTAGGTGTCTTCCCTCTAGCCTTACACTGCAAAATTAGGGACAGCTAGCGCAGATAACCCTCATATGACTTTGCGTGAAATTCAAAAATAAACAAATAGTGAAAATAACCCTATAGAGGTCTTGCACGTAACGGCACAAAACTTTGTGTTGCATTCAACGCCTTCATAGTGTGTTTTTCTTGTATCAGAGTAACATTAAGTCATTTGCTGTGTCCATCGAGGGAAATCGAACCCCTGATTTTGGCGTTGTAAATCTATAGACTTACCGCTGTACCAGCAGAGAACGCTTTCATAGTGAATGCCAAACATTACAGTCTCGAAATCAGTAACGATCTGTGTCTGTAACACTGTAAACATCGTTTGTAGGAAAAGATGGGGTTCCGAAACGCTATGGTTATTCAGTTTCTTGCTATGTTTTTCATTATAAGCACTTTCTGGTTGACTTACAGCATCAGATAATTAAATATTTGAAAACAGATTTGCCATTTTTCTCTTAAAATAAATGACGTTTGACGTCCAATGTGGCGGAGTAAATAAACTAGGCCATGTGATTTTTTTTACGTCTGTGCAAGAATCGTTATAAGACCGAAATTGTGAAAGAAAACGCTATTGGATAAACCTAGTTTATAAGTTCTAGATTTTATTGGATTTGTAAAATTAATAAACCTTGGCAACTTAATTGGATACAAATGTTTAACAGTTTTATTATGTGGAATTCATACACACTGATGCAAGAATATAAGTGGGATACCTCATGGCTTAGCTTTAAGATCTTTGCTGTTGATTGATATCAGTAATATAGATGAAAAGAATGGTAAATATATTTAAATGCTCTGATGACATTAAAAAATTTCATGTTGTTAGTTGTGAGGAGGATGCTACTGCTTTACAAAAGGATTTATATCATTTTTTGAGTTGGGTGAGTAAATGTTAGATGGCTTTTAATTATAGTAAATGCAAAATAATGTATGTGGAATATAACAATTTGAATTGTGAGTATAATTTTGCTGAGAATAATCTTAAAAGTGTTATGGGAAAAACGAACCAGTTGTTCTGGGTGATAATTTGTTAAGCCATTCAAACAATATATTATTACTAAGTAGGAGTTTAGGTTTAATTTACTAAACTATTGAATATAAGCCTAAAGAGGTTATAACAGCATTGGTTAGGCCACATCTGGAGTATTGAATTTAATCTTAGATGGACTTTCCACCTCAGAAAGGACATTGATTATGGGAAGGGGTTCAGAGGAAAGCTAAGAGGATGATACCTAGGATGAAAAGGTTATCATAGGAGGAGACATTAAGCCATCTGAACTTGTGTTTTCTTGCTAAACAAAAGAAATCTAGTTGAGGTGTTTAATATTGTTAAGAGAACTGGTAGTGTTGGTGGGTCACCTTTTGTTTTTTTCTTTTTTGATAAAGAGAATGGTAAGACTAGGGGACACAAATATCAATTTTAGCTTGAGGTACAAAGTTCTATTTTCTAACAGGGTGGCTGGCTTTTGATAAAGGTTGCCCTTGTATGTGGCAGATGCAGTTAATTTGTGTTTAATGGGAAGTTTCATAAGTATTTGAATGATAAAGATTAACTGAGTTATTTTTTAAGTTTAATTTAGGGGATAGGACAATTTAAACAGACCAAAAGGTTCCTTTTTGTCCAATAATGCTATATAGAACTCAATATTATATGATTTCAAATAAAGTTATTATTGAATAAATCTCCCATGCCTTTTTATTTGAGGAATATTTTGGGATAAAACAAAAGATTATCTCAAAAAATGTTTTATGTAGATGTAAGATATTTTAAAGTTAATTTTGTAAATACTTTTACAATTTTATCTAGAAATAAACATTTTCTTAAAAAAATTTATTCTTATTCAGGATTAGTTACAAATGGAGCAAGAACATATTTCTTCAACTGCTTTCTTATTTCGTGTCAAACTTTTGGAAGAATTTCCATATCTAACAGCATATATGGAAAAAGGGCATGAAGAAAAAATTACAAAAATTTCTCACAGTGAATTAAATGGTATGTACAATACATTATATTTATATAGTCAAACTATTCCTTTTATCACTTCCATGAACTGGTGTTTTCTTCTTGCAAGTAACAGGTAAATAAGATTAATCTAACAGTAAATCTTTAAACATATCTTTACAAAGGCCAGCCTTGATAGCTTTATTTCAAAATAACATAATCAATCCAGATAATTTAATTCATTCAATACAAGATGAAGTATTGAGAACTTTCAACCTTACACTGTTTCTGAAATGGTGTGTAACCTTTAGCCCTCCTTCTTTTAATGAAAATTCACTGTATTTTTGTCATTAATTTTTAAAGAACAGAAGAATGAGGACAGTGATTAAATGTCCTATGTTGTCCAACCATTCATTAAATGCTTGACCATTTTATTTTTAAGTGAAAACCTTTAAACCTATTTTACCTCTTGAATTGAGCTATATTATTTTTAACTTAGGTTTTATTACAGTACTGTTCAATTAAATGATTCAATTGTAATAAGATCTTAAAACTATCTTAAAGAGTCAAATAAATTAAAACATGTTCTAAATCATACATTTCAGGTCTTTAACTGAAAGGAACTGTAATAAAATCTTAGTCAAAACGAGGTTTAATTAGCTTAACAAGCAATTAGATTAAAATATTTTTTAGTGTTTCTGTTCTTAAAACTTTGCATGTACTGTGCCATTTTCCTTTGTGTAAAGAGTTGAAGAGAGTTTTGTAATGTTTCTCATAAATATGTATAGAATAAAATTATAATATATGCACTATTTTATAGAAATATAGCAGTTAATTATGACATTTTTTTCTTATTTAATAAGAAATATATTATTAGGTATTTTAGATCATAGTAATAGAAATTAATAGTTTTAATTATGAACATCTACTTCCATTGAAACTGTTACTGAAGTCTTCATGTTTTTTTCCTTATGTATAGATTATGAGAAAACTTCTTAAGGAGTTGTTGCTTTGTTCCTACTACTGAATTAATACATCGTTTTATAAGTAACCTGAAAGTTTTTTCACAGACTTAATGTAGAATATATTATAATGCTTTCTCTAACTCTTAACTGTTTCCATTAATGGCAGCGTCATGATGTGGGCTGCCATCGCCTACAATGCCAGAACAGACCTTTTGCACATCTGAGGGAATCTTACGGCTCAACGATACGTTGACGAGATTCTTAGGCCCCATGTGCAACCCATCATGGTGAGCGTCAACTACGTTTTTCAACATGACAACGCCCGTCCTCACACAGCCCGACTCACCACTGTCTTCTTGAGACACCACAACATCAACCTTCTTCCCTGGCCCTCCGGGTCACCAGATTTAAACCCCATCAAACATCTTTGGGATGAGTTGGACCGACGTCTGCGACGGCGACAACCTCAACCGTAGACTCTACCTCAGCTTGCAGCAGCTTTGCAGGCTGAGTGGACAGCCATTCCACAGGATGTGATTTGTCATCTCATCGCTTCCATGGGCAGGAGATTCCAAGCAGTTATTGATGCTCACGGGGGGCATACTCATTATTGACGTTGAGTGACGTTAAACTTCAACTAGTGAGCGTGGACTTCGCTTTGGCAGACTTTGGATGTTCAGCAGTGAATGTGCAAAGTTTCACACATGTCATACAGAACTACCCAGAATAAACTTGTTAACAGTTTGTATCATATTTTGCCTTTTGCATTTCTTTTTTTGAAGAGTATATATGTAATGTTCAAAGCATGATAGTATAAAACAGTGCAAGACTGATAATGGTTTCAGTTACATAATTCTCTGTTGTTCCAATATGGGATTCTTCTCAAGCAAAAGAAACCAAAGTGTTCCAAGAATATTTGCTTTTTAGAAGCATGTTTTGTCTAAAGCTTTTAACATACAAGTTTTCAGTTTGAAATTTACATTCTTTTATAATGTAATCCAAATGACTATAAAGAAGTAAAATGACAAAATAGCTTTATGAATTCATCATCTTCAACTACATTATTTAGTTTTGTATAATGGAAAAATATTTATGGGCATGTTTAATCAAACCTGATGAAATGGTGAAACTCTCTTACTTTTTTCAGACTTATTTTGTTAGTAGTATATATAATATTCATAAAACTCGTGCACTGTGCATAAATTATGGCTTCTTTCTAAATTTAGTTTTTTTTTTGCTTATGTAGGTTCTTTGTTCCAAAATATAATGGTTGCAGCAATTTTGATAGATTCAGTTTCAATTGGTCATCAGTCAGGCAAGTAAACTGTGCATTAGCAAAAGTTAAAAGTTTTTCAAATTAATGGAGCCTTTCTTGTTTCTTTTAAAATGAAAAAAAGATAACTGACTTAGAAAGGGTTTACCTTTGCTTCTAAATGATATTTTCATATACAAAGTACAGCCTCTTATAAAACCAGATTTTGCTATATCATTGTAATATTAGTTTAATTCTCTTATTTGGCTGTTTTTAATCAAAGCAAAAGTGATATTGTTCTACTTTTAATATTTGACAGAAGTCTTGTGCATACAACAGTATTCAACTATGAATCAGTGTGTCACTTTTGCTTTTTCAGGTAAAACTGTCTGCATTTGTGTCACACGGTACTTTCAGCCTGTATGTATGAGGTTAAAAAGTAGTGTTAAGATCTGTTACTAATCATGTCCCAACTAACAGGTAGATCTTCACCAATGTTGAATGAAAGTTGTTTAGATTGGAAGAATAATGAGTGCCACTTCTTTGTAACAACAAGGTTTGTAAATTCATGAAGTACTCATGTATACTGAGAAATAAGAAGAATTAGTCTGTTTGTTAGTGAATGATTACTTTATAAAACTCATTTTAAATTAGTGTTATGTTTACTTTTGTCAAGGTGCTGAAAAAAAATGAGAGAACTGACATAAAAGAAGGCATGTTATACAGTAAAATAGTTGGATTATTGTGGATACCATTAACTGTTGTTTTATTGAAGACACAGCTGACCATATCAGTAAAGTAGACAAACATATCATATCATAAGTTTTCTAAGGACAGTGACATTTTTTTGCATTATAATAAATTAGATATGTAAAAAATTCTGGTTCTGGATATCTTGGATTATAAATTCAATTTTTTGAAGTTGTACCTTGCACAGTCAAGACTGGCCATCTGGCATTCCTGGCAAATGCTAGAGGGGCCAGGGTCCTCAGTAGTTTGTGGGCCTGTCCTCATGAAAAAAAAAGCAAATAAAATCAAATACAAGATACCTTTCTGTGAGTTTTCTATTTATGTAGATATATCAAATATCTGAGAAATCAAAAATGCATATAAAGTAAAATAATTAAAAATAGAGCAATCTGAGTAGCCTTCATTTTCAGTATCTGTAAATAAAGAGAATGCAGCAGGTAATTACGCTAATAGCAACTCCTCCCTAATTCTTTGTTAATTGTGGTTCAGTATGTTAAGTCAAGTTACCACATACAAGTCTTTCAAGCAAAACAAGATGTCAAAACCTTAAGTAGTGAGTTCACTTTTGCAAATTTACAAATATGAATGATAGTTGATGTGTTTGACTGTAGATCTGAGATTACATGCTTTGTATCCCATTGCCACACAAAAAATTGTACTTCATACTTTGGAGCTGCGGATGCATTTTAAGAATGATAATCAAATCCCAGTATCCAGTTATAGTTGCCCACAAGTTGAGAGTGAGTGGTGTTAACTAGCTGTCATCTCTCTAGTTCACTACCTCAAAACTAGGAATGGCTGGTGCAAATAATCTATGAGTAGCTTTCTGTAAATTTCCTTAAACTGAATTATTTATCCAACTACCTTGCCTGTTTTAACAAATGTTATCTCACTTTATTTTTTAATAATCTCCCAAAACAAAACAGAAAACAAAGTTTCAGGCTGACACTTCAAATCATGTTTCACACCAGATTAACCAAATGCAATGTTTCTTAATTTGAAATAAATTTTACATATACCTAAATCAGCATGAGTTATCTTTGTGACTTGTCATCCTTATTACAAAATTTTTGAACTGTAACCTCTAGATGTCACCTATTTAATCAATGAAGGACACTTGTCAATATCCTTATGTATCATATTAAACTTTTCTTCCTTGACAATAACAGCAGTAATTTCTTTTAAGAATAACAAAGGTAACTTGAGACAAGGTCAACTTAATGTTTTTTGGTTTTTCTTCAACTATGTATTATATGAAACCTGCACATATTTAGAACAAAAAATAAATTCAAAATAAATGTCACATTATTATAAGAAGATAGAAACACATGGTACACATACCGCAACATCACTATAGATGATATTGACCAGTTTTCTGAATGTATAGGTTTTTTTTATCAGTTCTGTAAAGAATGTTAACCTATGAAATGTGTGCAGTTTTGTCTGATTTATTGGATTGTTATGCTACAAACTTGGTGGGATTGTTTGTACAGTACTGGCTAGCATTTAACATATTTGAAAAAAAACAAACAATGTGGGTTTAGTGTATTTGTTATGCCTACTTGAATGTCTAAATTTGCTTAAAAAGCTAAGATATATTCTTGTCTCATTTCTGCCATTTTCTACTGATATATCATTACTCCTGGCCTTACCCAATACCTCTTCAATACTTTTTAGATTATTAGTTTCACTTTTTTTCTGAATTTTCACCTGAATGAATTTTAACTTCACTGTTATCTTGAGAGTGATTATAATGTTTTGCAAGACTATCTGCTTCATTAATACTGTCATACATTCTTTTTTGTTGTACCACCAGTATATTTTTGTCACCTTCAGTACTTGAGTCACTTTCATTTTCAGCCCGATCTATTCTGTCCCAATGTACATGTGATATTCCTTTGTTAGCAGTTGTGATACAGCTTGTATACACAATGTACTACTTTGATCAGGCCAGTTTTTACACCCAATAACATTTCAATTAGTTCTGGACTCCCATCATCTGCCTCAGTGATCACCAAGCTCATTACAACTAAAAGCATTAATTTTTTACGTTTGTTATCTTAGGTTTCTTCAGAGTCCTCTTCTCATAATATTTCCTTGGATTTGTTGTCTGCAACTGAACTCTCAAGGTATTCATCAGAATTAACATTTCCTCTTTCATTATCATCATCAGTTGCATTAAAAATAAGTTCCCTCACATGTTTTCTCATGTGTTGTCTTGACATAAATTTCCACACCAGTTTTTTCTTCTGTCAACAAATATGTGACTTTTGTCACATGGAGGATAAAAAAAAAGGTATTTTTCACTTTAACAAAGTGCCACAATCATAGCAATCTCAAGTGTATTATTATGAGATAATACCAAGCTCATGTGGCCCATCACTGGATGAAAAGGTAACAAAGATATCATTTTACTTTACAGAATCACAGTAGAATTCAATTTTGAAGAGTCTTACTAATGGTAATGTTGTTGCCCCTGGGAACAGAAGTTATGGGGATGCCAAATACTCTTGTATGGCAAGGAAGTGATCAAATAAAAATTTGATTTCTTTATAAGACAGCAATGTATTTGCAATGATTTCAGATAATTTTCAGCTGCCTTTCAGGTTCTCTCATGTTTCCTGTAGCTTCTGTAAAGTTTTGTTAGCAGTGTGCATAGACAATTCCTTCATAATTTCTTATACTACTAGCCTTTCAGTGGTACAGCGGTGTGTCAGCAAACTTACAACACTACAATCTAGGTTTCATTACTCATGGTGGGCATAGTACGGATAATCTATTGTGTAGCTTTGTGCTTAATTACAAACAAACACTTATATTACTAATTAAAGAAGAACATTTTCTAAAAATCCATGTTACACTCATATTTTATGCTCTAGAATTTGTGTATATTATGTTAAATGACTTAATGTTTGAAAATTTAATTTTCTAACCAAAGTAGTTTCCCTGTCTCTCACTTTTTGTAACCAGTCTTTATTTTTTTTTGCTTATCCACAAGCTCTTCTGTGCTAAATATTTCAGTATATTCTTTTTTGACATATCCTCTAAAATTATTTTTTTCCATCTGGAAATTAACTGGATTATTCTTCAGGATTTATTGTAACCTAGATCTTGCTTTAAAGTGAGCATAGTCTATATCAAATTTTAATAAGGAAATAAACTCTTTCGTCACTTGAACTGGAGTTTGTATTATTTTCACCATATAATAAAAAAAACAAAAAACCTAAATACATGCACGTATGCAGGAAGATTCGGTCTGAATCTCCTGGTTTGTAATGTGAAAAAAAAAAAATGCTTATATAGTTTGGCGCAGCTATTTAATATATTTAATATTTTCTACGTGGTTAACGCTTATTAATCGGAAAGGTACAAGATTTGACCAGGAACGTTTATAGACTTCAAACATTACAAACTTCAGTGGATTAACTTCAGACTTTAGTATTACTACGAGGACATTAGATATCTATCCTTTTTGGTAAAGAGTAAGCTTGTAAGTGGCGTGAGGCCAGCAAAGAAAAGATAGCTAACTAGCTTAAGCGAGGTGTAACTATCAATCCAGAATTAATTTGCTCGTCGTAGACCTGGACCGTCGATAAAATATTCAGCTCTAGACCAGATAAAAGACTCAGTACAGTTTGTAAAACTCTTGGATGTAAACCATTATTTACAATAATTATTGGTAATAACCGTTATTTGTATATTAAAATGTATTTGTGTTAAGAAAGAAAATTTTGTATATCAGTCTTGTCAAATATCATAAATATGATACATATTGACATTTAATTAACTTCTGAATTTAAAATTTCTGGCTACACGAAATTGTAATACATAACATAATAAATTGGAGGCTCGTCCGATATAAATTATAACACGTAACTGACACAATAATTTTGAAACGTTGTCTTCTGTACTTGAATTTCCACAACAGGCAGTCAGTTTCCCAGGAGCATAGTGGTGTATCTCCTTACTTAAACTGCTGATAACGAGGTTATGATACCGGTGGCAGGCAGAGAACAGATAACCCATTATGTAGCTTTGTGCTTAATAACATATTTTTATTTTGATATGGTTGTTTGAGATATGCAATGTAATTTTCTGAACTTGTTATCAAAATTTGTTCATTACAAAAATCTAAAGAATTAATAAAAATAATTACAAATAAGTAAATTTTAACGTTTAATAATAAACTTTGATTAAAAGTTGGACTATCAGATTTCGTATGAGTTTGCAAAAGGCATCCAACTATTTTAAATAGATTGAAAACCGTAAGAAGTACTATCTGGAGTAGAAACCATATAGCGTCTTTTTCTGTGATGTGGCAAGGCTATATTATAAAACTATCAGTATTTTGTATTTTTGGCGTAACAAAAACGTTTGCAATTTCAAACGCGTTTACTTTTTCTAGCATGTGTTGTCTTTAAAATATAGCTTCTATTTTCATTCAAAATAACTGAACGTATCCACAGACAATAAAAGTATATAACAGCACAGGAATCTTTTTTAATTGAATAAAGTGTTTGTTAATGGCTGTGAAAAAAAAAAAAATGGATTTCTAGCCGTGCATGCAAACGTTACCTATTTGAACTTAAAATTAGTACAATATAAAGGTAAGTTTAATTTCAGACATGTCACGCTTGTATATTATATATAGCAATTTATATTTCATGTAGTCCCATGGTGAATTAGCGGTAAGTTAACGGACTTACATAAATGAAATTCGAGGTTCGACATGGACAAATCGCAGATAGCCATGTTGTAACTTTGAGCTAATAAAATGAACAGGTGTGTGTGTTTTCTTATATCAAAGCCACATCGGGCTAGCTGCTGAGTCCACTGAGGGGAATTGAACCCCTGATTTTAGCATTGTAAATCCATAGACTTACCACTGTACCGCCGAGGGACAAAACGAACCAGTCTGTTTCGTGTAAATTTAAATTTATTTTTTTTCGATATGATGAAACTAATAGATAAAACTATGCACGTTTTTATTTCTTAGTTTTTTATGTATTGTGCAATTTCTGTTCGTAAATACCTGTATTTTATTAGTAATTTAGTGTTAACTCTTGCCAGATCGTATGTAACTATGTAAAAATTTTAAAGTTACACTGAGCTAGGAAATAATGAAAATAAGCCCTGCATGGCCAGGTGGTTAAGGCGTTTGACTCGTAATCCTAGGGTCGCGGGTTCGAATCGCTGTCACATCAAACATGCTCGCCCTTTCAGCCGTGAGGGCTTTATAATGTGACGATCAATCCCACTATTAGTTGGTAAAAGAGTAACCCAAGAGTTGGCGGAAGGGGGTGATGACTAGGTGTCTTCCCTCTAGCCTTACACTGCAAAATTAGGGACAGCTAGCGCAGATAACCCTCATATGACTTTGCGTGAAATTCAAAAATAAACAAATAGTGAAAATAACCCTATAGAGGTCTTGCACGTAACGGCACAAAACTTTGTGTTGCATTCAACGCCTTCATAGTGTGTTTTTCTTGTATCAGAGTAACATTAGGTCATTTGCTGTGTCCATCGAGGGAAATCGAACCCCTGATTTTGGCGTTGTAAATCTATAGACTTACCGCTGTACCAGCAGAGAACGCTTTCATAGTGAATGCCAAACATTACAGTCTCGAAATCAGTAACGATCTGTGTCTGTAACACTGTAAACATCGTTTGTAGGAAAAGATGGGGTTCCGAAACGCTATGGTTATTCAGTTTCTTGCTATGTTTTTCATTATAAGCACTTTCTGGTTGACTTACAGCATCAGATAATTAAATATTTGAAAACAGATTTGCCATTTTTCTCTTAAAATAAATGACGTTTGACGTCCAATGTGGCGGAGTAAATAAACTAGGCCATGTGATTTTTTTTACGTCTGTGCAAGAATCGTTATAAGACCGAAATTGTGAAAGAAAACGCTATTGGATAAACCTAGTTTATAAATTTTAGATTTTATTGGATTTGTAAAATTAATAAACCTTGGCAACTTAATTGGATACAAATGTTTAACAGTTTTATTATGTGGAATTCATACACACTGATGCAAGAATATAAGTGGGATACCTCATGGCTTAGCTTTAAGATCTTTGCTGTTGATTGATATCAGTAATATAGATGAAAAGAATGGTAAATATATTTAAATGCTCTGATGACATTAAAAAATTTCATGTTGTTAGTTGTGAGGAGGATGCTACTGCTTTACAAAAGGATTTATATCATTTTTTGAGTTGGGTGAGTAAATGTTAGATGACTTTTAATTATAGTAAATGCAAAATAATGTATGTGGAATATAACAATTTGAATTGTGAGTATAATTTTGCTGAGAATAATCTTAAAAGTGTTATGGGAAAAACGAACCAGTTGTTCTGGGTGATAATTTGTTAAGCCATTCAAACAATATATTATTACTAAGTAGGAGTTTAGGTTTAATTTACTAAACTATTGAATATAAGCCTAAAGAGGTTATAACAGCATTGGTTAGGCCACATCTGGAGTATTGAATTTAATCTTAGATGGACTTTCCACCTCAGAAAGGACATTGATTATGGGAAGGGGTTCAGAGGAAAGCTAAGAGGATGATACCTAGGATGAAAAGGTTATCATAGGAGGAGACATTAAGCCATCTGAACTTGTGTTTTCTTGCTAAACAAAAGAAATCTAGTTGAGGTGTTTAATATTGTTAAGAGAACTGGTAGTGTTGGTGGGTCACCTTTTGTTTTGTTTTTTTGATAAAGAGAATGGTAAGACTAGGGGACACAAATATCAATTTTAGCTTGAGGTACAAAGTTCTATTTTCTAACAGGGTGGCTGGCTTTTGATAAAGGTTGCCCTTGTATGTGGCAGATGCAGTTAATTTGTGTTTAATGGGAAGTTTCATAAGTATTTGAATGATAAAGATTAACTGAGTTATTTTTTAAGTTTAATTTAGGGGATAGGACAATTTAAACAAACCAAAAGGTTCCTTTTTGTCCAATAATGCTATATAGAACTCAATATTATATGATTTCAAATAAAGTTATTATTGAATAAATCTCCCATGCCTTTTTATTTGAGGAATATTTTGGGATAAAACAAAAGATTATCTCAAAAAATGTTTTATATAGATGTAAGATATTTTAAAGTTAATTTTGTAAATACTTTTACAATTTTATCTAGAAATAAACATTTACTTAAAAAGATTTATTCTTATTCAGGATTAGTTACAAATGGAGCAAGAACATATTTCTTCAACTGCTTTCTTATTTCGTGTCAAACTTTTGGAAGAATTTCCATATCTAACAGCATATATGGAAAAAGGGCATGAAGAAAAAATTACAAAAATTTCTCACAGTGAATTAAATGGTATGTACAATATAGTATATTTATATAGTCAAACTATTCCTTTTATCACTTCCATGAACTGGTGTTTTCTTCTTGCAAGTAACAGGTAAATAAGATTAATCTAACAGTAAATCTTTAAACATATCTTTACAAAGGCCAGCCTTGATAGCTTTATTTCAAAATAACATAATCAATCCAGATAATTTAATTCATTCAATACAAGATGAAGTATTGAGAACTTTCAACCTTACACTGTTTCTGAAATGGTGTGTAACCTTTAGCCCTCCTTCTTTTAATGAAAATTCACTGTATTTTTGTCATTAATTTTTAAAGAACAGAAGAATGAGGACAGTGATTAAATGTCCTATGTTGTCCAACCATTCATTAAATGCTTGACCATTTTATTTTTAAGTGAAAACCTTTAAACCTATTTTACCTCTTGAATTGAGCTATATTATTTTTAACTTAGGTTTTATTACAGTACTGTTCAATTAAATGATTCAATTGTAATAAGATCTTAAAACTATCTTAAAGAGTCAAATAAATTAAAACATGTTCTAAATCATACATTTCAGGTCTTTAACTGAAAGGAACTGTAATAAAATCTTAGTCAAAACGAGGTTTAATTAGCTTAACAAGCAATTAGATTAAAATATTTTTTTAGTGTTTCTGTTCTTAAAACTTTGCGTACTGTGCCATTTTCCTTTGTGTAAAGAGTTGAAGAGAGTTTTGTAATGTTTCTCATAAATATGTATAGAATAAAAATTATAATATATGCACTATTTTATAGAAATATAGCAGTTAATTATGACATTTTTTTCTTATTTAATAAGAAATATATTATTAGGTATTTTAGATCATAGTAATAGAAATTAATAGTTTTAATTATGAACATCTACTTCCATTGAAACTGTTACTGAAGTCTTCATGTTTTTTTCCTTATGTATAGATTATGAGAAAACTTCTTAAGGAGTTGTTGCTTTGTTCCTACTACTGAATTAATACATCGTTTTATAAGTAACCTGAAAGTTTTTTCACAGACTTAATGTAGAATATATTATAATGCTTTCTCTAACTCTTAACTGTTTCCATTAATGGCAGCGTCATGATGTGGGCTGCCATCGCCTACAATGCCAGAACAGACCTTTTGCACATCTGAGGGAATCTTACGGCTCAACGATACGTTGACGAGATTCTTAGGCCCCATGTGCAACCCATCATGGTGAGCGTCAACTACGTTTTTCAACATGACAACGCCCGTCCTCACACAGCCCGACTCACCACTGTCTTCTTGAGACACCACAACATCAACCTTCTTCCCTGGCCCTCCAGGTCACCAGATTTAAACCCCATCAAACATCTTTGGGATGAGTTGGACCAACGTCTGCGACGGCGACAACCTCAACCGTAGACTCTACCTCAGCTTGCAGCAGCTTTGCAGGCTGAGTGGACAGCCATTCCACAGGATGTGATTGGTCATCTCATCGCTTCCATGGGCAGGAGATTCCAAGCAGTTATTGATGCTCACGGGGGGCATACTCATTATTGACGTTGAGTGACGTTAAACTTCAACTAGTGAGCGTGGACTTCGCTTTGGCAGA
Source organism: Tachypleus tridentatus (assembly GCF_004210375.1). Classification (NCBI taxonomy): domain Eukaryota; kingdom Metazoa; phylum Arthropoda; class Merostomata; order Xiphosura; family Limulidae; genus Tachypleus; species Tachypleus tridentatus. The sequence goes on along the minus strand of NC_134837.1, from coordinate 31,184,314 downwards.
CTTTGGATGTTCAGCAGTGAATGTGCAAAGTTTCACACATGTCATACAGAACTACCCAGAATAAACTTGTTAACAGTTTGTATCATATTTTGCCTTTTGCATTTCTTTTTTTGAAGAGTATATATGTAATGTTCAAAGCATGATAGTATAAAACAGTGCAAGACTGATAATGGTTTCAGTTACATAATTCTCTGTTGTTCCAATATGGGATTCTTCTCAAGCAAAAGAAACCAAAGTGTTCCAAGAATATTTGCTTTTTAGAAGCATGTTTTGTCTAAAGCTTTTAACATACAAGTTTTCAGTTTGAAATTTACATTCTTTTTATAATGTAATCCAAATGACTATAAAGAAGTAAAATGACAAAATAGCTTTATGAATTCATCATCTTCAACTACATTATTTAGTTTTGTATAATGGAAAAATATTTATGGGCATGTTTAATCAAACCTGATGAAATGGTGAAACTCTCTTACTTTTTTCAGACTTATTTTGTTAGTAGTATATATAATATTCATAAAACTCGTTCACTGTGCATAAATTATGGCTTCTTTCTAAATTTAGTTTTTTTTTTTGCTTATGTAGGTTCTTTGTTCCAAAATATAATGGTTGCAGCAATTTTGATAGATTCAGTTTCAATTGGTCATCAGTCAGGCAAGTAAACTGTGCATTAGCAAAAAAGTTAAAAAGTTTTTCAAATTAATGGAGCCTTTCTTGTTTCTTTTAAAATGAAAAAAAGATAACTGACTTAGAAAGGGTTTACCTTTGCTTCTAAATGATATTTTCATATACAAAGTACAGCCTCTTATAAAACCAGATTTTGCTATATCATTGTAATATTAGTTTAATTCTCTTATTTGGCTGTTTTTTAATCAAAGCAAAAAGTGATATTGTTCTACTTTTAATATTTGACAGAAGTCTTGTGCATACAACAGTATTCAACTATGAATCAGTGTGTCACTTTTGCTTTTTCAGGTAAAACTGTCTGCATTTGTGTCACACGGTACTTTCAGCCAGTATGTATGAGGTTAAAAAGTAGTGTTAAGATCTGTTACTAATCATGTCCCAACTAACAGGTAGATCTTCACCAATGTTGAATGAAAGTTGTTTAGATTGGAAGAATAATGAGTGCCACTTCTTTGTAACAACAAGGTTTGTAAATTCATGAAGTACTCATGTATACTGAGAAATAAGAAGAATTAGTCTGTTTGTTAGTGAATGATTACTTTATAAAAACTCATTTTAAATTAGTGTTATGTTTACTTTTGTCAAGGTGCTGAAAAAAAAATGAGAGAACTGACATAAAAGAAGGCATGTTATACAGTAAAATAGTTGGATTATTGTGGATACCATTAACTGTTGTTTTATTGAAGACACAGCTGACCATATCAGTAAAGTAGACAAACATATCATATCATAAGTTTCCTAAGGACAGTGACATTTTTTTGCATTATAATAAATTAGATATGTAAAAAATTCTGGTTCTGGATATCTTGGATTATAAATTCAATTTTTTGAAGTTGTACCTTGCACAGTCAAGACTGGCCATCTGGCATTCCTGGCAAATGCTAGAGGGGCCAGGGTCCTCAGTAGTTTGTGGGCCTGTCCTCATGAAAAAAAAAGCAAATAAAATCAAATACAAGATACCTTTCTGTGAGTTTTCTATTTATGTAGATATATCAAATATCTGAGAAATCAAAAATGCATATAAAGTAAAATAATTAAAAATAGAGCAATCTGAGTAGCCTTCATTTTCAGTATCTGTAAATAAAGAGAATGCAGCAGGTAATTACGCTAATAGCAACTCCTCCCTAATTCTTTGTTAATTGTGGTTCAGTATGTTAAGTCAAGTTACCACATACAAGTCTTTCAAGCAAAACAAGATGTCAAAACCTTAAGTAGTGAGTTCACTTTTGCAAATTTACAAATATGAATGATAGTTGATGTGTTTGACTGTAGATCTGAGATTACATGCTTTGTATCCCATTGCCACACAAAAAATTGTACTTCATACTTTGGAGCTGCGGATGCATTTTAAGAATGATAATCAAATCCCAGTATCCAGTTATAGTTGCCCACAAGTTGAGAGTGAGTGGTGTTAACTAGCTGTCATCTCTCTAGTTCACTACCTCAAAACTAGGAATGGCTGGTGCAAATAATCTATGAGTAGCTTTCTGTAAATTTCCTTAAACTGAATTATTTATCCAACTACCTTGCCTGTTTTAACAAATGTTATCTCACTTTATTTTTTAATAATCTCCCAAAACAAAACAGAAAACAAAGTTTCAGGCTGACACTTCAAATCATGTTTCACACCAGATTAACCAAATGCAATGTTTCTTAATTTGAAATAAATTTTACATATACCTAAATCAGCATGAGTTATCTTTGTGACTTGTCATCCTTATTACAAAATTTTTGAACTGTAACCTCTAGATGTCACCTATTTAATCAATGAAGGACACTTGTCAATATCCTTATGTATCATATTAAACTTTTCTTCCTTGACAATAACAGCAGTAATTTCTTTTAAGAATAACAAAGGTAACTTGAGACAAGGTCAACTTGATGTTTTTTGTTTTTTCTTCAACTATGTATTATATGAAACCTGCAGATATTTAGAACAAAAAATAAATTCAAAATAAATGTCACATTATTATAAGAAGATAGAAACACATGGTACACATACCACAACATCACTATAGATGATATTGACCAGTTTTCTGAATGTATAGGTTTTTTTATCAGTTCTGTAAAGAATGTTAACCTATGAAATGTGTGCAGTTTTATCTGATTTATTGGATTGTTATGCTACAAATTTGGTGGGATTGTTTGTACAGTACTGGCTAGCATTTAACATATTTGAAAAAAAAACAAACAATGTGGGTTTAGTGTATTTGTTATGCCTACTTGAATGTCTAAATTTGCTTGAAAAGCTAGGATATATTCTTGTCTCATTTCTGCCATTTTCTACTGATATATCATTTTTTCTGGCCTTACCCAGTACCTCTTCAATACTTTTTAGATTATTAGTTTCACTTTTTTTCTGAATTTTCACCTGAATGAATTTTAACTTCACTGTTATCTTGAGAGTGATTATAATGTTTTGCAAAACTATCTGCTTCATTAATACTGTCATACATTCTTTTTTGTTGTACCACCAGTATATTTTTGTCACCTTCAGTACTTGAGTCACTTTCATTTTCAGCCCGATCTATTCTGTCCCAATGTACATGTGATATTCCTTTGTTAGCAGTTGTGATACAGCTTGTATACACAATGTACTACTTTGATCAGGCCAGTTTTTACACCCAATAACATTTCAATTATTTCTGGACCCCCATCATCTGCCTCAGTGATCACCAAGCTCATTACAACTAAAAGCATTAAATTTTTACGTTTGTTATCTTAGGTTTCTTCAGAGTCCTCATAATATTTCCTTGGATTTGTTGTCTGCAACTGAACTCTCAAGGTATTCATCAGAATTATCATTTCCTCTTTCATTATCATCATCAGTTGCATTAAAAATAAGTTCCCTCACATGTTTTCTCATGTGTTGTCTTGACATAAATTTCCACACCAGTTTTTTCTTCTGTCAACAAATATGTGACTTGTGTCACATGGAGGATAAAAAAAAAGGTATTTTTCACTTTAACAAAGTGCCACAATCATAGCAATCTCAAGTGTGTTATTATGTGGCCCATCACTGGATGAAAAGGTTGCAAAGATATCATTTTACTTTACAGAATCACAGTAGAATTCAATTTTGAAGAGTCTTACTAATGGTAATGTTGTTGCCCCTGGGAACAGAAGTTATGGGGATGCCAAATACTCTTGTATGGCAAGGAAGAGATAAATAAAAATTTGATTTCTGTATAAGACAGCGATGTATTTGCAATGATTTCAGATAATTTTCAGCTGCCTTTCAGGTTCTCTCATGTTTCCTGTAGCTTCTGTAAAGTTTTGTTAGCAGTGTGCATAGACAATTCCTTCATAATTTCTTATACTACTAGCCTTTCAGTGGTACAGCAGTATGTCAGCAAACTTACAACACTACAATCTAGGTTTCATTACTCATGGTGGGCATAGTACGGATAATCCATTGTGTAGCTTTGTGCTTAATTACAAACAAACACTTATATTACTAATTAAAGAAGAACATTTTCTAAAAATCCATGTTACACTCATATTTTATGCTCTATAATTTGTGTATATTATGTTAAATGACTTAATGTTTGAAAATTTAATTTTCTAAGCAAAGTAGTTTCCCTGTCTCTCACTTTTTGTAACCAGTCTTTATTTTTTTGTTTATCCACAAGCTCCTACTCTTCTGTGCTAAATATTTCAGTATATTCTTTTTTGACATATCCTCTAAAATTATTTTTTTCCATCTGGAAATTAACTGGATTATTCTTCAGGATTGATTGTGACCTAGATCTTAAGTGAGAAATACTCAATTTAAACACTCTCCCAGAGCTTTGTAAAGGCATATGTTGTTATGAATTATATTGAACCAAATATTAATATTAGATAAGCACCTGAACATTAGAGTAGATCATGTTCTAACGTTTTTGTAGTTTTGTTATAATAATAATTATAATATTAATATTATGGTATCTGTTGTTGCAAGATAATTTAAGGAAACATTTTCAAAACAATTAAATATTAAAACTCTACTTGCTTCTGATTTACATTTGCATTTTTTATACATGTTTCATTTGTCTGAAAAAATATATAATTTTACATTTTTTGTAAAGAGGGAAATTCAATAAATATTTTAAAACAAATTTTAAACCAAGGTGAAACTTTATTATTCATTTTTAAAAATCTATAAGTTTGTTTACAAAAGCTTTTGTAATGTTATTGATATTTCCTATTCTGCGTGACCAGAATTAGAAAAAAACATTCATGCAAGTGTGCAGTGGTTCTGCGAAATATTAAACGGTTTTGACTGCATTTGTCTTTTATTATTTTTTGTTGAAATTATTCTGAAGTGGTTAAAAGGATTCAGAACTTTCTGGAAGAATGGTTGGAATATCTTTGATTTTTTGGGACTTTTACTGTAAGTGTAGTTTAAATAAATTCATTTCTGTAGATAAAGTTGAAGGACAAGATCCATTTTTGATAACCTCACATTTTTTACAAAATAAAGTATGTATTAGTAAAATATTCAGTAAGAACATTTTTGCCTACACTTAATTGAACCAAAAATATCACCTGTTTTGTCATACTGGAAGGTTTTTAGAATTCTTTATCAGTATAATATTTACATAATTTTATGACTAATAAATTATAGTAGGATGCTGTCAATTTCACAATTGTGTCGTATTTGGCAGTATATTTTGTTTTCTAGTTACTAAAGAACATTTAGCAATATATATTTCTAGGATGCATGCACACAGAAGAGATCACTAACTGATGAAACTAATCACTATCTATAATTAATACATGTATATGATTAGTAATGAAAAAAATAAAAGATTTAGTTTTTGCATTCTATTGATATTTACCTTATTTCAAAAGTAAAAATAATTTACGGTAATAAGCTGTCTTTATTTACACACCTACACCAGCTATCTGACCTACCATGATAGCAACTCCAACTTACATAAGCTTATGTGTACTATAAGGTATGAAAACTTTAAAATTAAAATGAATGTAAGTTATTCATATTGTGAAATTCACAATTTTGTATACAAAATCGTTTTCATGTTTAACAGAAGATTGTCGTCTTATATGAAGTAAATTTGGAATTGTAGTATCCATATTTCTCTGGTAGGGACTTGATCTGTTGCATGAGCAACACTGCTAATAGCAGATATGAGTGATGGCTTACAGGTAGGTAGATATTGTAAAACCAGTTTAAAACAAAGGGAAATTATCAAAAAATGGCTTAAGTGAAACAAACAAAATTGGTAATATAGTAAAATTTGCAAAATATTAAAAGTCCTCATAGTTGAGAGTACTGTGAGTGACTGTTAACAGTTCTAAAATTTACCATTGATTCATTGTTATTAGGACATTTATAATTCCAGTCTATCAATAGTTTGATGCACTATTACACTTCAGGTTGTGGTTTGCTTTATTTTTAAACACAATGCAAGCATATATGTAGAGAAATAGCTATTTTGCTAGCATGCAACCAGTTACATGCCAATCCATATTACAGGATATTGTTAGTAGTACATTTTTAACTGAAATGTGTAAAATAAAAGTCACCTGTATTTTTTAAAGAAACTTATCAATATTTTAAGTGGATACACCAGCTATCTAGAACACTGTTTGTTGCTATAATATGTAAGCTTGTTGTAGAATATATATTTATAAAGTTTGAATTGTGCAGTAAAACAAATGGAGATGTCTCTATATAGAAATGGAAGATTGTTTAACTTAGTTAGGTACTCAGTAGAATTTATGCAGTAAATATTTAACCTTAAAATGTTTGTTTCATTTCTTCTTGTTCTTTTTATAGACATTTATTTCAGAAATAATGCTTCTGGTATTAGAAAATAAGAAATACTCTCCTATTCAGAAATTTACTGAAATCATGCAAGTGTTTCGGGTTGTTCGTGTCTTGAAAGTCGTGATGTATGTGGAGCAGGTTCGACTTATCACTTTTGCCATCACAAAAACCTTTAAAGTAGGGTTAATTAAATTTTACCTTGAATATTAAATTTATTGAAAATAAATGACAAAATTCAATAATTATTTGTTTATATTCATATTTTAGTAGCATTAAAATATCAGCAAGGTGAGTAACAGAAATAAGATTTTTTATGGTTTTAGTTGTGAGAAATAATTTGGATACATGAATTTATACATAAGGCTTAAACTAGTGTAACAAATTGTTTGTAGAATAAGGAAAAAGTTATTGAATAATGTATACAATTTAGTTTGTATCTCACTTGGTGTCTATATTCATACGTGTATATTTATGCATTATTTGTTACAGTACTATAATATATATTTGCTTTAAAATAAAAACTACTATAGTGCAGAGAATTCCAACTTTTTAAGGTAACTCATGAAACCAATTTTAAATGCTTACTTTGATTTCAGACCAGACTGATGTTCTCTATGCTACTTCTGTGTATCAATCTGTAATAAAATGTATTGAATTCTGTCATCAAATAGCAGTAACTCATGAGACACTATTCCACCAAATAAATAGTTTTTACTTGTGTTACATGTACTGTAGGATGGAGACCTGCATAAGTGTGACAGTGGAATGAACTGCTCTTTCTGTCATTGCTTTTAGTGTAAACATAATTTATTTTATCTATATATTTCATGAATTTCTTGAATTAAATAAAGTTTCAAATATTATTTATTTTGTTAGACCAAGAATTTACTTTGGTTGTTTTGTTTCTTTTTAATTTTCTGTTTCTGAAAAAAGAACAAGATATAATAATACATACTCATTCTTAACTGATAGAATTACTGGGTGTTTGTTTATTTGTCCTATTTTATCTAAATTTGAAGTGAAATATTTATTTTTCACTTTTTTGTCTCATTGGAGTTGTCACTGATTTTTCGTGTTTTATCCATCTTTAATTGACATATGCTAGGTTTGATAAATAATAAAATTTGTTTTGAGAAAGAATACTATAAATACCTTAACCAGTTGTAATGTAATTCCCTTGTTCACTTTCTTTAGCAGTGATAACTTCTAATTCAAGCCCTTCATAACATTATCTTATCCTGCTCAAGTTACTTTTGAGAAGTACCCACATCAGTTTCTTCATTTCATCATGATCAACTGATAAGAGTTGTCTCTGCTTATGTAAATATCAATTATTAGGATCTTGTGGTTCAGAAATCTTTTTTGATATACAATTATCATTAGCCATCCTCTTCATTTTACACTGTGTGTCTCCTCACTAATAAGAGGGCTGCATAACCTCTCTGCTCAATAACTTTCTCCATTCTTTTGTACTTGTGAATTTTAATTTCATTTCCTTAGTACTAAACATATATGTTTTTTTGTCAACATAATGAGATTTGCAATGTTTAGGGAATTTAATCTCTGTCATTTTTTCCTTAAATTATGGATACATTAGTTAAAGTAGCATCTACTTGTGTGAGTGAGTAATTTCCTCACGTATGTTATTATGTAACAGTCATGTATAACTTGTGTAAGCACATTCTTTGGAGATGATGTGGTGACCATTATGAATAGGGTAGTGAATTTTCTTATGCAGCTAGGAACTTCAACTCCAAACTCCAGTCCCTTCTCAAGACATTCCTTCCTCTCATTTGTAGGTACAACAAGTAGGATGAATTTGATTCTTCCTTCATCTGGTTGGGCTTGGAGAACTCCTCTCACTGTTCAAGTGAAAGTTTAAACTTTCTTGTATTCTCATGACTTAGATTTTCGGGCATACTCCATTTGCTTTCTTTCCCTTGTCATATTCTTCATCTTTTTCCCTACGTTTTAACCCTAACTCATTTTATTTTACATTTTTGGACAGTTTATATTTTTGCAACTTGAAGTTTTATCCTTCCAACTTATCTGACTCATATTTCCTTGATTTTAGTCATTCTGTATCCCTTTTCTTGATTCTCACACTTGGGATTGCCCTTGTTTGTTGGGATGGACTACTAAGTTTTACCCTCCAGTGCTCAATACTACTGTCTTTGCTTGCATTTTGTTTATACACTTCATTACACTCTTCTCTACAGCACATGTCTGAGGTACTCTGCTTTGTCCCAGAGAATTACGCAGGTGATTCTTGATACCTTCACTTCTCCACTCTGGCCATTCTATTTCTACCACTGTCTACTTATTTGGGCCTTTGTTCCTGTGAATTATTAGATAAGAATACTCTCCTAACCCAATTTCAATTTCTTTCGTTCCTTCTATGAATCATTTGCTTGGCCCCCTTTTTTGCTTTGAAGTTTGGAGGTATTTTTAACTTGACTGAATTTTCATCCATCACCCTTCCTCCCTAAGTCTTCAGCTGCTAAGTAAGTGACCTTTCCTTCTCTTCTTTTCCCTTCCTTCTATTTCACTCTTTTATGGTTGTTCAAATCTGGATAGGCTTTTGTACCCTGTTCATGTCATTTACTGCTACTTAGCTCATACCTCTCATATTTAGGGTTTCTGTCTTTAATTTTACATTCCAAGGAATTTCTTTCTTTCTACCCTTATTGATACAGTCCATCATTTTCAATGTTTGGTCTACTCTTCATAAGGTGGTGTTGCTTGCAGATGGTCCACACTTCCATCATATTTGTCACTTCTCTCAATCTCTCAAGACTCATTTCTGACAGTCATTGAATAAGATCTTTCAAGCTAGCATGTGGACTACCTCATTTCACTTTGTTATCCAGTCTGTTTACTGTCTGGTTGTCTTGTCTCCTGATGATTGTTGCTTGCTTCCATTTTCCACTCTACAAACAACTTATTGTTTTTAGACAGGTTAGTACATTTTCCTTTGGTTTATAACATTTGCTTATGGGATCCCACCAGGTGGCTGGTGGTGCCTTCAAGAGTACACTTAATTCTCAAAATCCTATATCAGAAAAGATCATGGGAATCACCTATACTAATCTTCCTTGCTGTAGATATGCCCACTGTTGAGATGGAGCATTCTAAAAGACTACTTAAAGTACCTTTTGTGGTATATTCTGACTGGCAGAAAGCCAGCATCAGGGAGGTGGCTCATGGTTTCTGGCTTTTCAAAACAGGGTTACTTTTTTACCTGTTACACTGCTTCCAGTAAAAGATCTTTCCAGCTAAACAGAACTGATGGGTATCCAAGCATTTTCTCCTAGTCTTCCTACCGTAAATTCCTCCCCCTTTTTTTTCGAGTGGATCACGGGGAAGTCATTACAACTGACCAGTTCCTAACATTTGGGGTGTTGGGACATGGAGAATCCATACTGATTGGGACCTAACTGCTGATGCTACAATAATTGGTGCCAATCAGTGGAGAAGTGATGACATTATTAGTGTAGCATAGGTCACCCTATATATAATCATAAAAACAACATGCTAGAAGCACTTTATATGATACTGTGCTCTCCTCCTGCAGCCTGCATCTATTCAGTAGAGTTGAGGTAAGCATATGACAAAACTGTGCATTTCTTCTGAAGTTGAGAAAAGCACTTTCTGAGATATGTGCTCTCCTCTTGTGGTCATGTCTGTTTAGTAGAGTCAAGATGAACATACTGTACATACATTCCCTCCTTGAAGTGCACACATACTAACAAATCATGTCTCCCTCCTTCTCATGCAACAGTGGACTGTCCAGTTGAGTCAAGGCATGCAATCTTGATATCACACACTTAATCACATGTACTTTTTGCCTTTCTCATGCAGCTAACGTTGGTCCAAGTGTCTGTTGGTATAATTGAGACAAACATGCACCAACATCATACAACTGTGGCTTGCATTTTGTGTACTCCTACCAAACTGGTTTCAGCCAAAGAGTGTAGCAGTATAGTTGAGGTGTGCACTAGATACAGTCTGAATGAACACTTATCACTCTACACATATTGGCTTTCCAACCTTTTCTGTGCAAGCTGCCAGAAAGCCATGTTCTTATTCAACCCATACCCATGACACATGGGGCTTGTTTGCTCTTTCCGTTCTGGGTGAAGATTGTACTCTGGAGGAGATGAGATGGGATTTTCCACAGGTGTGCCTCTATGGAATCCTTGCCATCAGGTCTAACATTTTTTCTACCTAAAAATGTATTTCCTCCCCACTTTTGGTGCACTTTAGATGTACTTCCTTGCTCAAGAATAAAATTTCATGAGTACAAAACACTAGTTCACAGGACTTATTGGTGGAGGGCTCTTTATGCATAGTAATTCATGAGAAAACTCATGATATTTTGTGGGAGTTGTTTAAAGACAAGTGGCATGCAAATCTCTAAATGCAGATGCATGGGGAAGATGGCTTTCTGTGTGAAGAGATGAGTACCTATTAGAAATATGTTTATAGAAAAGGAAGATGTTAACTATTACACATTGTATATAGCGAGTGTTTGATGGGTCCAGATGAAAGATAATTAGATATGTGATGAGGAAATGAATGATGATTTTCTTGTTGAGTAGCCATATTCAAAATGCTGACCCTTTTCTTTAGAATTATCTATCTCACTTTATACAGTACAAGAGACCCCCTAAATCTCTTATAGACAAAAATGAATCCTTACATGTAAAGTAATAATTATTACCTTTGTATTTCTATATAAACGTTCAAAAGAAGGGTACAGCTACCACCTAGTACGTATATTTGATTTTTGTAAACTTTTCTAACCTTCAGAAAGAAAGTTAAGGGTATGCAAATTGAATCAAAATGTAATGCATACTGAACTCCTAAGAGAGCACAGAAGGTAGATACAACCTCAAACAATTAAATACTGTATTGCTACTGTTTGCTGCAGAGGCCTCATCGACATATTGTCATATCAGTATCGATTGCTCTTAGTAAATTAGGATTCCACTTCAAACATTATACTTTGCCTGTTGGTATGTTACAATAGACTATTTTAGCACTATGGTAAACATTTTACTTTTCCCTTTTAATATGCTGCAGTAGACAATGGCACTATAGCAAACATTTTACTTTGTCCTTTTAGCATGCTTCAGTAGACGTTTTTGGCATTGTGGTGGACATTTTACTTTGCCTTTTAGTGTGCTTTAGTAGACTGTTGTGGTGCTGTGGCAAACATTTTTTCTTGGCTCATTTATTATGCTGCAGTAGACTGTTTTTGCAATGATTCATTATAACATAAAATTTTTTGAATACCTCATTCATCTTTCAGAAGAGCACGTGACTTTGTTTTCTGTAGACATTATGTTGTTATTTTAAATTTCTGTATAATATAGTCTCCTATGTACTAACAAGTTTCTCATTCTTCCTTGGCTTCTTAAAACAAGTGTTTCTTCTATTTTTATAGAATGTTTTTCAAACTCATTAGGTTTGCTTTTGTGGTGATAGTCTCATGTAAATGTGTCCTTGGTCTTTATGTTCTGTATCATCCATCATTTAATAATCAGTGAGATCCTTGACTTGGAATGAGAAGAGGTAATCCAGGTGAATCAAAACATGTTTAAATATTCTGCTGAACTTTTTTCTAGATCTATTTCCTTATTTCATGTTGAAAACACATAAACAACCAAATCATGCAAACTTATGACATTTATAGTGTGTGTACCTTTAAGTTTGAACCCTCCTGGAATATTGTATACCCAAACTTCTAAGTATATTATGCATTAATCATCAACTAAGTCTTTAAAAAACATTATTGAAATAACAAATTACGAGATGAGGTATCAGCTGTGTAAAGAAGAGCTAAAAATATCTTTAAATATTAATTACATATGTTGTATAGTAAAACAGAAGTATATTGAAAAAAACTAAATTCTGATTAAAGATCAGCATATGGGACCACACATAAAACATGCAATTATTTTGAAAAATTACTCAAAATCTTGAGTGGCTTTGAACAGTAGACTATTCTTCTTCAGAAGAATAAAGGGAATAATTTTAAATACTGTCGTTTTTATCATGACTAACCATTGAGGAAGTAATCAACATTAGGTTTCTAAATTTTTAGGATATCACCTTACAAATCAATGTTCTCTGCATTGGTTGTAAAACAGAATCCACTATCAGCCTATTATGCAAGTACAATATGCAACTTATTTGATGGACCAAAGTATATTATGCTCCACATGAATATCACTTTTTACTTTACTGAGGTCTTTTTAGATGCATGATGTTTTCTGACTGAGATTTTGTTATGGTAAACTAAGAGATTGCATCATATTTAGTTTGTACATCAAACTGACTGGAGAAGGAAATACATAGATGGATTGTGGATGGTGGATAAATTTTGAACAAAAAGTAATTTGTATTTAAGAATCTTCTTAAGTACAACATTTCTTGTGATTATAGAAGTTCCCATGAGTGTTCCTTGATTTTTGTGATTATCAGTTAACATCTTCAAGTATCCTTGACTTTGAGTTATGCTTAAAGCTATATAAAGCTGTTTATGATTAAACACCAGCTTTGACAGGAATTCACCAACATTAGGCAAATGGGTGTTAAATCTAAATTGTGTTGCAAGTTCAATTTTGTTGACCAGGAAGGTCATTTTCTGAAATTGGAAAGTGTTTTTTGGTATAATTTGATGATTGAACAAATATTTATTTTCAGGTTGTGAAAAAAGGTGCAATTTTGTGTATATTTTAGTCAAAATAAATCTTTTAATTTTCTAATTGATAGCAAGCCAAACTACTTAAACTACAAAATAAGTCACTATAATGTCAGTGTATAACTGAGAGACAGACAGACAGAGACTCACACACTGTGTTTTATAGTATTAGATTATTAAACTAGGTACATTTATAAATAATATCTACAAATAAACTGTTAAATTGTTATTTTCTGAGTATTTTAAGGAAACTTAAAACTCCTGTTTGTAATATCAGTGTAATTATTTTCAAACAGGAAATAATATTCATTGCTCTGATGCTTCTCACAATTATGTACATCTATGCCATAGTTGGAGTTATTATGTTTGAGAAGTATTCCAATATTAATGTTGAAAGAGTGGATAGTGAACAAGATTTCAAGTAAAGTAAGTTGCTTCAGAAATCAGAAATAATATTTTAACTATGATTCATTGAATATTCATAGGATTTTTATATTCCTTAGTAAAGAAAAAGATGTAAAAACTAATGTTTATGTAAATACATTGGCATAGAATTAAGATCTTTATCTATGCCAATTGTTTCAAATATAAACCAGTAAAGAATTTTTTAGGCTAATGTTTAACAATCATAAACTCCTTCTAAGTGTGTTATCACATTGTGCACAATGAATATGGTTACTATGAATAAAGATGCTAAATTATCATTGATATTATAGCTACAATTCATTGAAAAGCTGCTACTAATTTTCTGGAAAATTTTATTTCAAAAGATCCGAAATATTCAATATTTTGTAAATAAATATGATTAAATAAAAGAACCAGAAACTTAGTTACTGGCAGATGATCTTACTATATGTCTTCCAGTTAAAGTTTTAATTTTTACATATCACTTGTTGGTTCAGATACAGATTTTTTTAATGAATAGTTACTCTTTATTTTCCTATGAAGGTTCAGAATTACCGAAAAAAAATTTTCTGTTTTACCTCCTAAAACGTGTTTATTTATAGAAAATTTGAACAGAATTGTCTTTTTTTTTTCCTCTTAGTCAGAATGTGAGTACTTTTGAAAATAATACAAATAATATGCAGTCTTGTGTATTTCAAAGAAAGCTGTAATTGAGTTCTTTGAGCACTTCATTTAAAGTAACTCAAGAGTTGTCAGTGGGTGGTGACGACTAACTGCCTTCCCTCTAGTCTTTAACTGCTAAATTAGGTATGGCTATGGCAGATAGCCCTTGTGTAGCTTTGTGCAAAATAATAAAAAAAACAAATTTAAATATTATGCACTTTAGAAATCTATGATCTGACATCACATTGTTTATACATGGACTATTTGCAGTTTTTGTATCCATGTAATGGCAAACATTAAGAAATAATTATAATTACATTTCATTTAAAGAAATAATTGCAGTTACCTCTTGTCTAGTGCATAGAACACAGGTCTGTAAAATTTCCATATTCACCTTAAAAACATATGAATTTACATTTTGGTTAAAATTATTGGGCTGGTTTAACTTCATGTATTTTATCACATAGATAACAGTTTTGTTGAAACATTATTTGTCTGTATACACCATTATTTACATATATGATATATTCCAAACATGGTGTACAGTAACATGGTTTATCTTAAATTTCAACACTGTTTTTCTAAATTAAACTATTATTAAGAAATTAGGTTTTGCATGTAGAAACAAACCTCAAATACCTTAAGACTCCTTTAGAATTATTTTTAAAGAGTAGTTGGGCATAAATATGGCTAATATATTATCTGGGATAAAGGTTAAGGAATTACAAGAGGAACCTCTTTAATCTCAAATGTTGAATGTCCAAGGACAACTTGATGTAATTAGTAATTACATTAGTGATTCATTGGTACTGTTTATCTCCAATTTGAGATTTTAAAAATGAAATTTAGAACCAATCCTAATGTTACTTTGCAGGTTATCCTTGAGTGTCACTTTTGAAATTGAAAAGTGGTAGTTATAATTTGGAAGTTGCAGTAGCTAATATTAGTAATGGTTTATAAGGTAGCATCTACAATTTTTTTAAAAGTTTTAAAAATAAATAACATCATAATTATATGCGTTTCAATATTCACAGAAATCTACCACAAGCTGCTGCCACTTTGTTCCAGCTTTTCACAATGGATCAATGGTTAAAACTTTTTAATGACATTTACTTTCTAATTGGTTCATGGTTTTCACTGATCTACATCATCAGTTTGATATTAATAGGATCTTTCATCTTTAGGAGCATATTTTTTGGAATTCTAGGTATGTGTGTGTGTGTTTTCTTATAGCAAAGCCACATCGGGTTATCTGCTGAGCCCACTGAGGGTAATCGAACACCTGTTTTTAACGTTGTAAATCCAAAGACATACCGCTGTACTTGTGGGGGGCCCTAGGTATGAATTGAGTGTTATTTATGTATGTATTGCTTATTGGGAAAGCTTAAAATATGTTGGATGTGATGATTAAGTTTTGGTATTTCAATCAACTGTTTTCTCTTCTAAAGTATTATTAAATTGCACATCACTGCATATCCTTTGAAGCTTTCATTCTGCCTTCTCATCATAGAGTGAGTGGTGGGTGGTGGTGACTAACTGCCTTCCATCTAGTCTTTCACTGGTGAATTAGGGATGGCTAGTGCAGATAGCCCTTGTGTAGCTTTGTACAAAATTGAAAACAAACAAAAAACATGATCCATTTTCTTTAATATAGTATCTTATTTTTTATATCATATATAAAGTTGTAGATGTTGTTGCTTGGAAGTGTAAAAGTTTGATAGTTTGGTTCACTGTTCAATTATTAGTTTTTTGTTTTGTATACACTAGTAAACAGTGCAATGAGACAATGAGTGGATATTGCATCATTAGAAATATCCGTAAAGAAATATTTGTGAAGTAATTTTACTCTTTGTGACATGAAAAATGGTTGTTCTAAATAGAAGGTTTAGACTTGCATATTTGTAGTGTATAAGAAAGTTTCTTTCTATGTAACAACAACCTGGGAGGGTAACTGCTAGCTTATACCACAGTTTTATGGAAATTCTGGAACATCAAGAAGAATCAGTAGTCTCAGCTCTAGGCTATTACTATGAGTTAAAATTGTTCTTATTTTTTAAATCAGCATTTTTAAACTGAACAAGATTGCAATGATTAATTATTTTGCACCTTACTAAAGTAACTAACTTCCCTTTAATTGCCAGAGTACATATTAAATTTATATTGTAATGCAGAGAAAGTAGGTCTCAGGGCTTAAGAAAATAATAAAATTACCCCCTAAGGTTCCAGGTGCTGTGAGAGGGAATTAGGCGAATATAATGTAATTTGATTACCATATTTTTAATTACTACTTACATGATATGTAACTATTCAAAATGAAGTCCACTTTGTAAAAGAATGAAGATTTTGTGCCTCTTTATATTACTTTTTGGGAACGTTTATTGGTTTTCACTCTTCACATATATTTTGTATCATTTCAGAGCTGTGATATTTGTACTTAATATCTGTCAGAACTTATGTGAAATTTCTTCATAACTAATTTATTTCCTTAACTCACATTAATTAACAGATATTAATGTGTACTAGAAATTACAGGAGTTATTACTATATTTTTCAAAATAGCTAGTGTAATTATCACAGCCATAGTCCAACACAAATGATAGTCTTGTCACATGTCACAAACTTGCAGATTTTAAGATGTAAGTAATGAAAAGAATGGTAGGAACACTGGATTAAAGGAGAAAACAGTTATCTACATAGAAGTAAACTATTTTGTATGAATACCAGTAAGTCACAAATAATCTCCATTTATTACTCTTAGTTCTAGCAAAAGGTTTAGGGCAAAGCTGACAGAACAAAATTACAAGAGTAAAAGAGAAATGAGCAATTTAGACTATATATGTTAACTAGAAAACTAATTAAAATAATGGAATTAACACTAACCTTGAAGGGAAAAGCAATTAAAAAACAACCTTACTATTACAGTATGGCTTGTAGTTATGTACTTTCATAATATTAAAATCTGTTATTAGACTTGTAAGTACATACAAATGACATATATTAGAATAAAATTTTGAGTAATATTGCTTATTTAGTATATTTCAAAAAGAAACATGACAAATGTATGAAGCTTATTGTGGTAGTTTCAGTTGAAACAAAAAAAAAAAAGCAAATTATGTAAATGTGCTGTGTAACAGGAAGTTTGGCAAGATATTTTCTGATGTAACAC